>NC_061097.1:42835666-42850666 GCF_015104395.2 Macrobrachium nipponense
TACATATATTTATAATGGAAACATACATGCATACACAGTAGATGCTTCTTTTAATGATAATAAAACCCTCATCCAATCTAAGAGAACAATTTCTCTTTTCGCTTTTAAGAGAACAGACTATTTCAAGTGGGCGTTTCAAAGCTTCTGGGGAAAGCTTATTAGCGCCTTCGGGACTCAGAGAGGAGCTCTTAAGCTTTCTGGGGCTTAAAATTTAGGCGCCAGCCAGCCTTGGCCCAGGGGTGAGACACTGTTCTACGTAAACTGTTCTTTGTCTCAGAATTTTGTTGTTGTTGTTGTTGTTGGGGTGAGGGTTAGGAAAGGTCAATGGAAAAGCCTAAAAAGGTCTGAAAAATGTGTTTGGCGCTTACTCGGGGAGTAAGCCTATAGACTACTTGTTGTTGTTGTCGGGGGGGGGGGGGGTTGTTAAGTAGAGGTCTATTGTAAAAGCCTAAAAAGGTCTAAAAAAGGTGTTTCGCTTTGAGTTAAAGAGGCATGAATCTTACAATAAGATATTTATGGTTTATTTATTAGAATGAATATGTAAAAAAAATAAATAAATATGTATGTTAAACAGTACAGAGAAAATGTTTATAATAAAATATAGTTTATTTATTTTGATTTTCGTTTGTGAAAGACGGCTTTATTTGACCATAGATTTCAGCACGTTTTAATTTAAGTTAAAAGTTGGTAATATAATGTTTGCAACCTACGCGTTATGGGGGAAAATCTTGCAGGCGTCCTGAGTAGCTGGAGGTCGGATCACGCCATGTTTTTGTTTTTCATTTTGCTGAAGGATTAAGGAGAGTTGTCTCATAATTTTTAACATGCTAATTCATTAACTAAATACAAATTCATTAACTATATACAATATACTTGTTTGATTGTAATATAAATATTTGCTCCTTATGAAATACAAGGAATTGCTTGCAATATGTGTCCTGCAAAGGAAATCTGCAACATATTGCATTTTTTTGCATATATTTTCGGTATTAGTGGTACAAAATTATGCAGTAATACAAACGTATCAAAATATTGTATTTCCGCATACGTATTATGTATTGGGAATATATTGCAAAAATATATTACATTTTTTGTTTTGGCAAAACATTGTGGTGTGTTGAATTTTTTTGCATTCATATTTTTCATTGGCAAAATATTGCAAAATATTGCACTTTTTCTCTGTTGGCAAAATTTTTCATTTTGTATTCATAGTCTGTATTGCAAAGTATTGTATTTGACTTTCATATTCTGCATTGCAAAATGTAGCAAAATATTGCATTTTAATGCATATTCTGCATTGACAGTATGTTGCAAATATTGCATTTTAATGCGTATTCTCTTTGGCAATATGTTGCAAAATATTGCATTTTAATGCATACTCTCCTTGGCAATATGTTGCAAAATATTGCAGTTTAATGCATATTCTACCTCGGTATTATGTTGCAAAAAATTGCATTTTAATGCATATCCTGCATTTGCAATATGTTGCAAAAAATTGCATTTTCAATGCATATTCTGCACTGGCAAAATGTTGCAATATATTACATTTTTCTCTTACATTCTTTATCGTCTACTCAAAAAGACGTCTCATAGCAGCAGAGTGATTTTTTGCGAATTCTAAAATGCATGGGATTACAAGCGTCCACTCCAAAACTTCACACTATAAACGAAAATGAACCCTGGTTATGACTGATATTACTCATCTCAAAATCTTATCTGCAAAACTTCCTCACTTATCTTGGTCGTCTGTTAATTCTTTGTCCCCTCCACTCCCCCTCACCATCCTCCACCCTGTCAACTTTGCCTAATTAATTAGGTCCTTCTTGCTCGTTGAGTTACGCAAAAGTTACGTTGTTTGAGTTAGTGCCAAAAAAAAAAAAAAAACGTATAAGGTGCTTCTGTCAGCATAGCGTTAATCATTCGTGAGCTACGTTGCGCCTCACTCTTTTAATTACTTTTTCTTCTTCTTTTTATGCTTGGAGACGTTCATTTGTTTGCAGTCTTGAAGTGCAGAGGTGACACTAATTTAAGATGACACTTGTTTAAGTGACACTTGTTAAGGAGAGGAGGCGCAAATTTAAACATATATTTTTTATACAAGTCTGGGTTTGACCTTTTGGGGGAAAAGGCTTAAGTCCCCTGGTTCGTCGTAAGTAAAAACATAATCCGAAAATTTACGAACGTAATTAGCAGCTATTATTTTACTTAGATTCAATTAGTATATATATATATATATATATATATATATATATATATATATGTACTATATATATTGAAAGATATTCACAATACTGCCATGTTTTTATATCACTGGATTTCGTTTTAGTTAGGCGCACTTTATAACTTCTAGTAATTTTTTCTTGTGTAATTCAGTGACATTCATTTCGATAGATTAAATTACTCCTTTTGTGATTATTTAAAGAAACTGCAGATAACGAAAAGTAATTTTTATGGTTCTGAATTGTTTTAGGCAAACGCAAAAAAATGAACAAAACAAGGAGTAAAATTTTTTGTGCTTTTAAAAATAGTCTTAAATATTATATTTAATTTTTTTGTTTTAATATTCATAATATTTTGATCATTTTGGCATTTGACTATAAATTACAAACATTAGGTCCTTGGAAATGTAGAAAGAAGAGTTCTCCCTTATTAAGTAAAAAAATAAATAACTAGATAATAATGTATTAAAATGCAAGGAGAACATGGGGATCCAAACGAAAGAAAACTGAGCACAGAAAACTCTCTCTACAATAGATTCCACAATTGTTTTCCCGATACTGGAGCGACCCAGGGGCCCTTTTTAGGCCGTAAAGAGGCTAGGGCGGGCGAGTGGGGGTGGGGGGGAGGCCTTCCCACGACCTTTAAGCACAAGTAAATGTTTTGTTGTTGTTTTCGTCGTTTCCCAAAAGGAAACTGTACCTCGGGAAATAAAGTTTTGTCGTAGGTGACCTGAGGATATGGTTGATTTGCCAGGATTCCTACCCGAGGTTACCTGGAGTTGGTCTGTGGGTCAAACAGTATATATATATATATATATATATATATATATATATATAATATTATATATATATACTATATATATATATCACTTCCAATTTTCGTGATTCACTTATATATTCTCACACATATATAGATTAATATAGATTTTATATATATGTATATATATACATATATATTCATCTATATCTATATGTTATAGTTCCTCGTTGGAAGAGCGGATTTCGCGCTCGGCTACCAATCCGGTGGTCTAAAGTTCGATTCTCGGCTCGGCCAACTCGGAACCAGAGGAATTTGTTTCTGGTGATAGAAATTAATTTCTCGATATAATGTGGTTCGGCTCCCACAGTAAGCTGTAGGTCCTGTTGCTAGGTAACCAGTTGGTTTCTAGCCACGTAAAAATAGCTAATCCTTCGGGCCAGCCCTAGGAGAGCTGTAAATGAGCTCAGTGGTCTGGTAAAACTAAGATATACTTAACTTACATTTATATATATCTATATAATCCATATCTACATATATACATATATATATATATATATATATATATATATATATATTATATATATATATATATATATATATCTACGTAATATATATATATATATATATATATATATATATATATATATATATATATACGTATATATATATATATATATATATATATATATATTATAATTTCATATGTATTTAACCCATGACGGATTTTAATTCTCGAAAATACCACTAGAAAAAATAGAGCCGCCGTGGCGATGACAAGAGAGAGAGAGATACAGAGAGAGAGAGAGGCAGGCTGGTAATTGCGTTTAAACTATATTTATTTGTCCCGCGTTGCAGCCTTACATCACAACAGAACCGATGTTAATTGGCCAATATGGAAGAGATGAGGTGCTCCCTCCCCCTCCCCCCCCCTCCTCCCCTCCCCGCGGGCCCTTTTCCTTCCACCTCCCTCTTCCCCCACCACACCTCCCCCCGGAAGACTTGCTAATGAAATGCATTTAAGTGACACTCGATTAAAAAAAATTTAATACATAATTACAAATGACGAGCGTTTGATTGCAATCGTGACTTGTGTTTAATTCCGAAGTGGCAACTCTGATGGCGTTGCATTTTGTCGTTCCGTTTCTCAACAAGTGTTTCCGTGACTCCTTGCTTAGAGAGAGAGAGAGAGAGAGAGAGAGAGAGAGAGAGAGAGAGAGAGAGAGACTGACTAACTCACTTATCACCCACGGTACACGGGGAATGTGCTTCATGAAGTAATCTCATGGTCTCATGTACATGGCGGCGCCCCTATCACCGACCCTGACATTTCCAATCTCTCTCTCTCTCTCTCTCTCTCTCTCTCTCTCTCTCTCATGCTTAATTTACCAACACGGGGCGACCGGATTTGCTAAACAGCAAGCACAAGCAGGATGCTGTGTAATTGGACCCCTCAAAGATTGAAGCGAAGATGCAATGTAATACTACCCTAAGACAATTCACCTTTTAATTTATTTGAATTATCTGTTGATTTGATTAACCTGTTCACTTATTTTTCCTTTACTAATAACTGATCTCGTCTTTCTGAATGGCTTATAACCGTCTGGTCTTTAGAAGCTTGAATTTCGTCAGTGGCCCCTTTGGTGGGCTGGTTCCGTATGAATAGGGTTCATCTTTTGATTTATAATAATAATAATAATAATAATAATAATAATAATAATAATAATAATAATAGTAGGGAAACACTCTCTATCATGAGAGTAAATATAATGTTCTAAAGGGTCCACAATAATACAAAGTGTAAAAAGTCCGTGTATAATTTTGAAGACTTTACAGAAAGCTTTCGAACCCTTCCCTGGGTTCATCTTCAGTTCAAATGAACAAAAAGTTACGACAAGTACAGAGGTAAATTTAAAAAACAAGAGTCGTTGAAGATCGTTGACAACGGTCGTTAGCTCGTTAATGGGCCAGGTGAAGAAAGAGGGTAGTTAACACCCTCTTTCTTCACCTGGCCCATTAACGAGCTAACGACCGTTGTCAACGATCTTCAACGAATCTTGTTTTTTAAATTTACCTCTGTACTTGTCGTAACTTATTGTTCATTTGGACTGAAGATGAACCCAGGGAAGGGTTCGAAAGCTTTCTGTAAAGTCTTCAAAATTATACACGGACTTTTTACACTTTGTATTATTGTGGACCCTTTAGAACAATAATGATAATAGTAATTTTTAATATAAAAAAAGTTTCCAATAATAAAAAATAATGTTAAAATATCAAAAACGTTTTCAATAAAAAAGAAAATAATAAAAAAGGCTAAAATATCCAAAACGTTTTCGGTAATACAAATGTAAAAATAAATATTAAAATATCAAAAACGTTTTCAATAAAAAGAATAAATTTTAAAATATAAAAAAACGTTTTCGGTTATGAAAATTTAAAAATAAATGTTAAAATGTCAAAAACGTTTTCAATAAATAAAATTTAAATGTTAAAAAATAAAAAAAGTTTTCGGTAATGAAAATGTAAAAATAAATCTTAAAAAATAAAAAACGTTTTCAATAAAAAAAAATTTAAATGCTAAAATATAAAAAATAACGTTTTCTGTAATAAAAATTTAAAACTAAATGTTAAAATATCAAAAACGTTATCAATAAAAAAAATTAAATGTTAAAAGTTTTCGGTAGCAAAAATGTAAAAATAAATGTTGAAATATCAAAAACGTTTTCAATTCTCATACGCCATTGGCAGGTGCCTCTGTTTACGAACGGTAATAATGAGGGGGAACGTTCGTCACAATACAGCTGACGAACATTCATCGTTCACAACAAACGAGGAATCCGTCAGGTTGGATAAAACGAGCCACAAAGGAGCTCATCAGTCAATGTCGAAAATGTACCAGAGGCTCCAAGCGTCGACAGGAAGAAGAAGAAGAAGGAAAGGAAAGGAGGAGGAGGAGGAATAGAAGAAGAAGAGGAGGAGGAGGAGGTGAAGAAGAAGAGAAGAAACGAAGAAGAAGAGGAAGAGGAGGAGGAGAAGGAGGAGGAGTAGGAAGAAGAAGTAGAAGAGGAGGAGGTGAAGAAGAAGAGAAGAAACGAAGAAGAAGAGGAAGAGGAGGAGGAGGAGGAGGAAGAGGAAGAAGAAGTAGAAGTAGAGGAGGAGGAGGAGGAGGAAGAAGCAACATTATTATTATTATTATTATTATTATTATTATTATTATTATTATTATTATTATTATTATTATTCATTATTATTATTATTATTATTAAAAGTAATTCCTGCCTCAGCTGCGTTAATTTTATAAAGGTTCTTTTCTATTTTTCAAATTATTGTTTTCTCATTGTTGCTTGAGGAAACAATAGTTAGAAAAACAGAGAAGAACCTTTATAAAATCAACGCAGCTGAGGCAGCAATTACTTTCATTAAAACATGTTTAAAAGAGGGTTTATTTCTACCATATTATTATTATTATTATTATTATTATTATTATTATTATTATTATTATTATTATTATTATTATTATTATTATTATTATTATTATTATATTATTATTATTATTATTTTATAGTAGTAGTAGTAGTAGTAGTAGTAGTAATGGTTTGAAATGTTTAAAAAAAATTTTTGGAAGATGGATCCCCATTTCATGTAGAAGTGTTATTTTATATTTTTGTCTTGAATTTTACGAAGTTATTGAATTTTACGAAGTTATCTTTTCATATCATGTTTAACAGGACAAATAAAATCATTTATATTTAATTTAAAAATCAAATAATTACTTCTAACTTTTTATTGTGTCATTTAATTTTAGGAGGTTAATGAAATTAATTTAGCGAACATCAATTAAATACAGCTATCTTTTCATATCGTGTTTAACAGGCCAGGAAAATAATTGATAACTAGTTTAAAAATATGAGTATTTAATACTTTTCATTAAGTCATTTAATTTTAGGAGGTTCTTGAAATTAATTTGAGGACATAAATTAAGTCCAGTTATCTTTTCATATGTTTAACAGGGTAGGAAACTAATTGATAAATCTTTTAAAATACATGAATTATTTAATACGTTTTATTTAGTCATTTAATTAATTTTAGGAAGTTATTAAAATTAATTTGAGGACATAAATTAAGTCCAGTTAGCTTTTCATATCATGTTTAAAGGGGCAGATAGAAATAATTAATGATATTTAGGTAAACAAAACGCTTAATTATTTTCTCACACGTTTTAAAAGGCAGGGAAACAAATCAATAACGTTTCGTTAAAAAAAAAAAAAAAAGGGAACCAGTTTTTGCTTACTGGCTACAAACAATTTTACACTTTCAGGGAATATTATGGTCCTCCCTAGTCGTGTGTCTTGACCTAAACAGCTTCCTTAGTTAAAATAGTTTCCGAGATACTTCCATCGGCTTGAAAGGTTGGGCGGCGGGGCATGGGGCGGGGTGGTGGGGGGGGGGGGGGGGGGATAATTTAAAACAACAAAGCTGGAGCAGCTGGCGTTAATTGACGTCGTAAATATAGAGGTCTCTAAGGGATGCTTCCTTTTACCTTGAATTCATCTACTATTTTAAATATTAACCTGTACTCCTCTACCTTTTTTTCTTTTGTTATTTTACACTGAATTCTTCCTTTTTTTTTTTTTACATATTAAACAGTTTTCTTATGCCTTTATTTATTTTGTTATTTTACCCCTAATGCTTTATTATCTATGATATGTAAATGTAATTGAAATTCACTAGTATACAAAAACAAAGAATAGCAGAAAACGCATATGCAAATCTTTGCTTGAAATTCGCTAATATACAAAAATGAATATAGTACATAGACTAGGGACAATCTATAAACAATGATGTTTTTATTATCTGTTATATGCAAATGTACTTGACATCCACAAATAATTCATAAATGAAATTGCAACATTGCACTAAAAGTAAAGACGAATGCAATAGCTACACGAGGCAAAAAAAATCAATTAGGACAAATGTAATTTGCATAATAAATGATCTTCAATTGGGAATGCACCAGGAACAACGCACTCCTTAAGTCTCTCTTGGATGAGATAGCTTCCCAAAGGTAATGAAATATTTATGAGATACTGATTACCTCCGGTCTTCTTGCAATATCGGGAATATCCTAGCGCAGGATATTTTCAAACTTGATGTTGCTGCTGGTACTTGCTGACTAGCTCTCTCTCTCTCTCTCTCTCTCTCTCTCTCTCTCTCTCTCTCTCTCTCTCTCTCTCTCTCTCTGAGCACAGTATTTATGAAAAGAGTAAAAAAAAAGGCTATCGTGCAATGGGAATGCTTAGAAATATTTGGAATAATAGCCATTTTTCCTTGCGACCAAAATCCCAAATTGATAAGGCTCTCTCTCTCTCTCTCTCTCTCTCTCTCTCTCTCTCTCTCTCTCTCTCTCTCTCTCTCTATATATATATATATATATATATATATCTATATATATATATATATATTATATATATGTTATATATATATATATATATATATACTATTATTATATATACATATATATATATATATATATATAATATATATATATATATATATATATATATATAATATATATATATATATATATATGTATATATATATATAACCTATATATATACATAAATATATGTGTGTATGTATGTATGTATGCATGTATACAGAGAGAGAGAGAGAGAGAGAGAGAGAGAGAGAGAGAGAGAGAGAAAGATATATATGAACAGTTTCTTAATCATTTTAAACACGCCTTCTATAATGTATTCTTAATTCACAAGCCTTGCACGCGTGTAATACTGAACGCAAATTACCTCCATTAACTTTCAATTGCAAGATGAGCATGACGCAGAGGGTCCATTAACGAACACGCCCCCTTCCCCCCCTTTCAAATCCCGTCTTCATTCGTCTTGCAACCACACGGGCTTAGTTTCCCATAGGATTTGTGTATCCTATAAGTCCTCGAATGTCTCCTGTATCGGGCGAGAAGCAGATATTGGATACCGTTAGGCCCCTGTGTGCATTACTATAGACTAACTGTGACAAGACGCCTCCCAAGGTTTCCAGATTTTGGTCAAAGGTGTTGGGTTACGAATGCTTTTGTGCCTCTTCTTAATTACGTTTTGTTCTTTGTCACTCTGGCAAATTAGACCAAGTTACTTTTCTCTATTTGTTGGTTTGTCACTTTGGAAGATTATGTCAATGTTACTTTTTATTCTTTTTTTTTAATCTCTTGATGAAAACCCTTAGGGAAAACGACACAACAGCAACAGCCTGGTAATAGATTTAGTCAGTTTATGACAAGAGATTATTAAGTCATGATACATTGGATATTGACAAAGCGCCAAGTGTGTTACAATTCTGGCCAGATACGTCTATAAATCAGTATGTTCATGCCTGGCCTGATGAATTAAGTCAATGTAGGCAGTGAGTGTTCAACAGATAGTTCGTATCTTCCTCAGATGTATCGTTGAATGAAGTCTCTTGAACACACACACACAATATAATCCAATGGATTTTCAAGGCTGCGATGACACACATAATTTTGTTTAATAAAAAGGAACGTCACTTCATGAAATTATTTAAACACATTTCTTAAAATACTTTTAAAACAAACCTATCCAGTACATGGCTATAAAACAAACCTTATCCAGTACATGGCTAAAAAGTGACTGAACATGAAAGGTCAAACTGGTGGGAAGTAAACAGAATAGCAGAAATTTTTTTTTACAGAATATAACAAAATAATTGTAAATTGTTCGTGTGCCTTTCCATCTGTCCTTGGTTTCTGTACACACACACACACAAACTCACAAACACAAACACACACACACACATATACATATCTGTATCATGTACCCCAAAAGGACTACCAGACAATGAGGAACTCAGAATCCCGTCCACTTGAACTCTATAGATTATCTCCAACTATCCAAGATACCAGCTGCTTCTGGCTGGACAATGTTATCCAATGTTATCCATGACAATTATCCCGCTTCGCCGTGTCCCTCGAGAGGGCTTAACCCGATCCAATATCCGCAGCTCAGCCCTGGGAAAGAAGGGGGGTGGTTGTGTGGAACCGGGGGTAGGGTGGGTTGGGATTTGGAAGGAAGGGCTTTAATTAAAGCGATGAAGTTAAACCAGAGCGGCGGAGAGGGGCTCCGGAGGATTGCTAATGGCTCAGAGGTCGAGGTCAAAGTCGAAGTCGAGGCTGGCTGGAATCCCTACATTCGGACGCTTTTGTGTCTTCGAGGGCACCTGGCTGAGGCGAATTTGGTGGTGGTTATTATTATTATTATTATTATTATTATTATTATTATTATTATTATTATTATTATTATTGAGGAAAATAATTGTTTACACTTTCTAATACTTTGGTAATATTTGCTACACAAAACGAGGTAAACTCATTATTGTTGTTGTTATTATTATTATTATTATTATTATTATTATTATTATTATTATTATTATTATTATTATTATTATTATTATTATTATTAATAAAGTAGATAATTCTTTACACTTTCAAGTATACTAGTAATATTTGCTAACACAAAACGTGGTAAATTCATTATTATTAATATTATTAATATTATATATATATATATATATATATATCTATATATATATATATATATATATATATATATTGGTCCATCACAGTCCTCCAATTCGACTGGGTGGTATTAATAGTGTAGGGTTCCGGGTTGCATCCTGCCTCCTTAGGAATCCATCACTTTTCTTACTATGTGCGCCGTTTCTAGGATCACATTCTTCTGCATGAGTCCTGGAGCTACTTTATCCTCTAGTTTTTCCAGATTCCTGTTCAGGGATCTTGGGATCATGCCTCGTGTTCCTATGATTATAGGTACAATTTCCACTGGCATATCCCATATCCTTCTTATTTCTTCTTTCAGGTCTAAATACTTATCCATTTTTCCCTCTCTTTCTCTTCAACTCTAGTGTCCCATGGTATTGCGACATCAATGAGTGATATTTTCTTATTGATTTTGTTAATCAACGTCACGTCTGGTCTATTTGCACGTATCATCTTATCTGTTCTGATACCAGTCCCAGAGGATCCTAGCCTGATCGTTTTCTATCACTCCTTCAGGTTATTGCTCGTCCCACTTATTACTGCAAGGTAGCTGATGTTTCTTGCACAGGCTCCAGTGGAGGGCTTTTGCCACTGAATCATGCCTCTTTTTGTACTGCTTCTGTGCAAGTGTCGGACATTCGCTTGCTATGTAGTTTATGGTTTCATTTTTGGTATTGCACTTCTTACATATGGGAGAGATATTATTTCCAACTATCGTTCTATGAACATATCTGGTTCTTAGGGCCTGATCTTGTGCCGCTGTTATCATTCCTTCAGTTTCCTTCTTTAGCTCTCCCCTCTGTAGCCATTGCCACGTGTCATCTGTGGATAGTTCTTTAGTCTGTCTCATGTATTGTCCGTGCATTGGTTTGTTGTACCATTCCTCTGTTCTGTCTGTCATTCTCCTGTCTCTGTATATTTCTGGGTCTTCGTCTACTTTTATTAGTCCTTCTTCCCATGCACTCTTTAGCCACTCGTCTTCACTGGTTTTCAGATATTGCCCCAGTGCTCTGTTCTCGATGTTGACGCAGTCCTCTATGCTTAGTAGTCCTCTCCCTCCTTCCTTTCGTGTTATGTATAGTCTGTCCGTATTTGCTCTTGGGTGTAGTGCTTTGTGTATTGTCATATGTTTCCCGGTTTTCTGGTCTATACTGCGAAGTTCTGCCTTCGTCCATTCCACTATTCCTGCGCTGTATCTGATTACTGGCACTGCCCATGTGTTTATGGCTTTTATCATATTTCCGGCGTTGAGTTTTGACTTGAGTATCGCCTTGAGTCTCTGCATATATTCTTTCCTGATCGTGTCCTTTATCTCTTGGTGTTTTATATCCCCTCCTTCCATTATTCCCAGGTGTTTGTATCCCGTCTCATCAATATATTATTATTATTATTATTATTATTATTATTATTATTATTATTATTATTATTATTATTATTATTATTATTATTATTATTATTATTGGAGTAAAGCATTCCCAACACTGTCAAATGCGTGGTGAACTGCCTTTATTTTATTATTATTATTATTATTATTATTATTATTATTATTATTATTATTATTATTTATTATTATATTATTATTGGTCAGTGGTTAGGACGAGTGCTAGAGTATTTGTCGATGTGTTTCAGTATAAAATAAGTTTGAAAAAAATTAAATACGCTCGTTAATTACCAAGCACGAAACTCGTCAGGTTGCCATAGACTTAATTATTCTGTTTACATCGATTACTACGAGTGAGTTCATTATCTGAAGAATCTCTGTTGTTAATTTCGGTTTTATAGTCATTCAGTATATGTTTGTTCTCCTCTTTAATACAAATCTTTTCAGTCTTTGAGTCTATTCATAACTCTGTAACAACTTAGTGATTCTGGTATGGTTGGAGTTTGATCTATGCCTAATTCTTATTCTAATTCCAAGTTCAAAATAGAGTTTTCTGTACAGCGTATAATGCTGTATAAGCTGCAGCCTGGTGATGGCCTGTCCTACAGCGTTGGCGGACGCACGATCATGGGTAACTTTAACCTTAAATAAAATAAATACAACTGAGGCTAGAGGACTGCAATTTAGTATGTTTGATGATTAGTGGGTGGATGGTTAACATATCAATTTTTAGCCCTTTAGCCTCAGTAGTTATAAAGATCTGAGGGCGGTCAGAAAAAGGGCGCACGGACGGACAAATATCCATCTCAATAGTTTTCTTTTACAGAAAACAAAAAATTATAAAATCTATTATTATTATTATTCTTATTATTGCTATTTCATTAACATTTTGTATTAGCCTGGAGAATTGTATATTTTTACTTAGAGAAAGGATAGTATTTACAAGGATATTTTAATTGTTTGAATTTTTTGGATAAGAAATAATTGAACATAATTGAACAATAGTTGAATAACGATGTTCAGATGGCAATAAATAAATAAGAAGGCAGTGGCAATCTTTTTATATGTGAATTTTTAGGTCGCAGATAATTTAGTAAATTCCACTGAAATTGGCACCGAATGAAAAGCAATTCTCTATTTTGCAAACACTCCCAATGTTTTGCAGGTCCGTTCCCTACGCCATAAAATAATGCGTTCATTTAACATAAAGGCAATTCGCCATTCTGCAAATACATCTCAATGTTTTGCAGACCCGTTCCTTACTCTATAAAACACTCTCGCACGCTCGGTCTCCTTCCAAAAAATCATGTTTACCGTCGAGAAATCATCATACGACGTCGAGGGAACGCTTCCGCGATCCTGGCCAAATAGACGGATGTCCATTTATCCCAATCAGAGAGAGAAAGAGGAAGAGGAGGCAGGAAAAGAATACAGTGGAAATGTGCGCGGGTGATTTTATACTTCAGGGGCCGATGGTAACGAAGTTAAATTGGACTCTGATAATGATAGGAGCCGAATTTTGGTGCTGCTTCTCGCTTCCTTCCTTCCTTCCTTCCTTACTTATTTCCTTCCTTATTTCCTTCCTTTCTTCCTTCTGACGTTTCGAAGTCTCTATTGGTAAAAGGGGTGGAATTGGTATCTAAAGTTTTATTTCATTTTATTTTATTATTTTTTAAGGGAAATTCTTTTTATTCATTAACATATTTTCCTCAAAAAGAAAACTATTTCGTTCGTTTTTTGGTGATTGGGAATGATAGAAAAAACTGCTTAGTAATTATATATTATCAATTAATTTGTTTGTTTATATCTCTATCCATCTACGTATCTAATCTATTTTTTATATGTGTGCGTGTATGTATATGCAGTTTTTATTGTATAATATATATATATATATATATATATATATATATATATATATATATATATATATTTATATATATATATATATATATATATATATATATATATATATATATATATATATATATATATATATATATATATATATATATATATATATATATATAGAATATATATGCTTAAAAAATCACAGTAGATGCACGTGACTTCATAAATAAGCGAATACCCACGGGAAATGATAGACAGGAATCAAGCGCTTTCGTCTTATTCAGACATCGTCAAGGAGCTACTAAAGTACAATCGGAGAGGAAGGCCTCAGGTACAAACAAGATCAGGAATACCAGATGGTTAATTATCAAAAGGGTAAAAATTAAAAGGGATACCCCAGGATTATCGGATATCACACGGTCACAAACTTAAACAGATTCTGACTCTAACCGAAATTACAAAGTATCTTTACAGTCCAAAACATGTAAAAACTGAATATATTAATTTTGTTGCTTATATTTATCTACAACTTTTTTCATTATGAAAGCATCAAGTTTAAATAAACCAAGACTTAAATTTAGAACATTTCTATTATTTGACTTGATAAAACAAGATTCAATGATATTCCTTTTAACTGTGTCATTACATGGGACTAAGGCTCTTACTTGACTCCAGTTAATAGGATGGTCTAAATCTCTCATATGTACAAATAATGCATTTGATATTTGCCCAGTTCTCACAGAATATTGATGTTGCTTTAAGACTGCTGGTGAAAGAGATTTGCCAGTCTGTCCGTAATAGATTTTATCACACTTTTTGCAAGGAATTTCATATATGCAGCCTGGAAGATCTTTAGGAGAATTTTTGATTACTAAACTCTTGACATTAATATTACTGAAAACAACATTTATTGTTAAAAAGCTTTAAATATCTAAAAGGTTTTTAGATATTCCTAGAATTATATATATATAATATATATATATATATATATATATGTTTATATATATATATATATATATATTATTATATATATATATATATATATTATATATATATATATATATATATATATATACGCACACATACATGAAAGGCCCATTAAAACACTTTGGTTTAAAGCTTTAAACCAAAGTGTTTTAATGTGCCTTTTATACTTGAGACGTATCCTGTTTTAACAGAAGAATTTATTTACACATACATACATACA
>NC_061097.1:42855666-42865666 GCF_015104395.2 Macrobrachium nipponense
ATATATATATATATCTATATATCTATATAATATATATATATATAATATATATTATAATATATATAATATATATATATAATTTAATATATATATATATATATATATATTATATATACATATATCATATATATATATATATATATCCTATATCTATATATATATAAAACCATATTTATATTTAATATATATAAAATCATATATATATATATAAATATTTCTATTATATTATATATATATAGATACTATGATATATATATATATTATATAATATTTATATATATTTTTATATATTATTATATATATTAATTTAATAATATTAGTATATATATATAATATTAATATATAAGAAATATATATTAATCTTTTATATATTAATATTATCTAATATATTTGTATATATATATTATATATATAATATACAATATAATATTATATATATATATATATATTATATAATGATATAATATATATATATATATATGTATTATGTAGCTATATACCCTATATTTATTATTATATATTAATATATATTTATATATATTATATTATATATATTAACCACCGAATACCTGTTGCTTTTCTAAACATACAAATATATTAAATTGTGGCAGCCTTACCAACCCGATGAAGACTAGTTTTCAACCTCTACTGAAAAAGTCTCTCTCCTATATTCAGAATAAAACGAAAAAACGCTTCTTTCTGGCCTGGAATCGAACGCTGGCTACTAGGAAGTACAAGTTTGTCTCACGTCATACGTAATGTATAATTGTTATTTTGAAATTAAAGGTTATTATTTTTATTATTTTTATTGAAAATAACTGTAGAAAATACATTAACGTTATGGTATTATATTTTGCGTATGTTAGGCTGTTTTTTTTATTAATATACTTGAAGTGTATGGGAAACATAGTCATGAATTCTGTGTATATTTGTGTATTTTAATGATATATATATATATATATATATATAGAGAGAGAGAGAGAGAGAGAGAGAGAGAGAGAGAGAGAGAGCAGCGCAGTCAGTTTGCGTCATATTTAATCCCGGAATGAAATGTGGCTCATTATTTTGAACCTTTCATCACTACGTATTTCATAGAGAGAGAGAGAGAGAGAGAGAGAGAGAGAGAGAGAGAGAGAGAGAGACATTCATATTAATTACATTCCTTTGAGATATCAAACAATACATAATCATATACTTTACGTTGTTTTTACTCTCTTAATTATTTTTCCTTCTCATTCTGGAGAGAGAGAGAGAGAGAGAGAGAGGAGAGATTCTGAAATGTCAAAGAAAACATACTGAGACCAGAAAATCGCGTATAAATTTTTTTCTCACATATTTCTGCAGAGAGAGAGAGAGAGAGAGAGAGAGAGAGAGATGTGTATTCATACAAATAAATCTTGGTGAAATATCAAACAAAGCATAATGATGTCCTCTGCAAAAATCCCAAAGCAAAGACTCTCTCTCTCTCTCTCTCTCTCTCTCACTCACTCTCTCTCTCAGTTCCTCCTCTTTCATTTCGAAGGCAAAATATCCCGAGGTTCTTCTTCTGTGAAAATCTTCGTGGAATGTTATATATATTTGAATTTCTTATATATTTCAATTATTTTTCTTTCTTTCGATATATTTTTGTTTTCATTCTTTTTTAATATTCACCATTTTTTCTTTTTCTCGTTTATTGGCATTTTCTTATTTTTGTTGCTTTATTCGGTTGTTTATTTCTGGTCATTATATCACCGTTTTTATATCTTTTACACCATTTTACCTTTTCAATTATACGTTTTACACTTTTTTATCTTTTACACTTTTTACTTTTTACATTTTTCACTTTTACACTTTCATCTTTTACACTTTTTTACCTTTCGAAGTTTAACTTTTAACCTTCATCTATTACACTTTTCAAACTTTTGAAATCTATATTCACATTTTTATCGTTTACATCATTTTACCTTTTCAATTTTACCTTTTACATGTTTTTATTTTCTTTTACAACTGCTTCACCTTTTGAATTTTTCCTTTTACACTTTATCTTTTACACTTTTTTACGTTTTCAGTTTTACCTTTTACTCCGTTTTTACCTGACACCATTTTACCTTTTCAATCTTACTTTTCACAATCTTTTATCTGTTACATATTTTTCCTTTTACATTGTACTTTTCACACGTTTTTATCTTTTACACTTTTTGCGTTTTAAATTTTGCCATTCATACTTTTTTAGCTTTTACACTTTTTTACCTCTAAAATTTTACGTTTAACACTTTATCTTTTACACTTTTTCTACCTTTTAAGTTTTACCTTTCATGCTTTTTGAGCTTTTACACTTTTTTTTACCAATAAAATTTTACGTTCCACAATTTATCTTTTACAACTTTTTACCTTGCAACTCTACCTTTAGCACTTTATATTTTACACTTCTTTAACTTTTAAGTTTTACCTTTTTTGTTTTTTTTAGCTTTTGCACCTTTTTTGCCCTTAATATTTTTGCCTTGCCATTTTACCTTTAACTAATATTTTTACCTTTCATAATTTATATTTTACACCTTTTTACCTTGCAATTTTACCTCTCATGCTTATTTAGCCTTTACACTTTTTTTACATTTAAAATTTTACCTTTTTCACAATTTATCCTTTACACTTTTTTAACTTGCAATTTTACTTCTAACACTCTATTTTTTACACCCTTTTACCTTGCAATTTTACACTTTTTTACTAATAAAATTTTGCCTTTCATAATTTAACTATAACTCTTTTTTTTTACCTTGCAGTTTTACTTTTAACACTTTAGCTTTTATACCTTTTACACTTTATCTTTTACACCTTTTACGTTTTACTCTTTCATTTTAACCTTTTACACGTGGATCTAGATATCACGCTTTTCATGTGGGGGACTCGTTAGAGAGAGAAGGCGGGGTTTCGCTTTCATCTTGAGGTGAAAACGAACTTTTTTTTTTCATTCATAGAATTTCAGGACCTGCTCAGGTATGTATGTATATTTTAAGGCTTTCTTATAATGAATTCGCAGAGAGAATTATGGTTCTCTCTCTCTCTCTCTCTCTCTCTCTCTCTCTCTCTCTCTCTCTCTCTGTGTGTGTACTAAGATAGTTTAAAAGCCAATGACTCTCTCTCTCTCTCTCTCTCTCTCTCTCTGTGTGTGTACTAAGATAGTTTAAAAGCCAATGACTCTCTCTCTCTCTCTCTCTCTCTCTCTCTCTGTACGTAGGTTAGTTCAAAAGCCAATGATTCTCTTGCTCTCTCTCCACACAGGTTAGTTCAAAGGTAATGACTCTCTCTCTCTCTCTCTCTCTCTCTCTCTCTCTCTCTCTCTCTCTCTCTCTACACAGGTTAGTTTAAAAACCAATGACTCTGTCTCTCTCTCTCTCTCTCTCTCTCTCAGTTTCTCTCTCTCTCTCACAAACCAATGCTCTGTCTATCTCTCTCTCTCTCTCTCTCTCTCTCTCTCTCTCTCTCTCTCCACTGAGTAAGGCAATGCCACATCTTGTGATATGAGTACTGATGTATCAGTTGATTAAAATACCATTTCAATTTTAATTCAAATCGACTTAATTATACGAAATGATCCTAATTTGACTGGTTTCTGTATTGAAATTAGACATTGCATAAATGATTAAATATAACATATTGAGGGAAATACGAGGACTTGTCTTTCTCATTTGCTTAAGAAAACTATCGGCAAGAATATTTCCGCAAGAAACTTGAAAACCAGTCCGGGGAAAAGTCCCCTTTTTTTTTCTTTCTTTTTTTTTTCTTTTTTTTTTTTTGGTAGCAGCGAAAAGACCTCTCGAGGCGCGAAAGTTTATCAATTTACTCTCTTACCACCGTTCGATGATTCAGTTATCTCCGTCAAAGAATCCTTAAGGATCCCACCAGGAAGTCCTTCATGCGAACGATAGGGAACTTCCTCATCCTGCGTCTTGATGGCTGCGGTGGTGAGGGTGGTGGTGAGGGGGGGGGGTGGGGGGGGGGGGGGGGGGGGGGGGGGGGTGGGGCTAAGATTCTTGATAAGGCGAGGAATAATATTCATGAAATTTTTAATGGTTTTTATATACATATATATATATATATATATATCTATATATATATATCCCTATATATATATATATGTGTGTGTGTGTGTGTGTGTGTGTGTGTATGTATGTATGTATGTATGTATACACACACATTTTTGGATTTTGCAGGATTTATGAGATGGGTTTCTTGTGCCCTTTGGGTTTTCATCAGTAGGATGTTCAGGGATTCCTTCAAAGGATCGAAAGGTGTCCTGCTGATTTTTAGGAAGGGAAATGGTTTTCTTTAAGTTTTTTTTTTGTTTTTCGTTCTTTTAGAATTCTGGTATTAGCAGGATTTGTGTCCTTTGAGGGTACTAAGTGTTATTTATCATCAGTAGGATTTTCCTGATTTCCTTCTGAAGGATCGAGTATATTCACGTTGAGTCGTCCTGCAGATTTATGACAAGGGAAAAGGTTTTTATATTTACTTCTGTGCCTTCTGCAGGATACGTTACGATGGTGCGTTCCCCCCTTTGTTTTCTTTTTTTTATTGGGGTCCTTCGTGTTATGGTAAGAAGGATATTTCTGGTTTCCGTTTGTAGGATCTTATATATTTACATAGAGATGTCCTACAGATTTATTGCAAGGATGGTCTTATTTCCCGATTTTAATTTTTTGCATTTTAACATTTTTTACCTTCTGCAACTTTAATGAGATGGGTGTCCTTGTTTCGTATTTGGGTCCTTCGTGTTTTGACCAGAAGGATCGTTCTGGTTTCCTACTGAAGGATCGAATATATATACCAAGGGTCCTTCCTGTTTTGATCAGAAGGACCTACAGGGTTCATGAAACATTCGAGAATCAAGACGTAACCAAATTCTTGTTTACAATTATTTCTCTACCTTTTTGTGTCTAAAGCAGTAATGAAGTGTGTATATATATGCATGTCTAATATATAATATTCTATATATATATATATATATATATATATATATATATATATATATATATATTTTATATATATATATATAATATATATTTGTGTGTGTGTGTGTGTGTGTGTGTGTGTATGTATAACTGAATCACGAAAGTTTGGAACGTGAAAAATCCATAAGTAAAGGTATAAGCCACGAAGGAAAAATAAAAACAACAAGGAGTTCCTGCAAGATCTTTCGACTCGACGTCCTTAACTAAGCAGACAAACTGAAAGGTCTTGCAGAAACCCCGTTGTTTATTTTTTTCGTGGCTTATACCTATATATATATATATATATATATATATATATATATATATATATATATATATATATATATATGTAGCATGTATATATAGACTACCTTGATGGCCGTGTGTTTAAGGCGCATCAACGCGGACCTAGGTTCTTGCTTTCCATAGTTCGATCCCGACGAGACGACGACTTATTGCTATCGATTAATAAATTCCCTTTGGTTACATATATGAAGTTATACTATATCCGAGGTAGAGCGGACTGGATATTAAAGGACATTTGTAGCTTAATGCTTTATATATATATATATATATATATATATATATATTATATATATATATATATATATATATATACTATATATATATATATATATATTATATATATACATTCATTCATACATGCATACATACATACATACATACATACATACATGAATGAGCCAGTTTTCAAAATCGCGTAGTATTTTCGAAATGGACTGATTTATGACAAGAAGTTAAAATAATCTTAAAAAATGAAAGCCTAAGGCCAGTGCCACACTGCGTGAAGTGGTCTTAGACCTTGGAATCCCCAAATTTATTGACGTCGTAAAATCTGGCCACTTTTCAAAGATCTCTTCCCTGGGACATAAATATCATTTTATTTTTTTCCGGTGATTTTTATGGTTTTTGTAATCTGGGAAATTGCTCAAGTCAATTTTTGTTTTATGTTTGTTTTCTCTCGTTCAGGCTAGGATGGCTAGTTTTTATGTTTTTTTTTTTTTTATATATAGTTTTCTCGTGTTCCTAGTTGACTAGGTTTTGAAGGGATTTCTTTAAGGACCGACAGAAATTATTATAGGACTTCAAAGGAATTGTAGGAATCTCCTCACTCGCTTATATATAAAAAAAACAAATAACTCATTATTGAAATAAATTACAAATCATTCTCATCTTCAGCGCAAATACTTGTGTTAGGGAATTTTTTTTTTTTTAGGAAATATTTTTATTTTTTTTTTTTTTTTTTTTACGGCGGAATTTTTTATTTTTAGGGAAATAATTTTTAGGGAACTTTCTAATTTGTTACGGAACTCCTTTTTCCCATTTTTCGGGAATTTTTCTTTATTTTTTGGGAAACTTATTTTTGAGGAATGTTTATTGTAGAAAATATTTTTAGGGAATGATTATTTTAGGAAATATTTTTAAGGAATTTATATTATGGGAAATGTTTTTTCAGGAAATTTCTACGTTAGGTTATATTTTTAGGACATTTTTATTTAAGGAAATATTTTTAGGAAATTATTAAAAAAATGTTTAGGATATTTTCATTTTAGGGAATTTATTAGGGAACAACATAAGATAAAAATTTTAAAAGTATTACATGGATTCCCATACTCACTTGTATATAAAAAGGAAGAAAATTATTTTTAAAGTAAAAATTCCTTCTATAAGTTCTAAAAGTGCTACAAGAGCACTCACTTGTATAAGAAAAAAGAAAGACTTCGTATGAAAAAAAAAACATTTCTCCTCACTTGTATAAGAAAAAAAAAGTTTTTTTTTTTTTTTTTTTTTTTTTTTTTTAAATACCATCTCGCCCATCTTAGAACGATCGCCAGCTCCAACCTCTTGTTTGGAGTTTGCAAACCCGCTCATAAATAGAAAGAAAAAAAACCATACTCTTCAGATTAACGAATCTAGTGCCCCCGTGCAGAGCAAAAAGGAAAATCGTATAAAATGGCCTTTATAGCACGCGATCTAGTGAATACTGTTTTATTCATATATATATTTTTTGCCTGAGTTACCACAGTGAAAATAGCCAACATGCCTTTAGGGAGGTAACTTTTTTCAATTGTTTTTTTGGGGGCGGTTAGAGCAAATCGAGAGTGCTAACAAGCGCAAAACAATTTTTAAGGTACGAACCAATGTTTGGTCCGGGAAGTAAAAAAAAAAAATGGCCTATTCCCTAAGGCATTGCCTAAGGGTGAGTAAGCAACATTAGGGGGCTTGGTCAAATATTCTCCTGGATTTCAGACTGTAGGGAGTGGCGAAAATATTACATTTGTTTAGTGTTGTCTCTCTCTCTCTCTCTCTCTCTCTCTCTCTCTCTCTCTCTCTCTCTCTCTCTCTCTCTCATATTTTTGTCTTCGTTTCACACATTTTCCTCAAACTCATGAACTTGAGTCCCAAGCTTAAAAATGGATATTATGCAATATTTTGTAAATTTAGAATTTTTTAGTAACATATTTGCCTTTAAATATATGCGTTCCTAAAAGATCCTGGCTATGCAGATAATTATGCTTATTTATGTCTGTCAGGAACAGATCTTATAAGAATTACAGAACTTATGATGAAAGCAGTTATGTATAACTTTTCAGTAATAACATTTAGTATAGTTTTTTATATGAGTGAAGACACACATTAACATTATTTTTTTTATGAGTGAAGACACACATTAACATTATTTTTTTTATGAGTGAAGACACATTTTCCTTATTTTTTTATGAGTGAAGGCACACATTAACATTATTTTTTTTATGAGTGAAGACATTTTTCTTATTTTGTCTATGAGCGAAGACACATTTTGCTTATTTTTTCTATGAGCGAAGACATTTATCTTATTTTCTTATGAATGAAGACATACATTATCATTATTTTTTTTTTTTTTTTTTTTTTTTTTTTTTTTTGAGTGAAGAGACATTTTCCTTATTTTTTTTATGAATGAAGACACATTTTCCTTACTTTTTTATGAATGAAGACATGCGTTTTCCTTATTTTTTTTATGAATGAAGACACATTTTCCTTACTTTTTTATGAATGAAGACATGCGTTTTCCTTATTTTTTTCTATGAATGAAGACACATTTTCCTTACTTTTTTATGAATGAAGACATGCGTTTTCCTTATTTTTTCTATGAATGAAGACACGCATTACTTTTTTTCCTGTGTTTTGTATGAATGAAGTCACCTGAATAAATTTTTTTATGAATTAATACACGTAACTCACTGCTTTTATCTCTAGTTTTTATGAATGACGACTCACATCTCTTGTTATTTATGAATGAAGAAACATGCATGGCTACTTTTTATGAATGGAGAGGCATAACCCTCTATTTTCCATGAATGAAAATACGTAACCCACAGAGTTTTTATGAATGAAAATACCTATTCCTCATAGGAAAACCTATATCCCATCATCTGTGATGAGCTTGAGCATGGCACACACAGCCCGTATCACTTGATAGTTTTATAGCTCTGTCGAAAATTAAAATAATTGCGCTCCCAAACAGCTCAGTGAAGCCATTAGCAAAGAAAATGATGAAGTCGACTTAATTGATGTGGAGGTTAATAGCTTAGGTAATTGGTCCTTTTTGTTATTGCTGTTCAGTAATGAGAAGTTGCTCTAATTTGAAATGTTACTATTATTATTATTATTCTTTTTTATTAGTTAGATTATTCATTATTATTATTATTATTATTTATTATTATTATTATTATTACCTTATTATTATTATTCTTATTATTATTATTATTATTATTATTATTATTATTATTATTGGTATTATTATTAATTATTAATTATATTATTATTATTATTAAGAATAATAAATACTAATAATAATAATACTAATAATAATAATAATAATAATAATTAATAATAATAATAATAATAATAATCAATATAATAATATAATATCTTTTAACGTAAGACATTATTATTATTATTATTATTCTGTTAAAAAGGATGGCAGAATTAAGCGAGTTGATTTTTATATATTGTCTATTTTCCTTACAATTCGCTTCTCAGGCTCAGCGATGTTTTCTGAGTAACTGGCCAATATTCATATTGGGAATTTTCAATTGTAAAAATGCTGAGGAATTTTTTAGGACAGGATATCAGGTCCAGGTCAAGCAGGGGTCGTCGTCAGTGCCGGTATTATTCCGTAAGCGTAGTTCAGTTCGGGCCAGGGTCGTCTTTGGATTAAGGGCTGGTGTTGGTGCTGGTATAGCCTGGTATTACGTGACGTTTCGACCTTCTCGTCGGTCATCTTCGGACGAGTCGGTTGAAGGAGACTGTAGCAAGAAAGTTTGCGGAACGGTATTTATAGCGGCACGGACCTAGAGTTGCATTCTCATTGGTCGGGCCGGTCTTGAGAATGCAACTCTAGGTCCGTGCCGCTATAAATACCGTTCCGCAAACTTTCTTGCTACAGTCTCTTCAACCGACTCGTCCGAAGATGACCTACGAGAAGGTCGAAACGTCACGTAATACCAGCTATACCAGCACACACCAGCCCTTAATCCAAAGACGACCCTGGCCCGAACTGAACTACGCTTACGGAATAATACCGGCACTGACGACGACCCCTGCTTGACCTGGACCTGATATCCTGTCCTAATAAAAGATTCCTTCAGCATTTACAATTTTTGAAAATTCCCAATATGAATATTGGCCAGTTACTCAGAAACATCGCTGAGCCTGAGAAGCGAATTGTAAGGAAAATAGAAAAAACAATATATAAAATCAACTCGCTTAATTCTGCCATCCTTTTTAACAGTATTTGCCTAAAAGAGGGTCTTCTACCAAAATATTATTATTATTATTATTATTATTATTATTATTATTATTATTATTATTATTATTATTATTATTTTATTATTATTTTGTCTATCACAGTCCTCCAATTGGACTGGATGGTATTTATAGTGTGGGGTTCCGGGTTGCATCCTGCCTCCTTAGGAGTCCATCACTTTTCTTACTATGTGCTCCGTTTCTAGGATCACACTCTTCTG
>NC_061097.1:42870666-42878166 GCF_015104395.2 Macrobrachium nipponense
TATTTTCAGGTATCATTATTATTATTATTATTATTATTATTATTATTATTATTTTTCAAATGAGCCCTGTTCATATGGAACAACCCTACAGGGGCCATTGACTTGAAATTCAGTCGGCCAAAGAATATGTCGTTCGTTGGAAAGAGTTAAAAGGTGGTAGGATTGCAGAAAGAGGAAATAAAGTATTAAGAAAAGTAAACTAACGAATAAATATATAAAATGCAAATGAATTCATAAATGAATAGATCATTTATGTATTCAAATGCAAGACTGTCATATAATAAAAAACCTTGTCCAAAGAGACAACATTGAGAAGAAACTACAAAACGTGGAAAAAAATCAGAAATAAGACAATATTGAGAGTAAATACAATATGGGAAAAAGAAAATGATAAAGACAGTTGTGAGAATTTACTACAAAATGGAAGAAAGAAAACGAAAAAAAGACGACAACAGTGAGAATATACTACAAAATGAGGAAACGGAAATAAGAAAAAAGCCATTGGGGAAAATAAACTACAAAAGATGAGAGAGAAAAAATAAGAAAAACGACAATTGTGAGAAATAAAACTACAACACGGAAAAATGAAAATAAGAAGAAAGACAGTTGTGAAAATAATATATAAAATGAAAATAAAACAAGGAAAAAGACAATTGTTTGAGTAAACTACAAAATGAAAAGAGGAAAATAAGAAAAAAAAGACAATAGTTGGAAGAAACTACAAAATGAAAAAGGAAAATAAGAAAAAAGACAATTGGGAGAATAAGCTACAGGACGTGAAAAAGAACAAGTAAGAAAAAGAAAGAAAACAGCCCTTATAAGACAACACAAGAAAAAGAAACGATATTTACTGATGGCAAGGACAACGCAGTCTAAGCCCTAGAGAGTCATCTATCATGGAAGGAGATGACAGTGCAATAAAAGCATTCTCTCTCTCTCTCTCTCTCTCTCTCTCTCTCTCTCTCTCTCTCTCTCTCTCTCTCAAGGGGATGATAGCCATTTGTATTTTCGTTGGTTTCATTATTGTCAAAGGCATTAATCTCTCTCTCTCTCTCTCTCTCTCTCTCTCTCTCTCTCTCTCTCTCTCTCATTTTTATCTATATGTACAGGGTGTCCATAAAGTCCCAGTACCACTGCAAGCAATAAATACCTGTACTGGTAATGGGACTTTATGGACACCATCTATATTATATTTTAATATGTATGCAGATATATATATATATATATATATATATAATATATATATATATATATATATATCTAATAAAAGGAGCCCATAAAAACACCCAAAATATAGAGAGAAAGTACTATATTTCAGAGACTGCTGTCTCCCTATTCAGGTAGATGAATGAGAAAAGTTTACAGAAAAGGTGGTATTTATACCAAGAGGTCCATCCACAGGCAAGCCAATTTAGGTCACCCCCGCGTGATAATCTTCCTTTAATCTTCTTAAGTGTTGGTTTGAATGAAAACCTTGTCGATCGTATCTGAAATCCATGCTCCTTTTGAGATGTTCATTACCTGCCTTTCTTTTATTAAGGCCGATTCCATCATTTGACTCTTGTAACGGCAGTTGCTGCTATATATATATATATATTATATATATATATATATATATATATATATATATATATATATATATATATATATATATACTATTCAACGTCCATTCAATTTCACGGTTTTAATAAAAATAAGGATAATGTAAAACGCACGGCGATTGGGAACTGGAATTTTCTCTTGTCAGAATTCGGAACACGCGTCGATGAAAAGCGAAATGCCACTGGAATATTTGACTTTGACGAATGAAATTGATGATTTCGGCCGTTTCACACCGAAATGGGCTGATGAAATCAAATTAAATCAACTTGAGTATAAGTGGTTTTTTTTCAAAGGATATAGTACCGTTCATAATCTGACCCTGGTTGTGAAATGAAAATCTATTTATTTTATTTTTTATTACATAAAATTTTTTTAAAGAACATAGGTCGTTTTGGCCGCTATATAAACAAAGTAAAGGAGTACCCTAAAAGATACATATTCAGTTTTCGTCGGCGTGTTAACTTGACCTGTTTAATATTATTATTATTATTATTATTATTATTATTATTATTATTATTATTATTAATTATTATTATCATCATCTTCTAACAACAACAACAACAACAACAACAACAACAACAACAACAACAACAACAACTACTACTACTACTACTACTACTACTACTACTACTACTACTACTACTACTACTACTACTACTACTATTATTATTATTATTATTATTATTATTATTATTATTATTATTATTATTATTATTATTATCTTCTAACAACAACAACAACTACTACTACTACTACTACTGCTAATATTATTATTATTATTATTTTTTTTTTTTTTTTTTGCTCTGTCACAGTCCTCCAATTCTACTGGGTAGTATTTATAATGTGGGGTTCCGGGTTGCATCCTGCCTCCTTAGGAGTCCATCACTTTTCTTACTATGGTGCGGCCGGTTTTTTCTAGGTATCACAATCTTCTGCATGAGTCCTGGAGCTACTTCAACCTCTAGTTTTTCTAGATTCCTTTTCAGGGATCTTGGGATCGTGCCTATTGCTCTTATGATTATGGGTACAATTTCCACTAGCATATCCCATTTCCTTCTTATTTCTATTTTCAGGTCTTGATACTTATCCAATTTTTTCCCTTTCTTTCTCTTCAACTCTGGTGTCCCATAGTATTGCGACATCAATGAGTGATACTTTCTTCTGGACTTTGTCAGTCAACGTCACGTCTGGTCTAATTGCACGTATCACCCTATCTGTTCTGATACCATAGTCCCAGAGGATCTTTGCCTGATCATTTTCTATCACTCCCTCAGGTTGGTGCTCGTACCACTTATTGCTGCAAGGTAGCTGATGTTTCTTGCACAGGCTCCAGTGGAGGGCTTTTGCCACTGAATCATGCCTCTTTTTGTACTGGTTCTGTGCAAGTGCCGGACATTCGCTTGCTATGTAGTTTATGGTTTCATTTTTCGTATTGCACCTCCTACATATGGGAGAGATGTTATTTCCGTCTATCGTTCTTTGAACATATCTGGTTCTTAGGGCCTGATCTTGTGCCGCTGTTATCATTCCTTCAGTTTCCTTCTTTAGCTCTCCCCTCTGTAGCCATTGCCATGTGTCATCGCTGGTTAGTTCTTTAGTCTCTCATGTATTGTCCGTGCATTGGTTTGTTGTGCCATTCCTCTGTTCTGTCTGTCATTCTCCTGTCTCTGTATATCTCTGGGTCTTCGTCTACTTTTATTAGTCCTTCTTCCCATGCACTCTTTAGCCACTCGTCTTCACTGGTTTTCAGATATTGCCCCAGTGCTCTGTTCTCGATGTTGACGCAGTCCGCTATACTTAGTAGTCCTCTCCCTCCTTCCTTTCGTGTTATGTATAGCCTGTCCGTATTTGCTCTTGGGTGTAGTGCTTTGTGTATTGTCATATGTTTCCTGGTTTTCTGATCTATGCTGCGGAGTTCTGCCTTCGTCCATTCCACTATTCCTGTGCTGTATCTGATTACTGGCACTGCCCATGTGTTTATGGCTTTTATCATATTTTCGGCATTGAGTTTTGTCTTGAGTATCGCCTTGAATCTCTGCATATATTCTTTCCTGATCGTGTCCTTCATCTCTTGGTGTTTTATATCCCCTCCTTCCATTATTCCCAGTATTTGTATCCAGTCTCATCTATGTGTTTGATGTTGCTCCCATCTGGTAGCTTTATCCCTTCAGTTCTCGTTAATTTGCCTTTTTGTATGTTGACTAAGGCGCATTTTTCTATTCCAAACTCCATCCTGATGTCCCCAGATACAGTCCTTACAGTCTGGATTAGGGTATCTATTTCCTTGATGCTCTTCCCATACAGCTTGATGTCGTCCGTGAACATCAGATGGTTGATTCTGTTGCCTCTTTTCTTGAGTTGGTACCCGGCATCCATCTTCTGTAGTACTTTTGTCATGGGAATCATGGCTACTATGAAGAGTAGTGGGGACAATGAGTCACCCTGGAAGACTCCCCTCCTGATATTAATCTCTGCTAGTCTTATTCCAGAGCTTGTAAGTATTGTATTCCAGTTGCGCATTGTATTTTTGAGGAAGCTGATGGTGTTTTCATCTGCCCCATATATTTTCAGGCATTCTAATAGCCATGTGTGTGGTATCATGTCGAAGGCTTTCTTATAGTCTATCCATGCCATGCTTAGGTTGGTTTTCCTTCTCCTACTGTTCTTCATTACCATTATGTGTATCAGGAGCTGGTGTTTTGTGCCCCTAAACTTCCTTCTGCAGCCTTTCTGTTGGTGGGGGATGGTGTTTGTCTTCTCTAGGTAGTTGTATAGCCTTTCACTGATGATACCTGTTAGTAACTTCCACATTATTGGTAGGCAGGTGATAGGCCTGTAGTTACTGGCTATATTTCCCTTACTTTTTTTCTTTTTGTACTAAGGATATTCTTCCTGTGGTCATCCATTTGGGTGCATGGTGATTTGAGATACAATGCTGGAGTTGTTCTGCTATTCGTGGGTGTAGGGCCTTGAAGTTTTTGAGCCAGTATCCATGGATTTCATCGGGACCTGGGGCTCTCCAGTTTGGCATTTTCTTTAGTTGGTGTCTGACTGTGTTTGTCGTGATCTCTGTGAATCTTTGTTTTATTCTCCCTGTTTCTTCTTCCTTGACTTCCTGGAGCCATGTTGCATGTTTGTTGTGTGATACCTCAGGAATTTCTTGGTGGTTGTCTTCCCCTCTTAGTTGGCTGTATAGTCTTTTCTGGTTGGTTCCGAATAGTTTGTTCTGTTGGTATCCCTTATTCCTGTTCATGTACCGTTAGATCTTATGTGCTTTGGCCTTAAGCCTCTGTTTTACATCTTCTATTGTTTTGTTTAGTCCCCTCTCTTGTACTTTATATTTCTCGTTGAGTTCCTCCCTTGTTTTCTTGCTTCTTAGCCTTTTTTCTGCCATCTCTTTCAGTTAAATCAAGTCAGATCTCATCACCATGATTTGCTTTTCCAGGGCGCCTTTCCCAAGGAGGTTGCTGTTTTGGTTTCTGTTGGGTTGGTTGTGCTGGTGGTGTTGGTGTTCGAATCCCCATCAGTTCTGCTACTAATCTTGCTCCTGCATATGCCAAGTTGTTTGTTTCTGTGATACTGGTGGTGTGCATTATGCCCATTATTTCATTGACCTCACTTGTTTTCTCCCTTAATTTCTTGATGTTGTCGTGATCCCTGTGATTCACAGAGATCATTATTATTATTATTATTATTATTATTATTATTATTATTATTATTATTATTATTATTATTATTATTATTAATTATTAACTTCTGCAGGACAGACCAAAGCCTCATCCCAGACTTCAGGTATTTTAAGTTTTACCCAAATTAGATGGAAAATCCAATTTTGACGATGATTGTCTCTTAACCTCTGGGTTAATCTGAATCAAATTTGAATTGGGTCGAGTGTAAACGAGGTGTTTTCCTAAGTAGCACCTGTCTATTACTTGGAGGTACTTTACTAAAAGAATTTAGTATCTCTCTCTCTCTCTCACTCTCTCTCTCTCTCTCCCTCTGTGTGTGTGTGTGTGTGTGTGTGTATTCCTTACTTTCCCAACCATTTGAAAACGTCACACACTGCAGCCCATGTTAACTTGATTTCCTAAAATTGGGTACTCTCTCTCTCTCTCTCTCTCTCTCTCTCTCTCTCTCTCTCTGTGGGATTTCTTACCCATGTTAACTTGATTTCTTAAAATGAGGTACTCTCTCTCTCTCTCTCTCCTCTCTCTCTCTCTCTCTCTCTCTCTCTCTCTCTCTCTCTCTCTCGCCAAAACAGAAATCTCTAATTCCCACATTTTTGTTGTAAGCCATTTCAAGCGATTTCAGTAGTATCTGCAGCTTCCCCTGACTTTCTCAATGACCCAGAAACGCCAGGTACTCAATTCCACTATAGAGTGATTTCCTGAAATCCCCTGGCTTTGAATAAGTGGCGAATACTTATATAGAAATAAGTTCAGTTGTTTATTGCTTTCCAAGAGTTCTTGGTGTGAAAGTAAATAAAGAACTTACACAAACATGAGGAAAACTAGGCAGATAAAATCATAATTAAACAAAGAAAATGGATTTAGTGTGAAAGTAAACAGAGAAATTACACACTGAAGGAAACGAGGCAGGTAGAATAAAAAATAAACAAAGAAGAAGAAGAAGAAGAAGAAGAAGAAGAAGAAGAAGAAGAAGAAGAAAGAGAAGAAGCAGAAGAAACAAAGAAGAAGAAGAACAGCAGATAGAAATGGAATCTGTCATCTACCAAAGACAACCCAAGAAATATCAAACAATAAGAAAAAGAGACGGATAGAATAAAAAAATAAACAAAGAAGCAGGAAAGGAAATAAACAAAGAAGAAGAAGAAGAGAAAAAGAATAAGAAATGAACACAAAAACGAAGAAGAAGAAGAACAGCAGATGCAATGGATCTGTCATCTACCAAAGACAACACAAGTACGGAAGGAAGTTCGCATGCCAGGAATCGATTCTCTACCTTACAGCCTCCTGCCACAAGAGCGAAGTTTCCCTGGACCTCCCGGCATTCCAAACAGGAGCAGAATGACTCCTCGAGTGCAAATAATATCTACTGGCGAGAGAAAGTCATCTCGTATCAGACTTCAGCAGAACTAACACTTAAATATTTACTCTGCAGGAGAGAGATAGAGTGATGGCTCCAGTTCCCATTTCAACCGCCGACTCGGAATACTATATGTATATATATCCCTTTTCTTCTTCCCCTGATCTTGTGGAATGTTTGGTTTTTTGCTTACTCGTGGAGTAAGCCTACATATTACTTTGTTGTTGTTGTTGTTGTATTTTTTTTTTGGGGGGGGGGGGATCTAAAGAAGGTCTGTGGAAAAACAAAAAAATACTATGTATCCCTTTTCTTCTTCTCCTGATACTGTGGAATGTTGGGGTTTTCGCTTACTCGGGGAGTAAGCCTATAAGTGATTTTGTTGTCGTTGTTGTTGGGGGGGTAAGCAAGGTCTGGAAAAACTTAGAAAGGTCTGTAAAAGGGAATTTTAGGACAGGATATTTATGATTTATTTATTAGAATGAAAATGTACAATTCAATACATGTACATGTTAAACAGTACAGAACAATTATTTCTGGTAAAATACAGTGTATTTATTTTAATTTTCGTTGGTGAAACAAAACACCATTAGAACATTGATTTTAGCACTGGCCCGAGTAAGCTGGAGGTCGGATCACGCTTTGTTATACCTACTTTAGTAGATTGACATCACCCGTGCATCTGATGTCTAGGCCAGTCCCTTACGCCGCTCCTGATTGGCTGTCGATAAGATAATCACAGGGCTGGAAAACTCTCCTCAGTCTCTCGAGAGAGTTCACATGGGCAGGATGTATGTTCCACCTCTCCTGAGGGATTCTTTTGAAAGATGTATCCCTCAGGAGGAATAGAAGATA
>NC_061097.1:42883166-42890666 GCF_015104395.2 Macrobrachium nipponense
ATCTCTCTTCTTTCTTCATCTTCTTCAGCTCCTCCTCCTCCTCCTTATTCTTCTAAATCTTTTAATAACATCCTCCTATAATATCTCTCTCCTCTTTCTCCTCCTCCTCCATCTCCTCCTTAGTCTTCGTCTGGGCATTACAGAGATGGCGACGGCGGCAAAATTGCCGTCTTAACAGCTGTTTTTCCCCCAAAACACGGCGAAACCAATTTGCCTCGATCAGGGCTCCGCCATCCCGCCCTGCCGTAAAGGTATCTTTTTGAGAAAGAGGGCATCAAGGTTAAAGCTGTTTTGGATCCCCGGGAGATCTTATTTGAGAGGGGGGGGGGTGGGGTGGGGGATGGCGGGAGGGGAGGGGAGAGGCGTGGTGCAGGGGCAGGTAGGTAACGGGTATTATTGGAAGGAGGGAAGGTTAATTAATCCTATAGAGAGGGAGGGGAAGGGAGGGTTATTTGGAATAATGGATAGATTTGTTTTCCCGGGGATTATTTGTATAAGTTTTTGGGCTTGGTCTGTGCTTGAGAAGTTGCTTGTGAATATGATGTCTAGGTGGTTTGTGTATGTGTTGGTGTCTCCGTCGTTAATTACAAACGAGGCACCAAGTAGTTCTTTTGGTCTGCATCGCAAATTTCATTTTGTATAACACCATTCATTCTTAGCTAAGTCTTCATTGACTGTGAAGATATTCTCTAAGTTTCGTTTCAAATGCTTCTTTCTGGTGTGGAGGTTGTTAAGTCGTGGAAACACATGGTACAAAATATAAGATATATTCTTCTAGCTTACATCCTTGGATAGATGCAGAGAAGGTTTTGAATAGATGTTTAAGCTAAGAGAGGAAGGTGAAGTCTGAGATACAATTCGTTTACTAATCATAGGAGAGCAAACACTGCTCAATATACAGACAGATGAACTAACATACGTAATTAGGTTAGTCACGTATGCACGTCGTCTCGTGGGAGAGTCAACATGATTCCCAGAGAAGGCATTGTTGGGTGTTATTGTCAAACATAGATAATGCTGATCCCAGGTGTACACACACTGGGGTGCTTAGTCAATCTTTCTGCATGACCTCCTTGGTCTCTGGCCTGGTTCTTGGTAACATGCATTACTCTAAGAATGTGTACATACATTCTTTATTTTAATATAACATTTACATATGTAGGTCTGTGATGGCTATTGTTATATGTGTGTATGTATGTATGTATGTATGTATGTATATATATATATTAAATCACGATATTCATATTAAGTATTCATATTCACGACAAATTAGAAACGTTATAATTATATGAAGACAGTTACAGCCTCGAAGGGAACTTGATACAGTGAAGATGCTAAGTACATTCGTCTTACTTCTCTTAATATGAATCCTCTTGTCTATATATCCCAACAAACTAAATCTACTTTTACAAAATAACTCTACCTAAATGAACCGGGCCTCATTGTCTAGCTTATTCAAAAAAAGACGTTTCGACGTACTTCCCAAAATAGCGGACGAAACGCAGAGAGTCGAGAAGATATTGGAAAATGTACTTTTGGACTCCGGGAGCTGAGAGAATTCGGCATTCAGAAAGTTGGTCCCAAGAATTGACGAGATGCGAAAACTCGTGGGTATTCGGGAATGGAATGAAAGGTGCGGTTCTGTTTCGTCCCAGTTACGTCAGAGAAATTGGAAGTTCATCAGCAAGACTAGATTGTACGGGACAAGTAAGAGACGACCTTTTTATGGTGCGCTCGATAAAGCCTGATAGCTCCCCCTCTCCAAGTTGAAACTTTTTTTTTAAAAAACTTCGGGTACTGGATAAGACCTGATAGGATGACTTCTTCGAGTTAAAACCTCGAGAAGGTCTTTTAAAAGCCTCTGGTGCGGAATAAAACCTGATATTATATCTTGAGTTAAACCCGTGGGAAAGCGCTGTATAAAACCACAGGTACTGCATTGGGCCTGAATGGACGACCTCCTCAAGAAGGTCTTTTAAAAACCTCTGGTACTGGATAAGGCCTGATAGGATTTCTCCATAAGACAGGACCGCGAAAAAACTGCATAACAAAACCGCTGGTACTGGATAAGGCCTCATAGCATTTCGAGTTAAAACCGCAAGGTTCTTTAAAAACCTCTGGTACTGGATAAGATCCGTTAGGATACCTCACACATCCATAAGTAAAAACATCTGGAAAGCTCTGTGAAAAAAACCACATGCTGGATAAGACCTGAAAGAACCATTTTTCCAGGTTAAAACATTAAAAAAAAACTTTTGGTACTGGATGAGACCTGATAGGACGACCTCCTCGAGTTAAAAACTCTTAGAAGGTCCTTTAGAAACTGGATGGCCTGAGATGAATACCTCCTTAAGTTAGAACCTCAAGAGAATCCTTTAAAAACCTCTGGTACTGGATGAGACCTGGAAAAACCAACTTCTGAAGCCAAGACGTCAAAAAATTCTTTAAAAAAAAAACTTAGATACCAGACAATGAAAAACCTAAGACCACCTCCTTAAGAAGTTGAAACCACGTAAAAGTCCTTTGGAAAAAACTTCAGGTACAAAAAAAAAAAAAAAAAAAATAAAATAAAATAAAATAGGCCAGTTAAACGCGAAGAGTATAAACACGCACCCTTTTGTCTAAGCTCAACCTAGCCAGCAGGAGGCTGTTTCGTCTTATCCAAAAAAATATACTCGTACTTATCGACTTTGCCTTCCCCCCACACCCCACCCACCCTCAAAACTGAGCCACAGAGCCGTGTGGGCGTCATTATCAGCCCTCCGCATATCGCCCGTGTCTTGGGCATCTTCATTGTGTCACGTTTCAAAGCACAGACAGAATCCATTAAGAGGGAACTCCTCCGTGGGAATCTATTGTCTGGCCATGAGGCAACGACTGGTTTGGGGATATTGTTCAAATTAAATGCCCCTGCCTGCTGATGCTACGACGAGCTACCTGCTGTGTTGCCTGCTATTACCTACCTACCTCCCTCCCTCCTTCCCTCCCTACCTCCCTCCCTACCTAATTACCTGCTTGTGATGGCTTTTTGTCCCAGATGCATCTTTTTTTTTGCTCCGACTAGAACTATAGGTTTAAGAATATTTTTTAATAATCTTCTGCTTTGCCTGGATATGCTCAAATTTGAGAATCACCAGTTGTGGGAGGGGGCGGGGGGGGACGGAGGACATCTAGGAATGGAAATGAATATTATGATATTAAGTTAATTTACCTTAGGATTGATGTTGATTATATTATATATATATATATATATATATATATATATATATATATACTATAGTATATATTATTATTATTATACGTATAATAACATAAATAAGCATACATTATGTATATATAATGTGTATATATTGCATATACTACATATATATATATATATATATATATATATATATATATATATATATTATATATATATATATATATATATATATATATATATATATATATATATATATATATATACACATACAACAGAACATTATTACCTTTGGATGCAATATGCCCACGTACCACGTAGGCTAAAATCTCTGTAAAATGTAGAAGCATTTATACCATAGATAAATTACTCTCTCCTCAAATATTCACAACAGAATAAACATTCCCTTATGTGGGGGAGTAATCCATATCATTAAAACGATATGAAATGTTATATGACAGATTGAAATATGGTAACTGCTCGTGTGTTTGCTATAGGAAGATGAACGGTGGATAAAATATTCATAGCTCTTCACCAAATGTGATGTAATGGAGAGGATGCTTTTAATACCGGGAAATACGAAAGCGTTGAAGTAAGATATGGTTGTTCAGTGAATGTAATATATATATATATATATATATATATATATATATATATATATATATATGTGTGTGTGTGTGTGTGTGTGTGTATAACTGAATCACGAAAGTTAGGAACTTGCTAAATCCATAAATAAAGATATATGCCACGAAGGAAAAATAAACGAAGGAGTACTGCGAGACCTTTCGACGTTAAACGTCCTTTACTGAGCAGAAACTGACATACATGAGGTAAAAGACAATACAAGAAGATTCATATAACTGACAGATAGGGATTTTAAAGAGATTAGTACCTAGAATCCGACACACCTGGAAGATGAGTAACCTTCCCAAACAAGCATAAATAATGGGTGCAATTAAAGGTTTAAGACAATCATCTCAGATGCAAGGACAAGACAATTAAAGGAGTACAGGTGACGCTATTCTGAACTTGGTAAACAAAACCATATTCACAATACATATTCACAATACTTGTCAGACACACATTACAACTAAGATAACTCCAAGGCAACTAATTTTTATTTAAGTCTGTAATTATATCTTTGAGGTCATTCTTAAACATGTTACAAATACAAGGTCTAAATGAAAAAGACCATGACTAACATTGAAATTACAATGAAAAGTAAGTTGTATTAAAGCAGATTCTAAAAGATTTCGTGATAAGACATCTCTTGACCTTGCAATTACTGAACTACCAACCCAATTTATTCGGTGGTTGTTTTCACTTAATTGAATGAATATTGCATTAGATGTTTGCCCAGTTTTTACAGAATATTTATGCTGGCTTAGCCTTTCTTCTAGGCCTTTGCTAGACTGTCCGAGATAAAATGAGGGACAATCCATACATGGAATTTTATATATTATGTTGTTGCTTTCTCTGGGGCCATTTTTTATTAACATTCCTTTTAGTGTGTTATTATAGGAAAACAAATGTTGACATTAAAAGCTTTTAACAATGATTTAATGGTTTCAAATCCGTTAAAAAAATCCAAACTGAGAATGTTCTTAGAATTTTCTTTCTGCGTGTTACTTACACTATAAAACTTTTTGTGGGCTTTATTATAACAAATATCTAATATATGTGAAGGATAGCATAAATATTTTCCTATTTTTCTTATGTATTCAATTTCTTGATCCAAATATTGTGGACTGACAATGCGCAATGCTCGTAAAACCATAGAAGAAAAAATTGATATTTTTATGTTAAGATGGTGGCCTGAGAAGACATGAAGATAAGTTATGTTGTTGGTCGGTTTCCTATAAATACTGAATTTACATTGAAATGGTTCTCTATGTATCAAAACATCTAAGAAAGGGAGGCAATTGTCTTTTTCTAATTCTAGAGTAAACTTAATCGATGGTACCTGGTTATTTAATTTAGAGAGTTAATCATTTACTTCATACCGACAGGCATAACAGCTAAAATATCATCAACATAACGATACCACTTTACAGGAATATAAATGATATTAGGTAAGTAGCGTTTTTCAAAGAATTCATGTACAGGTTTGAGAGTAGTGATGATAAAGGACTTTCCCATTGCCATGCCAAATATTTGTTGATAAAATTCACCATTGAATATAAACTTACATTCACAAATGCACAAACTCGTGAGTGAAATAATGTGACTTATAGGTAGAGGTAATTCATGCTGAGTTAGTTCATTACTAAGATATTCTAAAATAGTGTCTATAGGGACTTTAGTAAAAAGAGAACATACATCAAAAAACTAACGAATCTGTCAGTGGGCAAAGATATATATATATATATATATATATATCTATATATATATATATATATATATATATATATATATATATGTGTGTGTGTGTGTGTGTGTGTGTGTGTGTGTGTGTGTGTGTGTGTGTGTGTATAAGCGAATACCACACGAAAATGATAGTCAGAAATCCAAGCGCTTTCGTCATTACTAAGACATTGTCAAGGAACGAATGAAATACAGTTGGAGAGAAAGTTATCAGGTAAACAACAGATCAAGAATACCAGATGGTTAATTGTCAAAAGGGTAAAAATTAAAGATATAATCCAGGATTATCGGATATCCCACGGTCATAAACCTAAACATAGATTTAACCCTAACTGAAACTACAAAGTATCGTAGTCCAAAAAACATGTAAAAACTGAATATATTTTGTTGCTTATATTTATCTACAACCTTGTTTTCATTATGAAGGCACCAAGTTTAAATAAAACCAAGACTTAAATTTAGAACATTTCCATAATTTGACTGGATGAAACAAGATTCAGTGATATCCCTTTTAACTGTGTCATTACATGGGATTAAGGCTCTTGCTTGACTCCAAAAGTCCTTGGGTATTTAAGTTTCAATGCAATATCATACATACCCAAGGACTTTTGTAGATGTGGCATGGAAAAGAGCTAGAAAAACATTTTATTTAACTAATGACAAACTTGAATTTAGTAAGCATAACATTTTAAAATTACCCTATGATGAAAGGTTTTTAGACATTCCTAGATTTTTAAAGCTTTTTAACATAAATGTTGTTTTCTGTAATATTAATGTCAAGAGTTTAGTAATAAAAAATTCTCCTCGTAAAAAGTGTGATAAAGTCTATTACGGAAAAACCGGTAAATCTCACAACGTCTCGAACAGCACCAATATTCTGTGAGAACTGGGCAAATATCGAATGCATTATTCGTACATATGAGAGATTTAGATCATCCTATTAACTCGAGTCAAGCAAGAGCCTTAATCCCATGTAATGACACAGTTAAAAGGAATATCATTTAATCTTGTTTCATCAAGTCAAATAATGGAAATGTTCTAAATTTAAGTATTGGTTTATTTAAACTTGATGCCTTCATAATGAAAAAAGTTGTAGATAAATATAAGCAACAAAATAAATATATTCAGTTTTTACATGTTTTGGACTGTACGAATACTTTGTAGTTTCGGTTAGGGTTAAATCTATGTTTAAGTTTATGACCGTGGGATATCCGATAATCCAAGATTATATCTTTAATTTTTACCCTTTTGACAATTACCCATCTGGTATTCTTGATCTGTTGATTACCTGATAACTTTCTCTCCAATTGTATTTCATTCGTTCCTTGACAATGTCTTAGTAAAGACGGAAGCGCTTGGATTTCTATCATTTTCCTGTGGTATTCGCTTATTTAATGAAGTCACGTGCATCTACTGGGACTTTTTTAAGCATATATATAAATATTATATATATATATATATATATATATAGTTATATTAAGCGGAATACCATTTACAATAATATATAAATAAAAAGCCATACCACAGGAAAATGATAGGCAGAAATCAATCCGAGCGCTTTCGTATTTACTAAGACATTGATTATGTCTTAGTAAAGACGAAAGCGCTTGGATTATCTGCCTATCATTTTCCTGTGGTATTCTCTTATTTCATGAAGTCACGTGCATCTACTGTGATTTTTAAACACACACATATATATATACATATATATATATATATATATATATATATATATATATATATATATATATATATATGCGTATGTGTGTGTGTGTAAGTATGTATTTGTATTGGTGTGACTTGTGCATAAATTCTTTAAACACCCACAATGACAGATTAAACTCCGTTGTCAACAGGAATTCAGAAGTGCAATTCTCATATTTTAAACCTGAAATACAAAAGTATGCCCCTAACCATTACTTATCCTTACACAGATC
>NC_061097.1:42895666-42898166 GCF_015104395.2 Macrobrachium nipponense
CGCTCTTCGTATTTCGGTAGGAACTCCCCGACGAATCATTTCTATGAAAAAATGACGAGAGAGATGCTGCTAATCACTGGCATTTAATAATTGATGGTGGAATTACTGCCTGAATTATTCGGGATATTGAAAGCGTTTATGAAAGGGGGGTTGGGGGAGGGGGGGAGGAGGACTGTGCTCGTTCAATGTCTTATTCCTCTTCTTTGTCGGGTATGAATTATTTTCCAAAATGATGGTGGTGGGCGGGGGGTGGGGTGGGGGGGAAGTTCAGGTGGGGTATCGTTGATTATTGAGTAATGTTCATATTGCTCGCAGTGTGAATTCTATCTCTCATTCTTTCTTTGTATGTATATATATACATGTATGTATATATATGTACATATGGATATACTTATTATGTATGTATATATATGTATTATATATGTGTGTGTGTGTGTGTTTGTGTGTATGTGTGTGGGGCTGCGAAGGTAAGTTGCAACAAATACATCCTGGAAAAGTAATTAAGAGAGGAATTACATTGGAAGAGCCTAACCTCTAGTGACGTACAGAAACGAATTGGTTACAGCTCCGTGATGGAAAGGAGAGAGAGAGAGAGAGAGAGAGAGAGAGAGAGAGAGAGACTTGTATACCTCAGTATTTTCCTGCCCATCAGCTGATCGCCAACTATAGATGTGAAAGCGCTTGAAATGAATTATTGAAACAACGTCTGAATCTCTCTCTCTCTCTCTCTCTCTCTCTCTCTCTAATCTCTCTCTCTCTCTCTCTCTTTACATTATCCCGGAACAGTAACCCCAAGATGGCTTCGAGTGTATACACATACTCGTAAATCAATATTTGATTGCCAGATCTTGCAATAATGAAAGGGATACGTTATCAGTAGGCTTAAACCGTGTCATCATCAAGTTTTATGGCCGGCAATTAAGTGGGGGAGAGAGAGAGAGAGAGAGAGAGAGAGAGAGAGAGAGAGAGGGGGGAGGTTGAGGGGAGGGGGAGGGGGAGGGGGTGGGGGGGAGCTGATAGGTGTCATTATCAGCCTTCCTTCAGTATCATGGATATGGCCTGGTCTCCAGTGATTATGGCAGGTTGTGAATCACCGTAGTATTTGATTTGTTTCAGAGTCAAAATGGTAATAAAATGACTTGATAGAAATAGAGCAATAGATATTAAAATAATGATATAAATGAAGATAAAAGTAACACAATTTAAGAATAGAAATTATATGACACTATAAAAATGGAATATTAGAATAAAGGATGTATACAATTTTAAAAAATAACTTTTGGTTATATTCACGTTGATGTATAAATGCATTTCTCGATTATTGGAACAAAGATAAAAAAAATGAAAAATGCACTAAAGATATGGATATGAAGATTAAAAATAAAGAGCTTCTAAGTAAGCTTCCGGAATTATTCATTGATTCAATTGACACCAAAAGAGTAAAAATTTTAATCAGAAGTCAAAAAATTTAAGTAATTGAATTTGGAAGGGTTCCAGCGAAGATGGACTGCATTACTACCCTAATGCCATTCTCTTTGCATTTGAGTGCATTTTTATCTAATTATTTTTTTTATTCCCTTCTTAGTGAGTGAGATCTCTCCTTTCTTTCTGCATTTCCCTTTACCTTCTCTTACTTCCTAATTAAAACCGTTTTCTTTGGAAGCTTAAGAATTTCCAGTCATTGGCCCCTTTGGTGGTCTTGTTCTATTTGAATAGGGTTCTTCATCTTTGTATAATAATAATAATAATAATAATAATAATAATAATAATAATAATAATAATAATAATAATAATAATAATAATAATAATAATAATAATAATAATAATAATATATGAATGGAGTAGACCCTCTTTCAAGCATGTTTTCTTGTAAAGTGGAATTCATTTTATACAAAGATTTTTCAATTCTCTTTTGTTCTGAGGAAAAGATTTGTGAGAAAAATTGAGAAGACTTTTTCGGACGAAATCAGTTCCATTGATGCTGCCACGCTTTATATAATAATAATAATAATAATAATAATAATAATAATAATAATAATAATAATATTATTATTATTATTATTATTATTATTATTATTATTATTATTATTATTATTATTATTATTATTATTATTATTATTATTATTATATAAAGCGTGGCAGCATCAATGGAACTGATTTCGTCCGAAAACTTTTCAATTTTTCTCACAAAATCTTTCTTCAGAACAAAAGAGAATTGAAAAATCTTTGTATAAAATGAATTCCTCTTTAATAAAGCATGCTTGAAAGAGGTCTACTCCATTCATGATATTATTATTATTATTGTTATTATTATTATTATTATTATTATTATTATTATTATTATTATTATCAAGAAGAAGAAGAAGAAGAAGAAGAAGAAGAAGAAGAAGAAGGATAGAGAATGGGAAAACTTCTAGTCTTCGTAGAAAATGGAGAACATTATTACTTATTTAGAACAGAAGACTTTCGGTATTCAGCAAGGATATTTTCCCCTTGGCCA
>NC_061097.1:42903166-42925666 GCF_015104395.2 Macrobrachium nipponense
TATATATATATTATATAATATATATATATATATATTATTAATATATATATCCAGCTGAAATTATCACATAATATTAATATTATAATATCATATGACGATAATATCCAGAATACACCAAACTCTTCTCTCTCTCTCTCTCTCTCTCTCTCTCTCTCTCTCTCTCTCTCTCTCTCTCTCTCCTAAACCGCTAAAATCTCGATACAAGGGCAGATCGGTGCCTTTGATCGTCCGTTGTAATCTTCTCCTTCTCCTTCTTCTTCTTCTTCTTCTTCTTCTCAGAAAGGACATCAAAGACTCCAGGCAGTAGAAAGGATATCTTTGATTATTCACACACACTTACACACACTTACACACGCTTACACAAACACGCACAGAGTATTTCCAGTCTAGGAGAGCTCTGTATACGTCTTCCCACTGAGTATCACAAAGGCGCCAATTCGAGCAGAGAGAGAGAGAGAGAGAGAGAGAGAGAGAGAGAGAGAGAGAGAGAAGAACTATCCGTTTAAGATCTTCTGAAGGGGAGAATGATGATGATAATGATGATGATGATGATAATACAGATAATTGTGATGATGATACGATGGTCGGATATCAAAATCCCTTTAGATGGTTATATGGTGGTAGGGTAGGGGGGTAGGGGGGGGTGTTGGTTATGGGGGGGGGGGGTGAAGGAAGGAAAGGGTTCATTCAGTATATATAGAGTTATAGAGAGTTTATTTGATCACCTTCTTCGTCTTGTTTTTTGTATGTATTGTTTGGTGATGTTGAATGTTTGGGATGTTTGGTGATGTTGAATGAATATGAGAACACTAATAACCATCACCTCTTTGTGCTTAGCTAGGGATGTTTGGGTATGTTGAATGTGAGGACACTTTGGTAGAGGAAGTTGGAAATGATTGGGATGGAGTGGAAGGATCTTTATTCTGGTTTTCCCTTGCAGCGCTTAATGACCTCTTAAGTCCCAGGTGTAAAACCTCTGGCCTAGAGTCTATATTTTGTTCCTGTTTGTGCGTGTTGATTTCACAATCTGGGAAGCAATAAACGCGTGGGTGGATGGCGCGGGTGGGGGGTGGGGTGGGGGGTGCATCATAAAGATAACGAAATTTACGAATTGACGGATCGCATTTGACGTGACGCGAAATGAACAGAGGATCAACACGAAATAGTTCGTGTGCAATATATTCGAACACGAGGGACAGAATTTCATATCTGTTGGAAGTAGCGCAGTTAAGAAATTTTAAATATATTAATATATATATATATATATATATATATATATATATATATATATATATATATATATATATATATATATATATAACATTAACCAACAAATACCCTCTGATATCGTTATCACCATACCATGGGTATTCCTCTCACCCGAAGGGAATTATTACTGAGAACCGTCTCTGTGCTGCCCAGGATTCAAACCTGTCTCATGAACAATGACTTGTCAGTGACTCTGACCACCCAGCTATCAAGAGAGAGGGACTCTGACCACCCAGCTATCAAGAGAGAGGGACTCTGACCACCCAGCTATCAAGAAAGAGTGACTTTGACCACCCAGCTATCAAGAGAAAGATAAGTTGATGTCGACTCTGCTTTCACATACCTGTCGAATTTGGACTTGCATGTCACCGCAAGCCTTGAATCCAACGCGAAGAATAAGTGAAGAAATCCCCCCTTTCCAGTCGTGAGTTTCGAACTCATGCAGTATGGGTTATGTTGAGGCTAAATTAAACTAATGATACGGCTCAAGCTCGCTCTGCTGGTCAGCAGGTATAGTGGTTAGTGTCGTGGCATGCCACCCAGATGTCGTGGGTTCGCTTCTCCACTGGGGCGATGTGAAATAACTGATTGTTTCATGATCAGTTACTGCTGCGGTGTGGGGTCTGCAGTGGGAGGTTGAAAACAACATTCTTTCGCAGCTTGAATTTCAAGTCAGTCGCCCCTTTGTTGTGCTTGTCCCATGTGAATAGGTTTTACAGACTGAAATTAATAATAATGATAATAATAATAATACAGAGTAGAGTTCAGAATATAAACGACTGTACCTCTGATGCATTTACGCTGAAACTAGTATTTTCCTGTATGTGATGTGATCTGCAGAAATGAAGATTCAAGTTATGTAAAAAAAAAAAAAAAAAAAAAGTTCGAATAATTAGTATATGCAATAAGGAAGCTGTAATCTTATTAGTATATTTGATGAATAGTGAATCCAAATATATCCTGAGGATGTTATCTAGCAAGAATTCTTAGAAATGTAATTTCTCTAAAGCTTGTTAGGGAGCCGGATTAACTCGCTATTTACAACTACCCTGTAACCCCTTCAGGCAGCTCTTTCTTTTTAATATATTCCCGGGTAATTATTCTTAGCAATAGCGAGTTGAAAGTTAATTTCAGTTTTCTGGAAAGAAAACTATTCCGCTGGGTTTGTCTATCCGTCTGCACTTTTTTTTTGTCCACCCTCAGATCTCACAAGCTACGGAGGCTAGAAGGGTGCAAATTGGTGTGGTGATCATCCACCCTCCAATCGTCAAACATACCAAATTGCAGCCCTCTAGCCTCGGTAGGTTTTATTTTATTTAGGTTAAAGTTAGCCATAATCGTGTGCCTCTGGCAACGATATATGACAGGCCACCACCGACCCTTGGTTAAAGTTTCATGGGCCGCAGCTTGTACAACATTATGCCGAGACCACCAAAAAATAGATCTGTTTTTGGTGGCTCTGATTATACGCTGTACAGAAAAATCGATGTTGCCATAGAAACATCAGCGCATTTTTTACATGTTGATTTGAACTTGGCTGTAAAAATCGACATCCGATATCGCTAAGCTGCTCGTGATTGGCTGCCCAGGCTGAGTGGAACTCGTCATTGGTTGCAGTGATATGGCCTACTTCATCACTAAATACTGCAGTGTCCTCACTCAGAAATTTTAGAAGCAAACCCTTTGATATGCTAGTCGGTATTTGTTTTAGGTATATGTCTTATATTTATTTAAGCAGAAATAATTTATGATATCAGCTGTACATAAAAACAAGTTCCATGGATTTGAACAACCAAGAGTTAAGCTAAGGAAATAATTATCACAATAATTTTTAAAATATTTTGTCCAGGTTTTTATTTTGACCTAGAATAGTAAACCAGAAACAAGTTCCATTTGCCAAGAAAAATTACATATTTTGAACCACCTTTTGGTAGCATTTTCGCAAAAAAAAAAAAAAAAAAAAAAAAAAAAAAAGTAATTTTTGCCAAAGTCTGCTGAAACCAACTTAAAAAAAAAAAACCTCGCTTCATAAGAAATGGATAAAAAAAAAACACACACACAGAGCAATTGAAATAAATTTTTCCTCGGTTACTACACATAAAGTTTTTATTTCTTGGATATTGCAGCATCGCAAAAAAGTTAACCATTTTTATTTTAGCATTTCTAACATTTTCATTTCACAGTTGTGCAAGAATCTTCATTATAGCTCTGACCTATATCTGTTTTAATATTTGATATTTGTCATAATTTATATTTTTTACGTTATTTTCAGTTATAATTATTGCTTTCTAAATATGGAGCCATTGGGAATAATAAAATAAATCATTTTCATTTTTACACTTATAGTTTACTGTAATGTAAATAGAGTCTATTTACAATTATAGTTTACTGCAATGTAGATTTAGTTATAAAATGTTTTACACGTTAAAAAAATAAAGTTGAATCTTGACATTTCTTAAATAGAGATTTTTTTCAAAAAGTTATAATTTATTTTTTTGTTGCCAAGTCATTTAACGTCTGGTGTAAAATAAGGTACAAAAAATGCAATACTGAAATAAATATTTTTATGGAAATGAAGATTTCATTTTTCCTCTTGTTTATAATCCAAACATTTTTCAAGCTACGCCAGGTTATACAGACAAACCCAATCAATCAGCGCAAATCTCTCTTTGAAAAATTACAACTCTCTCTCCTTTACATTCAAGTAGGGAATTAAAAGAATTATATTTCAGATATCCTTGGAAAATACTAATAGTTATTTAATATGACTGAAAATAGAAAAAAAATAAAAAATAAATAAACTTTTGAAGTAATTTATGATAAGCAGGAAAATACTAATAGTTATTTAATCTGAATGAAAATCGAAAAAAAATAAACTTTTGAAGTAATTTGTGATAAGCAGTTTCTCTGCAGTTATTTTAATGGAAGCCAACAGAAAAACAAGTTTGTATGAATTACTGATAGTTATTTACCCTTGGGAGCTCTTCATCTGAATAAAAGGAGAGAGAGAGAAAAGGCGTGATCTAACCTCCAGCTTACTAGAGTCGCTTGCTAAAGTCTACGCTCAAATAGCGCGTTGTTTCGCCTACGATAATTAAAATTAATAGGCTGCATTTTATTATAAATTATTTTTATATTCTGTTTAGTGTGCGCATTATTTGATTTTTAAATTTTCGTTCTAAAAAATAAATCACAAATATCCTGTCCTGAAATTCCCGTATCTTTAAATCAACGAGAAACACCTTTTTTTAGACCTATATAGGCTCTTCCATAGACCTTTCCTACCCCTCAAGAACAAAACACTTTTTGCAGACCTTTATGGGCTCTTCCGTAGACCTTTCCTACCCCTCAAGAACAAACACCTTTTTCAGACCTTTATGGGCTTTTCCGTAGACCTTTCCTACGCCCCCCTCCCCCCCAACAACAACAACAACAAAGTATTTTGTAGGCTTACTCCCCGAGTAAACGAAAACCGTGCCCAGGAATCGAAGCGACAAAGAGTTGAGAAACGATGTTGGAAACGGAGGTGGGGGGGGGGGGTTGGGGGGGAGGGGGGTTGGGAGGTTTGTTGGTGGGGGATGGGGGAGTGGAGGGAGGGAGGGAGGGAGGGGGTTGTTTGTAGAAGAGGAGGGAGGGAGGGGTAGGTGAGTTCGCTGGGGTTTCCCGTTGCCATGGCAACCTTTCTGGAGCGTTTCGCATCACTAAGTCCGTTTAATATGAGCTATGGACTCTTATTGACGACTAGGCTCCTGTTGCACTCTTGGGAGGAATCCCTGTTTTATTGTTCACATATTTGTTTTTGATTGTCCTCCTCTTCCCCTCTCCGCCCCCCCCCCCCCCCCCCCCCCCCCCCCCCCATTACCCTCCCCAGCAAAAGGAGGAACGTTATTGTGTCTCCCACAATGCATTGCGTGTTTCCGCTGGTCCAAAGTGTTCCTCCTACTCCTCCTTATTATTATTATTATTATTATTATTATTATTATTATTATTATTAAGTAAGTCTCACCACCAGGCTAAGGCTGGGATGATTGTCCATTATATTCCCATCAAAGGCTAGCCCTCTCTTCTCTCTCTTTGTTTTCAATTTTTTTAATAGAGACCCGTTTTATATATATCCTTTTGTATTAGTTATGCCCTGTAAATACAGAATATATATATATATATAAATATATATATTTAAATATATATATATATATATATATATATGTATATATATTATAGTATATATGAGTATATATAAATATGTATATATAGGTATGTACGTATATACGTACATACATACACACATATATATGTATATACATTCAACTGACATTTATTTACATTACCGTCGTAATTTTTATGACAGAAAAACACTAGTAATAATAGCAATAAGATATAACTAGGCTTAATTCTCACTTTAATAAATCTACAGTAGACTTAGTATCACGATTAATGACCTCCATTCTAGTTACTTAGTAATTCATGGAAGGAACACGTTTGTGTGTCTATATATATTCTAGTAGTAAATCCAAACAGTATCTTAATACTAGGCTATTAATTTTTCTAATTACCTCTCTCAACATGTTTATGGCAGCATCTGTCATTCCTCGTATCTGGGGAGGCAGACCGTTAGTCATAGTTTACTGTCTTACACATTCCAGCACTGTGACTTAGAGTAAAATTCCATTCATGGCCGATTACAACCGACTACAACTTCATTCATAGATTTTCACGTAGCTTGTTGACTAGTTTTATAACCAGTGAGGGCGCGCTAAAGGCGATAACTCGAGGAGCTTTCAAGTTAAACCATCCAAGGGTTAGCTATGTATCTCGGAACTCTCTGGTACATAAACGTTTTCGTTAATTGTATTTCAAATAGTCCTCCCAACATCAGAATTGCTATTAATATGAGAAACGATGCAATGCGAAATGATTCTTTATAGCCGAGGCGAGACGACATAAATTCACTAGGGTTGATATTCGTGAAAACTATCAATTTTGGTGATTAAATCATCAATTTTGGAAAAAATATAATGCAATAATATAAAATATCAATGGAAATTTATGATATTTTAGAAATAAAGTCTTAATGGGATGGAATTTAAAGTCGTAAGGATTTGTCTGCCAAAAGAATTTTTCTTTTATCTTCAATAATTTTGGAGATATTAGCACTTGAATAGCGTTAGGGCCTGGCCTGCCCGGGTCGGGCTGGTTCGGGCCAGGCTGGGTTTGGCCAGTCCTGGTTGGGTTGGGTTTGTCAGGGTCGGGCTGGGCAGGGCCGGATCAGGCAGGTCCGGGTCGGGTCGGGTCGGGCCTTGCCTGGTCGGGCCGGGTTGGGCCAGTCAGGGTCAGATCTGGCCAGTCCGGGTCGGGTTGGGCCAGTCCGGGTCGGGTTGGGCCAGTCCTGTCTGGGTTGGGCCAGTCTGGGTCGGGTTGGGCCAGTCCTGTGTGGGTTGGGCCGTCCAGGCCGGATCGTGCCTGTCCAGGCCGGGTTGGGCCAGTCCTGGTCGGGTTGGGCCAGTCCAGGGCGGGTCAGGCCAGTCCGGGTCGGGCCGGGCCGCCAGAAATGAGCCCATTTGTAGGTAAATAACCATTTTCTGTTCATTTCAGAAACTTTCGGCATAGGCTGTTAGGTGCCGTATTGTTGACCAGACGCGAATGAGATGGGAAAATGAAGGGTTAATTAAAGAAGGCTGCTGGATGTTGAGATGTTTACATGTATGAGGGAGCAGAGACTTCCAAAGACTTTAGTAGTAGGGCCGAGGAGGTTCAAGTAGTTGTTTAAAGATTGATCTGTTAAAACAACGAAAAGCTGTATCTTTGTAATAAAAACCTTATCTAGAATAATATTGATTGTTTCATTAAGTGGGAAATTTGTGAAGAGACACTCTACATCAAAAACTTGCTGACTGGAATATCATTAATATATATATATATATATATATATATAATATATATAATTATATAATATATATATATATATATATATATATATCTTTATATATATATATATATATATCTATATATTTATATATATATATTTTATACTATATATATATATATTATATATATATATTATATATATATATTATATATCTATATATTATAAATAAATAAATACTTATAATATATTATATATCTAGATATATAATATAATAGTAATAATATAATATATTATATATATATAAATACTATAACATTATATAATATTTGTTAAAAAAAAATATTGTTTAAAAATAAAACTTATATACCATAATTAAGATAATAAAATTAATATTAATCTAGTATGTAATATATTATTATAATATATATACATAATATATTATAATTAGTAATTATTATAATTATTATGTATAAGTATTATTAATATATTAATATATTATATAATATATAATCGTATTATAAATACATATAATTAATATTTAATATAATTATATATATATAATATATAATATTATAGTACTATATACATATAATACTATACATATAATAATTATTATACATAATATAGTTATAATACATTATTATAGTATATATGTGTGTGTGTGTGTGTGTGTGTATATGTATATATTATATATATATATATATATATATATATATATATATATTATATTATGTATATTTATAAATATCAATATTATTCTAGATAAGGTTTTTATTAGCGAAGATACAGTTCTTCGTGGTTTTAACAGATCAATCTTTAAACAACTACTTGAACTTGCAGTGCAAGATTCAATGTTCATTTTCAATAAGCAACTCTATTCGCAGGTCGATGGAGTTGCCGTGGGGTCGCCTTCTGGGCGCCATTTTTGCTAACTTTTTTGTCTGACCTTGAAACTAAATTTTTAGACCAGTGTAATCATACTTTTAAACTGTCTCTTTATCGAAGATATGTTGATGACACTTTTGTTTTGTTCCAACACTCTTGGCAATTTTCTTTATTTTTAGAATATATTAATCAACTCCATCCAAACATTCAGTTTACCATGGAGGTAGAGAGCGGAGGTAGTCTTCCATTTTTAGATATTAATGTAACGAGACATAATTCCGAGTTTACTACTTCTATTTATAGAAAGCGGACATATACAGGCATAGCCAGTAACTACCATAGCTCTTGTCAATACTCTTTCAAACTTAATACCATCTACACCTTGATACATAGAGCTCTAAAATATTCTTCAACTTGGCAAATATTTCAGAAAGAAATAGTCTTTTTATTCAACTTTTTCAAGACGAACTCCTATCCACAAGATATAGTTTATAAACTCACCAATAAGTTATTAACACAATTTTACAACCTCCAACTGTCAACTTTGATGTTCCCAAAAAATTATTCTATGCCTCAATACCGTATATCTCTGACTCTAAATTTTCCTTAAATCTCACACAAATAATTGAACAGGAAATCCCCAGTCTTAAAGTCTAACTTATTTCCAACAACCCATGTACAATATGATAATTTTTCATTTTCATAGATCGCCTGCAGTCTTTCATGCGATCCAATGTGGTTTATAAATTCACATGCCTTGGATGTCCGGGCTCTTACGTTGGATCGGCGCGGAGGTTACTGCAGGTCAGATATTGCAGCCATTTAGGTTTTAGCTTTCGCACTGGCCAAAGAATCAAGGAGCCAGAATTTTCTAATATCAAAAATCATGCCGCATTATGTAAAGCCGAAGTCCTGCAACAACACTTCTCAATAATTGGTTATGTAAGGGACCCAGACTACTTAACAACTTTAGAATCATCATATATTAAAAGACTGGTTCCCTCTCAATAGTAATACTTCCTCAGCAACTTTGTATCTGGCATAGTTGTCGTATGGCCTTGGACGCCATTGTATGTCATTCCCTCTTCTCCCTTGCTTATGGACGGTTGGTGTTTTGGTAGTCTCTTTTTGTTTACTGTTTTATGTGATTTGTATGCTTTCACTTTTTATGGTCTTAACTTGTAAATTTTAATTGCATTGTGAATTACTTTAATGCTAATAATGTATTTTATTGTCTTTTACTTTTCACAGACTGATGATGCACTGAGTCTTTAGTGCAAAACGTTTTTTGTTAATAAACTTGGCCTTTTAACAACAAGTGTATCATGGACCCTCCTGAAGTCTGTATATATATTAATATAATATATAATATATATATATATATAATATATATATATATAATAATATCTAAATTATATTTATATATATATATATATGTATACATATATCTGTGTGCGTTTGTGTGTGTGTGCGTGGTTTATATAGACATAAACATATACATAAATCCACAAATCGTGCCAACGGAATAACGCCTTCAAGCTAAGAAGCAGAAGTAACCACAAGTGTGTTTATCCTTTTTTTTTTTTTCTTTCTTTTCTTTCTTTCTTTGTTTTGATGCAACAGGAAACAGTAAGAAGCAATAACCTAGGGAGTTAAAGAATAAAAAAAAATATTAATTTCTCCTGGAATTAAACGGAAATGAGGAACGCTATTCGGATTTGTCGGGGGAAAGAGAGAGAGAGAGAGAGAGATAGAGAGAGAGAGAGAGAGGTAAAATATAAGATTTTAGAATATATATATATATATATATATATATATATATATATATATATCTATGTATATATTATATCATATACATGTTTGATTATATAATATATATAATATATTATCAATAATAATATATTATATAAATAAATAATATATTATATATATCTATATATATTATAATAATATATATAAATATATTATTATATAATAATATATATAAATATATATTATATATCTTATTTATATATTATATATATATTTATATATATAAGGGTATGTAATATATAATATATATTATATTTATTATATATATTATATATATATATATATATAATATATTATATGTTATATATTATATATATAATATATATATATATATCTAATATATATATAGTATGTATATATAATATATGGAACTGGTAAACAGAATTTCATCTAATCATTCTAATAAAAGTATTCCATAAAAACGCCAAAATATATTTGTGTGTTTGTGTGTGTGTGTGCACGCGCGCACGCGCGTGCAAAGGAAATAACCCTGCCCCACCCAAAAAATATATTTATAAAAAAACGCCTGAGATATATGAAAGCAATTCCTAGGTTGGCATCTAATTAAGTGCCCGAAATCTACATATCAAACATCTCAGTGGGACGGTCGCTTCGTCTTCATTTGGAATGAATGAGTTAGATTTTTTATATATATATAAAAATATACCTCCACCTTTTCATTCCAATCTCGTCTTGAAATTTGACGTCCGTTTTATAATTGAGGAGTTTTACGGTTTATTTTGAAGTCCATAAATTGTTTAAAGCAGCAATTAAGAAGTTTTACGATTTATTTTGAAGTTTATAAATTCCAATCATTAAGAAATTTTAAGATTTATTCCGAAGTCCATAAATTTTAATCATTAAGATGATTTACGATTTATTTCGAAGTTTATAAACTTTATCATTAAGAAAGTTTACGATTTATTCTGAAGTCTAAATTCTATCTGTATGAAGTTTTACGATTTATTCTAGTCAAGGAGTTTTACGATTCATTTCAAAGTCTAAAGGTTTTATAGTCAAGAAGTTTTACTATTTATTTTGGAGATTATAAATTTTATCATTATGAATTTTTACGATATATTTTGAAGTCTATAAATTTTATCATTAAGAAGTTTTATTTCTCTCCTCTGCCAATTAAATAAACTAGGACTTTTATTTTTTATCAAGAAATTTCTTCTTTCAGTTGAAATTATTTGATATAAGTATTAGTTGAAGCCTTTGAAAAAAAGGACTCCTTTCCTTTGTTAATTTTTTTATAAAGCGAATAGCTTTTTTTAAAGTTTCTTTTTATCAAGAATTTTTTTTTCTTTTTAGAAGAAATCGCTTGACAAAGATTCAGCCAAAGATCAAACCATATTCATAGTGATATTCTCTTTGAAAAACAAAACCAACCCCATTTGACAAAGTGTTTGACAAAGATTCAGTTAAAGTTCAAATATTCTCTTTTGATAGCCTCTTTGAAAAACGTACCCCATTCCTCTCCTAATAAAACTTTTTTTTTTTTTTAACTTTTAATCAAAACTTGTAGTTTACTAAACATTCCGAATTATGCATATAACATAGACCCTTTTCCCATTAAACGGATTGAAGGCTCCTTTGAGCCAACAGTTATTCCCAAAGGTAAATAAAATATTCTCTTTAGGGCATTTTTTTTGAACTGTCAAATCATGTACGTATGTTGATGATATCAAGTTAGTGATATTAAGCTAATTATCTAGCCATTTCATTTAATATGTATTAGCAAAGCTTTAAGGACATCTGTGGATAATAATAATAATAATAATAATAATAATAATAATATAATAATTAATTAATATAATATTATTATTATTATTATTATTATTATTATTATTATTATTATTTTACTGTACCTACGTATAAATTAGTTATGATACATAAGGCTAACCACAGGAAACGAAGAGAAATAAAAAAACTGGAAAATTGCCTGCTAATACTATTATTTTTATTTTTTAGTTTTTATCCAGATTCTCCTACCTCTTCTCTCCTCTCCTCTCCCTCTCCCATCTCTCTCGTCGTCGGCTCATCTCCTCTCCGTCTCTCGTCTCTCTCTCCTGCACTTGCATTGCCATGCGTTCTGTAATTAAGGCTGGGTAATCAAGAATAGAAAACTGATGTCTCGGCGGCTTGAGAGTGTTTCCACTACGCGTGCCGGAATGAGGATGGTAATTATCCTTTATCCAGAGTTCTGACGTAGGTCGCTGGCCTCGAATTTGGTTTCGTGATGGGGGCAGTTTTCCCCGACGGGGATTTTTATGGAAGAATGGGGAATAGTTTTGGTCTGTTAGGAATCTTTTGTACCAAGGATGATTTTCCTTTGAGTTTAATGGGGCGTATTATGTAAAACTCTTTGACTTGAATATAATACAGGGTTTAAATCTGGCAGTTGAGGTTCAGAAAATGAGGTTTAAATCCCTAAGCTCAAGTTTACGTAGAAATTAACAATTGAATCATCCTGTTTTGTTGTCAGTGCCTGTCATGACATAGGAGAGAGAGAGAGAGAGAGAGAGAGAGAGAGAGAGAGAGAGAACATTTCAAAACTTCATTCCAAGACGTGATATACGTTAAGAAAACCAGTCTCACTTGCAACAAGGAGAGAGAGAGAGAGAGAGAGAGAGAGAGAGAGAGATACAATGTCCCACTCTTAATGGAGGGCTGTGAATATGGAAATGTAATTTTAGGTACTATGAATATTAATTAGGCCTGAAGTGTACAATTTGAGCTTCTTCCTGATTGCCAATTATCTCGGTGATATACACTAGATGTTTTTAACATTATTTAAAACAAAAGAGGAATTATATAATTTTAAGTCATTTTTCTCTTGTAATTATTTGCTTAAATTAAATATTTGTGTAATTTTCCATTCTTCTTGGAGGTGTTGTCTAATTAAGGATATCTAAAACAAAAAGATGAATAATATGATCTTAGCTATATTTTTTTAGTTTTGTTTCAGAAAAAAAAATATATATATATAATATATATTTATAATATATATATATATATATCTATATATATATATATATATATATATATATATATATATATTATATATATATATATATATATATATATATATATATATATATATATATATATATATAAATATTATATTTTATATATATAATAAAATAAATCTATATATATATATATATTTAATTAGATATTATATATTAGATAAATTATATATATTATATATATATATATGTATAATATATATATATATATTTATATATAATATAAATATATATAATAATATCTATATATATATATATATATATATATATATATACATATATATATATATATAATAGAAATTATATATATATATATATTATATATATATATATATATTTTATTCTATATATTTAATAATATCTATTAATATATATATATATATATATATAAATATCTATTTATATATATTATATATATATATATATATATTATATATATGTATACAAATAAATAATATTATCTTATATATAATATATATATATAGTGATAATATATATATATATATTATTTATACTATATTATATATATATATGGTGTGTATTATGTATATATATATTGTTCATATTTATATATATCTATACTTATATCTATACATCCCTATATATATATATATATCTATATATATATATTATATATTTATGTATATTGTATATATATATTAGTACTGGTATCTTCTTAGGCACGAAGATATAGTAATTCAGTTGTATTCCACATAGGAAAATGAAAAAAGGTATATCTCAGAAACGCTCCAAGAAGAGGTCCATTGGAGGACGAAACTGGTTGGGCATTTTCTTGAGAATATACCTTTTTTTCATTTTCCTATGGGTGGAATACAACTGAATATATATATATATATATATATTATATATATATATATATATATATATATATATATATATATATATATTTTATATTATATATTTTTAATATTATTATAAGGATAATTCGCCATAAGTTTTCGGTCGAATATTTTTCCAATTCGAAGACACACAAGAATATCATGCATAGCTTCAAAAGACAAGGGAAGTGATTTCATATTCGGAATATCATCGGGAATTAATAGCTCAGGCGATTTTAGCCTTTTGGTGAGGTGTCCCCAAGGATGAGATTCCCTGGAAACAGACAATTCTGGTTAAGGAAATCTCTCCACCCTTGTCTGATTTGAAATGCGTTGCTTTGATAATTTTTTTGATTTTACTATTGTATCTCTCCTTTTTACTTCATTTTAATTTAAATTATAGAGTGTAAGACCCATCCCTCTCTCTCTCTCTCTCTCTCTCTCTCTCTCTCTCTCTCTCTCTCTCTCTCTCTCTCAATTCTTAAGCTAGAATTTTAGACCAATGGCTAGTGTAGACTCCTCTCTCTCTCTCTCTCTCTCTCTCTCTCTCTCTCAATTCTTAAGCTAAAATTTCATACAATGACTAATGTAGCCTTTTTATTTAAATTCTAGAGTGTAGACCCTCCATTCTCGTCTCTCTCTCTCTCTCTCTCTCTCTCTCTCTCTCTCTCTCTCTCAACTCTTAAGCTAGAATTTTAAACCTATGGCTCATGTAGCCTTCTTCTATAAGAATAATAATAAGAAGAAGGAGGAGGAGGAGGAGGAGGAGGATGGAGGAGGAGGAGAGGAGGAGGAGGAGGAGGAGATAGATATGCCAGTGGAAATTGTACCCCCTAATCAATAGGCAACACTAGGCAACGATCCCAAGATCCCTGAAAAGGAATCTGGAAAAACTAGAGGCTGAAGTAGCTCCAGGACTCATGCAGAAGAGTGTGATCCTAGAAACGCTCACATAGTAAGAAGAGTGATGGACTCCTAAGGAGGCAGGATGCAACCCGAATCCCCACACTACAGATACCACCCAGCCGAATTGGAGGACTGTGTATAAACCCAAAAAAAAAAAAAAAAAAAAAAATTGATAATAATAATAATAATAACAATAATAATAATAATAATAATAATAATAAAATAAACGAGACAAGACTTAAGAACTAGCTGAGCAATGACAACATGGCAAATGGCTACAAACGGGAGCGTTCAAATTAAGGTAAACATGAAGTAATGATAACAGCGGGCAACAAGATCAGGCCCTAAGAACCAGATATGTTCAAAGGAATGATAAAACGGGGATAACATCTCTCCCATATGTAGGAAATGACAGTGGAAACCATTGTACCCATAATCATAATGAACCACTAGGCACGATCCCAGTCGCTGTAAAGGAATCTAGAAAAACCCTAGAGTCTGAAGTAGCTCCAGGACTCATGCTTAGAGTGTGGTATCCTTAGAAACGGCGCCAACCATGGAAGGAAAAGTGATGACTCTAAGGAGCAAAGGATGCCTAACCCGAACACCTATAAATACCAAACCCGTCGAATTGGAATACGTGAAATAGAGCAAAAAAAAAAAAAAATTGAAAAAAAAATTGGAATTGAAAAAAAATCCAATACCTAAGTAATACTTTATTAAAATTAATGGCTAACTTTCATCAGCGGTTACACTTGTAGAGATCTTACAATATTTTTCGAATATCGGCTAGTAACATGGAAAGGAAATAATCCACTATTCATAAAACCCTCTCTACAGTGTAACGAGGGGGGGTCCAGTAGGCCATTACTAATCCGAAGTAGGCTTCAGAGAGGGTCTGCTTCCTAAATATAATATGATAATAATATTAATGAACCCACACTTGCTTTTAAATTATCCCTTCTCTTAATCCTTTCTTGAGTTTCCTAATTAAGCTCTTATTTCCCCTCTAATTGTCTTCTCACTCATCTCCCGGGATCTCATTAATCATATTTCCTCGAGATCTGAGGAAAAGCTTGGAAATCTGGGGTAAAGCTTCAAGATCTATGGAAAAGCTTCGAGATCTCAGGAAAAACTTCGAGATCTGAGGAAAAGCTTTGAGATCTGCGAAAAGCTTCGAAATCTGAGCAAAAGTTTGGAGATCCGAAGAAAAGCTTTGAGATCTGAGGAAAAGCTTTCAGATCTGAGGAAAAGTTTCGAGATCTGAGGAAAAGCTTTGAGATCCGAGGCAAAGCTTCGAGATCTGAGGAAAAGCTTTGAGATCTGAGTAAAAGCTTCGAGATCCGAGGAAAAGCTTCAAGATCCGAAGAAAAGCTTCGAGATCTGGGGAAAAGCTTTGAGATCTGAGGAAAAGCTTTGAGATCTTTGGAAAGCTTTGAGATCTGAGGAAATGCTTCGACATCTGGGGAAAAGCTTTGAGATCTGAGGAAAAGCTTCGAGATCTTGGGAAAGCTTTGAGATCTGAGGTAAAGCTTTGAGATCTGAGGTAAAGCTTTGAGACCTGGGGAAAAGCTTTGAGATCTGGGGAAATGCTTTGAGATCTGAGGAAAAGCATTCAGATCTGGGGAAAAGCTTCGAGATCTAGGGAGAAGCTTCGAGATCCAAGGAAAAGCTTTGAGATCTGGGGAAAAGCTTCGAAATCTGAGCAAAAGCTTGGAGATCTGAGGAAAAGCTTCGAGATCCGAGGAAAAGCTTCGAGTTCCGAGGAAATGCTTCGAGATCTGGGGAAAAGCTTCGTGATTGAGGAAAAGCTTTGCAACCTTTTGAGATATAGGGAAAAAGCTTCGAGATCTGAGGGAAAGCTTTGAGATCTGAGGAAAAGCTTCGAGATCCGAGGAAAAGCTTTGAGATCTGAGGAAAAGCTTCGAGATCCGAAGAAATGCTTCGAGATCTGTGGAAAAGCTTCGAGATCTGAGGAAAAGCTTCGAGATCTGAGGAAAAGCTTCGAGATCTGAGGAAATGCTTTCATATCTGAGGAAAAGTTTCGAGATCTGAGGATATGCTTTGAGATCTGAGGAAAAACTTCGAGGTCCAAAAAAATGCTTCGAGATCTGAGGAAAAGTTTCAAGATCTAGGGAAAAGATTCGAGATCTAAGGAAAACCTTCGAGATCCGAGGGAATGCTTCGAGATCTGAGGAAAAGCTTCCAGATCTGAGGAAAAGCTTCGAGATTCGCAGGAAATGCTTCAAGATCCAAGGAAAAGCTTTGAGATCTGGGGAAACCTTTGAGATCTGAGGAAAAGCTTTGAGATCTGGGGAAAAGCTTTGAGATCTGGGGAAAGCTTCCAGATCTGAGGAAAAGCTTCGAGATTGAGGAAAAGCTTTGCAACCTTTTGAGATCGGGGGAAAAAGCTTCGAGATCTGAGGGAAGGCTTTCAGATCTGAGGAAAAGCTTCGAGATCTGGGGAAAAGCTTACAGGACAATTACAGGCTACAGAAGAAAGCGCCTGGAGCATTACAGAAACCTACTTGATCTTTCAGACAGTTTCTGTTATTATTATTATTATTATTATTATTATTATATTATTATTATTATTATATATTATTATTATTATTATTTATTACTATAAAGTAATTGTAAATGTAAAATAAAATAACAATGAAAATATAAAAAATACTACCACTACTACTTCTGAGATATACTGTATATATATATATATATATATATATATATATATATATATATATATCATATATATATATATATATTATATTTATATATATTTATATATATAGATATATATATATATTATATATAATGTATATATGTGTTTATATTACTTTAATATATGTATATTGTATACATGTACATACACATACATATACATACATGCATACATACATGCGTGTGTATATATTATATACATACATATATATATATATATATATATATATATATATATATATATATATATATATATATATATATATTAATATATACATATCCTATATACCATTAGATCTTGTACACCTACATAACATTAATAACGTCGTGAAGACTTTGCGTTTTAACTTAATGAATAAGAAAAATCCCCGATGGCAGTTACTTATTATCTCCGTGAAAAAGTCCAAGATATGGAAATATTTTATGCATAAAAGAAAGAAACCAGCGAATTGGTTTTGCTCGAATCCCAACCGGTTTCGACGGAAAACATAAAGCATTTTCAGAAGTTTGCGGATACGTGAGAAAAAAATTTGCTGTTAACTTTTTGCGGTAATATAATACCAAGTCTTATGTAAAAAAGAAAAAAAAGTAAAAAAGTTACGGTCTAAATGACCGAGATCTTGAGCGAATAGAGATTTTGCATTTTGGAAAAGAATTGAAATAATATTTAGCACACTCGTGCAGTATCTTCGCTTGTGACGCCTTACTTTATCGAAAGGTAATTTAAATGATTATATATGAAGACAGTTCAGGAAGTTTGGCAGATTGCTTAATGGCTAATGCGAGAAGTGACTCTGAAGTTAGATTTCCAGACTTGGAGATCATAAATTTGTTATTAAATCGGAGATTAATATGAAATATTACAGTTTTTAGATAATTTATTGACTGTATAAAAATCCATGTAAATGAAACTGCATTAGTCAAAAACATCTAAATATACAATATTGCATAAAAAAGGTTAACTTGTCCCAAAAGAATTTATTTTTTTAAAGCTATGTAAACAAAGTTTTAGTATCAATAACATTTAATTTAACAATATTAAATAAAAAAGGACTTAACTTGTAATGAAAAGGTAAAAAATCCCTGTAAACAAAACTGTATTGTCAAAAACATCTAGATAAACAATATTGAATGAAGATGGATTAACTTGTTTTGCAAACCTTTTCTTTAAATAATTGTAAACAAAGTTGTATTGTCAATCCCATTTAACTCAACAATATTATATAGAGAAAAATCCCCCACAAACAACTGTAAAATCTCTTAAGAATATCTAAATAAACAAAACTGAATAAAACAAAGATTTGTTTGCCCTGAAAACGTATTAACAAATCCCTGTAAACAAAATAGCATTGTCAGTAACGTCTGAATATACATGAAAATAGAATTAACATGTCCTGCAAACATGTATAAATAAATTAATGCCAGGTCTCTTTACCAAGTAGCAGTTACACAGTGCATAGGTTTTTAGTTTTTCTGAAAAGAAAACTATTGTGCCGGCTTTGTCTGTCTGACCGTACTTTTTCTGGCTGCCTTCAGATCTTAAAAACTGCTGAGGTTAGAGGGCTGCAAATAGGTATGTTGATCACCCACCCTCTAAACATAACAATACCAAATTGCAGCCCTCCAGCCCTCAGTAGTTTTTATTTATTTAAGGATAAAATTTGCCAGGATCGTGCATCTGGCAGTGCATCCCGAAGCCACGGGACGTACCCTCACTGCTGCATCTGGTAAGCCACTGGAGAGCTGCCGATCGTAGTGGACGGTTTTATACGGCATTATACGTTGTACCGAAAGCTCAATTGCGTCGAAGCCTTTTTTTATGACTAGTTTTTCCTGTTAGCAGAAACACGAGCAACACGACACCGAATTAACAATTCAGCTTACTGACGATTTAATCCTAGTGGAACAATATCACGCCAAACCTCACACCTGAGTTTTGTTGGTCAGAATACACAGGAATTTGCCAGAGAATGGAATGTGAAATACATATCTCTTCTCCCCTTTTCTGAGAACTGGTCACTCGTCTTTCTGCTATTCCTAGTGTTTCCTGTTATCTTCTGTTACTGATATTTCTTTCTAATGAATACCATATTCTTTTGAAGTTTAGGTTTAAAGGCAGTGGTCTCTGTAGGGATCCATATGACTAATAATAATAATAATAATAATAATAATAATAATAATAATAAAATCTGAAATTAACTGTTCTCATTTTTGTTAATTATTCCAGGTTATCATTTCTACTTATATTTTTTTTGGAAAAAGTCTGGTTTCTTCTTATTCTTCTTCTTTATTTCGTTTCCTTTTCAATTCTTTTCATGTTATCTTTCTGACTTTTTTTTTTTGGAAACTGTAGTTTTTCTTCTTTCTTCTTCTACTTCTTCTTTTCTCTAACTTTATTTCGTTATTTGATATCCACGACAGGCAAAAAAAAAAAAAAAAAAATAAAAAAAAAAAAAAAAAAACACACCATCGGTGGCTCCCCTGTTTGTTTCTATCTCATTAGTTCCTGGAAGAATTTTTTCAGTTTTTTTTTTTTTTTTTTTTTTTTTTTTGCTCAAAGACCTTTTCGCGTTATTACGTTCCTTTGGGAGGATGGGGGCTGGGGAGGGCTGGGAGGAGGGGGAAGGGTGTAAAAGTTAAAAACAGCAACACCACAACAAAACCAGGTGAGATTTCTCCTCTTTTGTTGTTGTTGTGGGAAAGCATCCAATTACCCTCTTGTCAAAGAGAGCTGAGCAAAACATGAAAGGAAAGTTACCGGACTTTCTTTGCTTTCCTTTTTTTACAGCTCTGGTGAAAGTGATTCTACTCCTCGCGAATTTATTTACTTTTTATTGACGTTTCTTGAATATCTCTCTCTCTCTCTCTCTCTCTCTCTCTCTCTCTCTCTCTCTGAAACTTAACTGAGAATGAGTCACACTCCCTCTCATTCTCTGAAACTGGATTTTTATTGAGTCTCTCTCTCTCTCTCTCTCTCTCTCTCTCTCTCTCTCTCTCTCTGAATCTTAATTTATATTAGGCCTCGCTCCCTCTATTTCTCTGAAACTGATGTTTTTACCGTGTCTCTCTGTCTCTTTCTCTGTCTCTTTCTCTCAGCACGATAACTCGTGCATTATAGAAAATGCATCCATTAATTGGGGAAAATGTGTTCCATTAATTTATTAGAACTAGCGTTAGAAATAATAGTGTCATTTTTCATTTACTCTCTCTCTCTCTCTCTCTCTCTCTCTCTCTCTCTCTCTCTCTCTCTACTTCACATAATTGAGCCTTTTACAAAAGTCTTTTTTTTTCATTGGGTATATTTGTTAGCTGTAGCTTCGGTTTACTTTTTTAATAAAAGATTTGGGTTAGGAGGCTTAAGTATTTGAAATGGACGAGAGAGAGAGAGAGAGAGAGAGAGAGAGAGAGAGAGACTGAGCGAAGAAAGCGAATATATTTTATAAAATAAAAGTTCCTTCCATTAGGACTAAAATAAAAATGAAAAGAGAGAGAGAGGGAGAGAGAGAGAGAGAGAGAGAGAGAGAGAGAGAGAGAGAGAGAGAGAAACTGAACGAAGAAAGAGAATATTTTTATAAAAGAAAAGTTCCTTCCATTAGGACTAAAATAAAAATGAAAAGATAGAGAGAGAGAGAGAGAGAGAGAGAGAGAGAGAGAGAGAGAGAGAGAGAGAGAAATTGAACGAAGACACAACAATGAAACTGGAAAAATCAGAATTTTGACTCCAAGGTACCCAGATTATTCAGCCAAGTTGCCTTAAAGCGCTTTAAAAGTTGTGAAAACTTATGAGAGATTCTGCAGAAGGAGCTTAGGAAACTCAGGAATCATCTATTCAGAAAACAGTCATGACGTGAAAAAAAAATGATGGGACGAGACTGTTGTAAACTGTAACTGACAGCATAAAAGGTCCTCAGCTGAATGCAACGAAAACGAGTGTCGAAAGGACTTCCAAAGTATACAAGGATGGCCTGTAATGATGACAGAACTGTTTTCGTATAAAGTTTCAGGATGATAATCTATTGGAAATAGACTATTTTATATGTAGACTCTAATACTTCACATGCTGTTGTATGCGGTAAGAAACTACAAACGGTGGCATGATACTAATGCAACTCGATACTAAATTTTATTTGATATTATGGAAGTTTCAGGTTGGTAATCACTGGAAATAGACTATTTTATATGTAGACTCTAATACACATGTATGGAGTAAGAAACTACAAACTGTGCCATAATACTCTTACAACTCAATACTAAATATTATATGAGTCTATTAAATTTAATCTGTTTAGCCATGCACTGTGATACTTTTTCGACCAGTCATTGCTTAAGACAGCTCACAAGAGACAGTGAGAGCGGTTGGACGGATATATAAATAGATCATGAAAAGAAATCAGATGACGTAGAGGGATTTAGAGGTGGAACTTGGACAAAAACCCAACTGTTGCACTAAGGAGGATTGGATAGCAGGACTGAAGACTTGAACACTCTTACTCGAATTAATTTTCAGTTGTTATTCATAGATTTTCTCGACATAGTTTGACTTAGTGATTGAATAAATGACTTTCCTTGCTGACCTTTTCTTGGTGTGGTTTGCCTGTTAGAGCAAAGGTACTTTAGGCTTAGCCACTAAAGTTTAACTTCGTTGCTTTTAGGAGACAGTGGTTTGGCTTAGGTCGTAGATACATGCTGGAAACATTGAACAGACATCTCAAACAGGTTCCATACGAGTTAGCAAGGTACTGGAAGTCCCAACCCAGAATCATCACAATTATCCAGTATTTACTGGAGAGTCGAACTTCGCTTTTGGCCGTCAACTTGTTTTCAACAGGTTTGTGTGATAAGTTGTCGGTGTTTGTTTAATAAATGGTCGTTGACTTGTTTTCAACATGTTTGAGAGGTGTGCATTTAGTTGTCGACGTCTATGTGGTTGTTTATTTCACTTATTTGTGATATCTGAGGATTAAGTTCTTGACTTCTGTTTAAGGTGCCGTTGACGTGTTGTCAATATGTTTATGACATTTGTGTAATATGTGGTCAACATCTGTTTATATGGTCCTTGATTTGTATTCAACATTGTCGGAATGTGAATGAATATTTGCCGACGTTTGTCATGTGGTGGTTGACTTTTTAACATGTTTGTAACATATGTGCAATAAGTTGTCAACAT
>NC_061097.1:42928166-42943166 GCF_015104395.2 Macrobrachium nipponense
CACAATTCTCGGTGCATCATCAGTCTGTGAACAATAAAAGTAAATACATTATAAAAAGGAATTCACAAAATTACAAGGTAATTAAAATTAAAAATTAATGGTTTTAAAAAGAAAAAGCAGAAGTTAAAAGTTAAAAAAATACGTTAAAACACTGTAAAAAAGAGAGAGAGAGAACTGAGACACCAACCATCCAAGACGAAGAAGGAATAGCAAAACTGACGTCCCAAACAAAAAGTCAGTTATGCCAAATACAGAGGGGAAAGCCGTGTGGTGATTGTTCAAAGAGGGAACTAGCCTTTTGATAAGTAATGACTCCAGAGTAGTTAGATGATCTGGGTCCTTTGTATATCCAATAATAGAGAAGTGCTGTTTCAAGACCTCTATTTTGCATATAGCAGCATGATTTTTAATGTTAGAAAACTCTGGTTGCTTAATTCTCTGGCCTGTACGAAAACTGAAACCCATGTGGCTGCAATATCTCACTTGCAACAGCCTACGAGTAGATCCGATGTAAGAGCCCGGACATCCAGGGCATGTGAATTTGTATACAACATTAGATCTCATGAAGGATTGCAAGCGATCTTTACAGCTGAAAAATGAACCTATCCTGCATGGATTATTAGAAATAAGTTTTAACTGAAGACAGGGAATTTCTTGTTCAATGATCTGTTTTAGTCTACGTGAGAATTTGTATCAAACACAAAAGGGATGGAAGCAAAGAACAGTTTCTTAGGAACATCAAAGTTGGGCAACGGTGGCTGGAGAAATTTGGTTAAAAGTTTATTGATAACTCTAAGTACTACGTCTTTGGGATAGGAATTTTTTTGAAAAAAAACTAATAAAAATTCTATTCATTATGGAAAGTTGGCCAGTTAGACGAATATTTTAATGCTCTATGGACAAGAGTGTAAATGGTGTTTAATTTGAAGGTTCTTTGGCATGAACTATAATAGTTGTTAGCTAAACCTGTATAGGTCTTTTTCTATAGACAGCTGTGGTGAATTCAGAATTACTTCTTGTATATTGATATCAAGAAATGGCAAACTGTCTCTGTTCTCCACCTCCATCGTAAATTGAATATTTGGGTGTTGCTGATTAATATATTCCAGAAACTGTGTGCTTTGCCAAGGGTACTTAAAAAGAGACAAAAGTGTCGTCTACATATCTCCTGTAGTATGCTGGTTTAAAGGAAGACTCACATTGATTTAAAAATTTTGTTTCTAAGTCACACATAAAAAAGTTTGCAAAAAATGGGGCCCAGAGGGGATCCCATAGCAACTCCATCGACCTGCGAATAGAGTTGCTGGTTAAAATCAAACAGGAGTCTTGCACAGCAAGTTCCAGAAATTGTTTAAAAATAGTCCTATTAAAACCGTAAAACAGAGTATCATTGCTGATAAAAATCTTGTTTAAAATAATATCAATTGTCTCATTTAATGGTACATTAGTGAAAAGTGATTCAACATCGTAACTGACCATAAAATAGTCACCATCCTGGTGATAATTTGTTGTTGAAAGTCGTACCCGTTTTTTAATGTATATCATTAATACTACATTCAGAGAGGTAAACCAGCTAAATACTTAGAGATCGAGAACGATGGGATATTGTAGGCGGCCATAATAGGTTCAACAGGGGTATTTGGTTTATGTATTTTGGTAGACCATATAAAATACTGAAGGAAGAACCCGTTACAAAAAGTTTTTGATAGGTAGCATCATCTATTATATTATCATTTTTTATTTTTCTTAGGAATCTTATTAATTCTATCTTCTCGTTTTATATATATCCAGAAAGTTAGGATCACCCATGGGATTGGAAATTTGGTAGTGTCAGTTAAAAATATTTTCAATTTTGCCGATATAATCATTCTTATTCAGTATAACTACTCCCTTGCCTTTGTCAGGCTTGCAAATCACTATGTCATCTCGTTTTTTTCAGGGCCAAGAGTATCTCCAAATCGTTTTTTCTAAAAAACAAAAATGGTGTCCAGGTTGTTCTTAAATTGGAATAAGTTTTATGTATCAGAGCAGACATTTTTCTGTTGTAAGTTACCTGTATTCTTTACCACATCAAGTTTAATAAGTCTTTGAAACAGCACCTCAAATGGAAGGAAAAATCTGGCATAGTTCGGTCTAAAAAGAAGGTAAACAAAAATCTAAACCAAACGAAAGTAAGAGCTCCTCTCCTCTTAGATAAAATGTAATTGGACATGTTAAAAATGCAGTAATTTCTTTGATAAAAATCAGGAATGACAACGCCAAGGTTTTTGAAGTTTCTTCTGATGCCGTTCACATACAGACGAGATAAAATCATTGACAAATTTATAAAAGAGTCTCTTTGGTACAATAAATATATCCAAGAGCGATAAATCAGCAAACAGTGCTTTTCTTAAGTTGTTCGACTGTTGACGTAAGTCTTCGAATGGACGCATTCTTGGTGTCAATTTCATTCCTAAGTAAGGTCTTCAACAAATGCTTCTTTGTAAAATTCGGTGTTGTAGAGGGAAGATCTATATAGCCTGATCTAACGAACTTCGGGACGACATCATTCAATTCGCAATACTGAAGAAAATCAAGGTCACATTTCGCTTTCTCAAGCCGAAGGGTCCGCCTTCTCCAGTCTGCGAGAAGTAGTTAAGGTAATAGCTGGATATCGGTGTGTCAGTAGTTGGGCAAAGTGGTGAATTCCTCGAAGGTGATTTTGGAAGGCGAAAGGCGAACAGAAGGACGAAGAAAAGTTGCTGTATCAATCTTCGGTGGAATATGGAGTCTCCAGTCGGCGTAGATAATAATACTTCAGGGGGTACCATGATACATTAGTAGATTGCCATAGTTTTTTATTAAAAAAACGTTTCGCACACAATTCTCGGTGCCATCATCAGTCTGTGAACAATAAAAGTAAATACATTATAAAAAGGAATTCACAAAATACAAGGTAATTAAAAATTAATGGTTTTTTAAAAAGAAAGCAGAAGTTAAAGTTGTTTGAAAAAATACGTTAAAACACTGTAAAAAGAGAGAGAGGAGAACTGAGACACCAACCATCCAAGACGAAGAAGGAATAGCAAAACCTGACGTCCCAAACAAAAAAGTCAGTTATGCCAAATACAGAGGGGAAGCCGTGGTGTGATTGTTCAAAGAGGGAACTAGCCTTTTGATAAGTAATGACTCCAGAGTAGTTTAGATGATCTGGGTCGCTTTGTATATCCAATAATAGAGAAGTGCTGTTTCAAGACCTCTATTTTGCATATAGCAGCATGATTTTTAATGTTAGATAACTCTGGTTGCTTAATTCTCTGGCCTGTACGAAAACTGAAACCCATGTGGCTGCAATATCTCACTTGCAACAGATTTTTATCAGCAATGATACTCTGTTTTACGGTTTTAATAGGACTATTTTTTTTAAAACAATTTCTGGAACTTGCTGTGCAAGACTCCAGTTTGTTTGTTTTAACCAGCAACCTATCGCAGGTCGATGGGAGGCTAATGGGATCCCCTCTGGGCCCATTTTTGCAAACTTTTTTATGTGTGACTTAGAAACAAAATTTTAAATCAATGTGAGTCTTCCTTTAAACCAGCCATACTACAGGAGATATGTAGACGGACACTTTTTGCTCTTTTTAAGTACCCTTGGCAAAGCACACAGTTTCTGGAATATATTAATCAGCAACACCCAAATATTCAATTTACGATGGAGGTGGAGAACAGAGACAGTTTTGCCATTTCTTGATATCAATATTACAAGAAGTAATTCTGAATTCACCACAGCTGTCTATAGAAAAAAGACCTATACAGGTTTAGCTAACAACTATTATAGTTCATGCCAAAGAACCTTCAAATTAAACACCATTTACATCTTGTCCATAGAGCATTAAAATATTCGTCTAACTGGCCAACTTTCCATAATGAAATAGAATTTTTTATTAGTTTTTTTTCAAAAAAATTCCTATCCCAAAGGACGTAGTACTTAGAGTTATCAATAAACTTTTAACCAAATTTCTCCAGCCACCGTTGCCCAACTTTGATGTTCCTAAGAAACTGTTCTTGCTTCCCATCCCTTTTGTGTTTGAATACAAAATTCTCACGTAGACTAAAAACAGATCATTGAACAAGAAAATTCCCTGTCTTCAGTTAAAACTTATTTCTAATAATCCATGCAGGATAGGTTCATTTTTCAGCTGTAAAGATCGCTTGCAATCCTTCATGAGATCTAATGTTGTATACAAATTCACATGCCCTGGATGTCCGGGCTTCTTACATCGGATCTACTCGTAGGCTGTTGCAAGTGAGATATTGCAGCCACATGGGTTTCAGTTTTTTTTCGTACAGGCCAGAGAATTAAGCAACCAGAGTTTTCAAACATTAAAAATCATGCTGCTATATGCCAAAATAGAGGTCTTTGAAACAGCACTTCTCTATTATTGGATATACAAAGGACCCAGATCATCTAACTACCTCCCTTGGAGTCATTACTTATCAAAAGGCTAGTTCCCTCTTTGAACAATCCACACCGGCTTCCCCTCTGTATTTGGCATAACTGACTTTTGTTTGGGACGTCAGGTTTTGCTATTCCTTCTTCGTCTTGGATGGTTGGTGTCTCAGTTCTCTCTCTCTCTTTTTACAGTGTTTTTTAACGTATTTTTTTAACTTTTAAACTTCTGCTTTTCTTTTTAAACCATTAATTTTTAATTACCTTGTAATTTTGTGAATTCCTTTTTATAATGTATTTACTTTTATTGTTCACAGACTGATGATGCACTGAGAAGTGTGCGAAACGTTTTTTAATAAACTATGGCAATCTACTAAGTATCATGGTACCCCCTGAAGTATTATATATATATATATATATATATATTATATATATATATATATATATATATATAGATATACATATACACACACTAACTATATGTATAGATAATATATATACATTTATACATTCATGTATATTATATATGAAGCATTTATGCATTAACTATTTGTTATTCCCAACAGAAGAATATTTTAAATTAATGTTATATAATAATATTTCAAGCTTTTATTCATTAACTATTTACAGTTTCCGTTTCAAAGGAATAATATTTTTTCTTAATATTTTCATTAACATTTGAAGCTTTTTGCACAAAATCTATTTATATATCATTCTATTTTCAGCAGCAAAATATTGTTGATTAACATTTTTGCAATTAAATTTTTTTTCATCGAAGAGTGATTGAATTCCACGTAATTTATACTTCCCACGCTGTATCTCATTACTGTAATTTTTTATTTGATGAGAATAGTGTATTAGAATTTGCTATTATCAAACTTTCTTCATTAAATACATTTTTTTAAAAAAGATTTTGTGTCAATTAAAATACCTAACAGTTATTGCCTAACAGTTACATTTGTGTGTCCGAAAGTATGGTTCGATAGTTCTGGGACTGTCCTTCAAAGTAGGTGACAGTTGTAGTACAAAAACTAGGTTACGGGTTATTGTCAAAGTCTTACAGTCCGATTAACAGTTGTTATTGTCAAAAGTAGTTAATATGAATAGATTAGTTATTGTCTAAAGTAGGGTACAGTTGTTGTCTTAAATAGGTTACAGTTATTGTCTAAAGTATGTTACAGTTAATGTGTAAAATATGTTACATTTATTGTGTGAAGTAGGGTACAGTTATTGCCTAAAACAGGTTCCAGTTATTGTATTAGATAGGTTAAAGTTATTGTCTAAAGTAGTTACAATTATTCTCTAAAGTGTTGTATAGTTATTGACTTGAATAGGTTACAGTTATTGTCTAAAATAGGTTACAGTTATTGACTAAAATAGGTTACAGTTATTGTCTAATTTTGGTTACAGTTATTATCTAAAGTAGGTTACATCTATTGTCCAGATTACAATTATTGCCTGAAATAGGCAACAATTGTCTAAAATAATTAGCCTTATTTCGTAAAATGAACACTGCAACCTTTTGCATGACATCAATTTATTTTCCCGTTGGGTAAATAAATTTGAAATGATTCGCCATCTGAATTATTCAGCTGAGAGATTTAGTTGAATGCAGAACGAGAGATGCATTTATGTCAAGGTTATGTATTGCAGATGCATTTTGACTTACGAGCAGTAGCCCCAGCAGAATTTTCGTCGGGGGCTGGGGTGGGGGACACTTCGCCATATCACCCAGTCTCACTCCCCCAGCCCAAACTACAGTTTTAAATACTGCTTTACTTTCAGATGAGGTAACGTAAGTTTTGCGATAAAAAAATAATTTCTGAATGATTCAAAAATCCAAATGGTTTATGAATTACATCTTTCTATCGAAATTTTATTATAAATCCTATAGTGCTTTTTGATTAATCCTAGATTATGGTGAGAGTCAAACTATTTTTAACCACAATGTAAAGCCAAGTCGCCTCTTGCCCTAACTAGAAAATACATCGGTGAAAGAAAATATGAATTCCTAGTGATTGCCTGATAAGCTGATAAAGCACAGTGGATATATTATTTTGCAAGATCATTCAGTCGATCTTGTCGCATTTCTGCTCTATCCCATTTTTTGCTCTTGAATAAAACTTTACGAGATTGAGGGTAGAAAAGCATATATTTGTAACAGCCTTCTAGTTACGGAATAACTTACAGAACACCTATCTAAAATTTCTGGCATTGACTATTGGAGAGAGTCCTTTTCAACTGTGTATATACCACCTTCCTCTCCAAAGTTTGTGTTCAAATTCATATTCCTCAGAATCGGTGGTGTGGTCAAGTATATAGTTTTTATACGTAGCCAGTGCAGGAACCAAGTCCTGGAATGTGATGCTACTGAAATAACTCGGCGTCAGTGAGTGCAATAACTTAGCAACAGTTCGATAATTATAATTAGCAAATCTATCATGAAACAGTAATGACGACATCCAAAAATGGCAAACAATGGTTCATATAATATTCTTCTACATATGCTTTATAGGGTTGTGTATATATATATATATATATATATATATATATATATATATATATATATATATATATATATATATATATATTATATATATATATATATATATATATATATATATGTGTGTGTGTGTGTGTGTGTGTTTTTTTTTTACGTCGACTTGGAGAGGGGGACACGTTTCCAAGTGGCCCCTCCCCACTCCCCAACCCCTGGGGGCGAGCTGCTTACGAAACAAAAGCTAGATAAAGCGTATTCTGTTACAGTCACAGTCAAGTAGGATTTGTGGTACCGTGACCGGAAAGGTGGTGAAATATTCATGGGAAATCCCGTAGACTTTGCTTTGGCGCCGAAAACTCGTCAACAGCTTGGCGAAATGTCAACAAAACAATTCGTGTAGGAGAAAACGTTTCGTGAATTGTTGATAGCGTGTGTAAACTCTTCTCTCTCTCTCTCTCTCTCTCTCTCTCTCTCTCTCTCTCTCTCTCTCTCTCCTCTCTCTCGGGAAGTCTGAATAATAATATAATTCCTGTTATCTTTAACTTCTTACAAATGAATACTATTATTTGGAAGCATGGATAATAATAATAATAATAATAATAATAATAATAATAATAATAATAATAATATTCGTTCTGTAATTCCTGTTATCTTTAACTACTTACAAATGAATACTATGTTATTTGGAAGCATGGACGATAATAATAATAATAATAATAATAATAATAATAATAATAATAATAATAATAATAATAATAATAATAATAATAATAATAGTTACTCTGCTACTGAAGTGAACTATAGTCGTGCAGGCCACCATTCGAAATGAGCGATAAATAGCCCAAGATGACAACATGATCCAATCCTTCCTTTTACGATCTTGAGTAGGAAATCACCCACAATGGCCCCTGGCGTCAATTTACCGCAGGGGACTTTAATATCCTTCGCGCGATAACTTCCTCCAGTTAATCAGTTCTTGATCATTAAGGTGATCAAGGACTTCCAGCTACTGATCGCCTGAGGACTTCATTCTCTCTCTCTCTCTCTCTCTCTTCTCTCTCTCTCTCTCTCTCTCTCAAGTTAAGGATGTTTTTTTTTAAATCAGAAGTTTAAAATAGCGTAGGATGCAACGAATGAAAGCTGCACTAGGATTTCGTTGTGGTGTAAAAATATATTTGATGTTGCACGGAGGATTATCCTAAGTCGATTTAGCAAAAGGATAATTCTCTCTCTCTCTCTCTCTCTCTCTCTCTCTCTCTCTCTCTCTCTCTCTCTCTCTCTCTCTCTCTCTCTCTCTCTCTCTCTCTCTCTTTCTCCTTGTGTCTGTGCTTAAACTTGTTTATCGAATTCTCTAACTCGCTCACAATCTTATCTCTCTATGATATCTCGGTGTTAATTCTCTCTCTCTCTCTCTCTCTCTCTCTCTCTCTCTCTCTCTCTCTCTCTCTCTCTCTCTGTAGTAGCCATCTTGCTTGGTGAGAGGTTCCCGCGTGAAATCAGATTAATCAACAGATATCACAAGTTTAACATACGACTAGAATTTGAGAAATATCTAGAAGTGTTCGTGAACTATCGGTGATAAGATTAGTGTGAAAATAGTAGGATAAAGCGTCTTCTAAGTTAGTTTATCAAGTGTAATACTGTAAATCAGAACAAGATGGCAGTAAGTTCCAACTGCGGGAAGAGATGGCGTAATTTAGCGTTGTTTAGCAAGATTCGCAATACGATGAGGTAGCAGGAAGGGACTGGCATTTCTCATCTATGAAATCAGCAACAGTCCTAACCAAAAGATACAAAAGCATTCATAGATATATTAGAAGGATATAATCCTTCAAAACTGGAACAAATCTAATGAAAACATCTTGAAAATAATTGAAGAAGTTTTCCAAATAAAATCCAAGTGGTCAAGAGACTCATAAAGAAAAATATACATAACCAACATATACCGACAAAGAAAATGAATAAGGTGAATCTTTGTGAATATCCTAATTGACGCATTAGGAAAAAAAAAAGAATGCCAAAAGCATGCAAACTGTGTAAGGTTGGTATAGCATAGTCAACCCTCCACAAAACCTAATCAGAAAATGTGCTGCATGCAAAACATTCCGACCCAATCTACAGTGTGCTGAGGTAATACAAGATATGAAAAAAGATACAAAAATTTTTTTTCAACATGTTCTATCATGGATAGACAATGTTTATTAAATCAAGACCGAATGTACAAATAGTTGAGGATGAAGAAGAAGAGGAAGAGGAAGAAGAAGAAGAAGAAGAAGAGGAAAACGGAAAGAGAAGTAAACAAAAATGAAATGACAGAAAAAAATAAGGAAAACAAAGAACAAGATAAAAGTATGGATGCAGAGATACTCATTGATACTACATATGAGGCAATTAAAGCAGCATACCTACGAAGAAATAAATTACGATATGACAACAGAAAAGCAAATCCCGAAGAGGCTCTACCCAGATCTACACAATGACGGGAAAAGAGGAAAAAATAGACAAGAAAGACAAAATCTGCAAACCTTTTGAAAAGAGGGAATTGCAGATTTGGAGAAAGATGTTACTACACACCTCCTAAGGTATGTCAAAACTATGAAATATATGGTAAATGTGCATACTTAGATGGCTATGGGGATGATTGCAGAGATCTGCATCCAAAAATATGTAAAAACCTAAAAGAAGGAAAAGGATGTAAGTTCGACAAAAAATGCAAATATATGCACCCTGTAGCCATGAATCATAATCAAATAAATAACCACCACGTAATAAAATCCAAAATAAGAAAGAAACAAATAAAGAGAGAAATCAAGAATATCAGGTAAAAGAGAAAAGCAAACCACCAATGAGATATGCAGAGATGTTCAGCAAAAAATTTCAATGCATCAGCTCCAAAAATTCTACTCAAGGGATAATAACTGTATTTATTATGCAAGAGGATATTGCAGAAACGGAGAAAATTGCAGATTCAGACACAAAAAAAATGAATAATATGATGAAGGAAGATCAAATATTATGGAAAAGTTGTATTTTTTAATGTCAGAATTTCTGGAAATGAAAAAAAGAACAACATACCAGAACAGAAAGAGACATGGAAAATCCTTATTACTACCAATATTAAATGAAGGAGAAACACGCACACCATCATAGTGATGAATGCGCAGGGTTTAGTTACGAGTAACTCAAAAAAGAAAAATAAGAGTATTACTTAGAAGACTAACCCAAATTGAAAAGAAAATAGATATAATGAATATAAGTGAAACCTGGTATTCCCAAGAGACTGGGAATGATGATCAAATAAAAGGGTTCCAAACTTATAGATCAGATAGAAAAAATAGGAATCAAGGGGGAACCGCAATATATGGGAAAGACAAAAAACAAGGAAAAAATATATGAGAAATATAGTAACTCAGAATGTGAACTAATAGCGGTAGAATTTGAATCTGAAAAATTAATGAACATAGTAATATATAGACCTCCTAATACTAAAGAGTTTGACTTAATAATTGAAAAATTGGATGATATATGTAGAAATCACAAGGACTGGACTATTCTCCTATCTGGTGACTTCAACTTGCCTTTCGTAGAATGGAAAGAACGAATAGGAGATTGTGGATGTACTTATACATATAAAAAAGGGAGTAATAGTAGTGCAGAAGATAAGAGGCAATTCGAAAAGCTATTAGATATGCTACTAGAATACAACATTCAACAAATAAATCACCTGCCAACAGAAAGGAAAATACTTTAGACCTAGTATTTGTGAACGAGGTGAATTATGTTAAAGAAATAATAGTTTATAATGCGAGTATTTCAGACCATGTCATAGAATAACAGTTCATTCCAAAGCAAGTGAAAACAGAGATAAGCAAGAATGAAAAAAAGTGGGAAGGATATGGAAAAATACATCTTCTACAGTAAAAAATATAAAATGGTCAGAAATAAATGAAGAATTAAACAAAGATGGGATAACATTTCGTAAGCGATAACATAAGGGTAAATACGGAGATATTATATAAAATATTAGAGAAATAGTGGATAAATATATACCGAAGAAGAAAAGTAAACATCATTCATGCATACCAAGAGACAGAAGGATCTTGTTCCAGAAAATCAGAAAGTGGAAAAAAGTCTTGCAAAAAGAAAAAAAAATGCATGGAAAGTTATAGAACTAAAAAGTAAGATAGAAAATGAAAAAAACGGGAATTGGAAGAAAAAAAAAAAACCCTATTAAATATCAAGCAAACCCCAAACTATTATACTCATATGCGAAGAAGATGAATAAAGAAGAATAGAAATAGGCCCTCTGAGAATTGAAGGGAGATTAACGAATGAAAAAAAAGGAAATTTGCAACATACTGGCAGAACGATATAAGAGAGAAAAATTCACCCCTAGAATAGTAATGAAGATAATGATATAGAAGTAAGGGGACGAAAATAGTGAATATTTAGCTGACATAGAAATTAATGAAGCTGATATTGTGCAGGCAATTAATGAAATTAAAAATGGGAGCTGCTGCAGGGCCTGATGGAAATCCCTGCTATTTTGTTTAAAGAAAGAAAAGTAGTTCATTCTATCGCAAAGCCACTTGCAATATTATTAAGACAAAAGTGTAGATACAGGCAAGATTTTATGATGAGCACAAATTAGCATATATCACCCCTACTTTTCAAAAATGGATCAAGACTTGAGGCAAGTAATTATAGGCCTGTGAGTCTAACATCACTTATTATGAAAGTGTATGAAAGGGTAATGAAGAAAAACTATTATGAAACATTTAATAAAAAATAATTTGTTTAATATAGGACAACACGGTTTCGTACCCGGAAAAAAAGTACACACAAAACCCAACTGTTAGTCCCACCGTGAGAACATATTCAAAAATATGAAAAGCGGAAATGAAAACAGATGTGGTTTATTCAGACTTTGCAAAAAGCTTTTGACAAAGTAGACCATAATGATATAGCAAAGAAAATTAGAAAAACACAATATCGTAGATAAAATAGGAAGATGGTTAAAAGAATTTTTACACAACAGAAAACAGATAGTTTTTATTGCAAACGATGAGGAAAAATCGGATGAAACCAAGGTAATATCCGGTGTGCCACAAGGTACGGTTAGTTGCTCAATACTGTTTGTTATTATGATTGAAGACATAGACAGTAATGTTAAGGATTCGGTAGTGAGTATTTCGCTGATGACACAAGAATAAAGTAGAGAAATATTCTTGTGATGAAGATAGGAACGCTCTACAAAGAGACCTAACAAAGTATATGATTGGGCAGAGGAAAATAGGATGGTATTTAACTCTGATAAATTTGGAATCAATAAATTATGGAGACAGAGAAAGAAAGGCTCTATGCATATAGGGGACCTAATAATGAGACAATCACAAATAAGGAAGCAGTTAAAGACCTTGGTGTGATGATGAATAGGAACATGTTATGCAATGATCAAATAGCAATTCTTTTGGCAAAATGTAAAAGCAAAATGGAATGTGTTACGGCACAAACAAAACAAGAAAAGCTGAACACATGATTTATGCTTTATAAAACTATGTTCGTAGTCCCATTGAATATTGCAATATGATATGGTACCCACACACTATCAAAAGGATATTGCACAAATAGAGAGTGTACAAAGGTCCTTTACAGCTAGAATAGAAGAAGTTAAGGACCTTGACTACTGGGAAAGACTAACAATCATTTAAATTATATAGTCTAGAAAGGAGAAGAGAACGCTACATGATAATTCAGGCATGGAAACAGATAGAAGGAATAACAGAAAATATCATGGAACTAAAAATATCAGAAAGAGCAAGCAGAGGTAGATTAATAGTGCCCAAAACAATACCAGGAAAAATAAGGAAAGCACACAGGACATTAATCCACTACGCACCAGCATCGATAATGCAGCGTCTATTCAATGCGTTGCCAGCTCATCTGAGGAATATATCAGGAGTGAGCGTAGATGTGTTTAAGAATAAGCTCGACAAATATCTAAACTGCATCCCAGACCATCCAAGATTGGAAGATGCAAAATATACCGGAAGATGTACTAGCAACTATCTCTGGTAGACATTAGAGGTGCCTCACACTGAGGGACCTGGGGCAACCCGAAGAACGAACTGTAAGGTCTGTAAGGTCTGTAAGGTCTCTCTCTCTCTCTCTCTTGACTTCCCTCGTTCCTGAATCGCTCACTCATTAACATTCTTTTGGTCTTACACGACGAATAATATTTATATCATGGAAATTACTACAATCTAAACATCAGCAAAATAGCCAAAATATTATATATCCTTTTAATTATAGTCATTTCATCATTGGCAGAAATTTAAAGATTGTAAATATAAAAACTGAAACTACGAAAGTATTTGAAAAAAGGAACTGTGTTGGGTTAATTATATTTAAACAAAGAAAATTGAATTAGGAAAAGATAATTATTTAAACTGGCAAAAAGTGAGAGACCAAAAAAATTGTTTAGAATGAGAAAATTATTTGCAAAAGAAAATTAATAATATTGTGTCAATTGTAATAGGTTAAATATCCGCAAAAAAAATAAAATTGGCAAAAATTTATTTGAAAATTAATTACTTATATCATTTCATTTACTCATGTAAGTATTAACAGAAATTGCAAAGCATAAAAAAAAAGAACTACGAAATTTCATTTCCCCAAAACAAGGAATTATATTGAGAATTGGAAAAAATAATTATATAGAGACAATTTTATGAAATAACATTGTCAACGCCATGTTTGAATTATTATCGAATTACCGTAACATAATTTAGCCTCATTAGTTGACAAGGCAGGCTCTTAAAACCAGCGTAGTAACCAACCAACAGAGGCAGCCCAAAGTAGACATTGGCTGACCAGACCAGATCAGGCAGGCCAGACCAGACATAGGCAGCCCAGAACAGACACAGGCAGACCAGGGCAGAACTAGGCAGCCCAAACAAGACCTAGGCAACCCAAACCAGACGTAGCCAGTCCATAACAGACACAGGCAGACCAGGACAGACACAGACAGACCAGGACAGACACAGACAGACCAGGACAGACATAAGCAGCCCAGGCTAGACATAGGCAGCCCAGAACAGACACAGGCAGACCAGAGCAGAACTAGGCAGCCCAAACAAGACCTATCCAGACCAGATCAGTAAGTCCAGACAAGATATAGGCAGAGCAGACCAAATGAAGCAGCCCAGATCAGACATAGGCAGTCCAGACCAGATCAGGCAGCCCAGACCAGACATAGGCAGCCTAGCCCAGACTAGACATAGGCAGCTATAAGCGAACTTAGCCAACGTCCGTTCGACAGCATCCAAATTCAGCCGGCGGGGCACAATGGGAGATTACCTGTCGACGCGCGTTGCCATGGCAACCCGATCTCATCCAACATTCATTCAATCCTTCAGCCTCTCTCTCTCTCCTCTCTCTCTCTCTCTCTCTCTCTCTCTCTCTCTCTCTCTCTCGTGGTGGGTCGAATGATGCCTTTCAGATGTGTGTGTGTGAGTGGCCTTTTTTATATATATTTTTTTGGTGGGGAGGGGAAAGGATGGAAGATGAATTTAGTTCTCTCTCTCTCTCTCTCTCTCTCTCTCTCTCTCTCCTCTTTGTCGTGGGTATAGAAGTCAAATTTAATTTCCAGGCTCTTCTTAATACTACTCTCTCTCTCGCTCTCTCTCTCTTCTTGTTTATGTTCAATTTCATCCTGGGATTCTCCTAAGGATTAAAATGTAATACTCGTAACAGATACTACGAGTATTTTTACCGAATACGATATTTTTTCTCTAGAATGTTAATTGAAATATATTTTTTCAAGTGACGAGAGATTCTCTCCTTCACATATTACAGTTACGAAATACATTTTGTAAAATAATTGTTAAAGTCATCTTCGTTATCTGTTTTTCCAAATTATCTTGCAGAGAGTAATATTATTATAATATTATATTATCATCTTCTTTTGCTTGCGCTGTGATATGTGATGTATAAAGTATATATGTTTGTATATATGCATACATAGTATATACACACATACACATACACAGTAAATATCCGTATCTCACTC
>NC_061097.1:42953972-42961472 GCF_015104395.2 Macrobrachium nipponense
TGTATTAGTGAACTATCGTTTTAACGATTGTTATTCTTTGCTTTGAGGTGTAAAACACTGGGAAGGTGATGAGTGGACATGGTCGACGGTCAACGAGAGTTCGGGTCTTGACAAGCTCTCACCAATACTGTTTCCTGTCGCAGCATATATTTTGATTTGGAGGACGACTTTGGATACTTACCTTTTGGACCCACGCACTTGGATATTTCCCTCACGGATTTGGGAAGACGCAGATATACGTCTCTTGTGCGTGTGTGCCCTGGAAGTTGGATCACGGCATTTTCCGCGCAGGTTGTTGTTGTCACCTGCGACATTCACGCTGCAGTGGGGAGTTTCGCAGAGGCTGTCATCTGCGACCGCTGTTTCTGCCCCGTTTTTCCCGTCGGAGGATTTTTACGGGACCAGTGTCGTCGCTGTATCCCGGCACTGGATTCTGGATTTACCTGCCGTGTCATCCTCGTACAGCTGTTATACGGGAGTGAGAGCTATTTGACTCGTGAGGTGGCTAGTAGGGAGTCTGTCGCCAGGTAAGACGTATTATCGTTCCTCTTGTATCGGGAAATGTGTTGCCCTTCAGTACCTGGCGTACAGTATTTGCCCTTCCGTTAGCAGCTTGATGGACTGATCACGGCCCTGAATTAAACTCCTCTTCTGGTACTCACTTGAGGTGAAATTGTTTATTTTGTTAATCGTATTTACAAATATATATATGTATAAGTTCATGTATATGTTGTCATATTTGTTTGTGTGTTAATATTTAGTGGACCGAGTTCCACATGTTTAGCTTTGTGTTGTAGGTAGGGATATAAGGTTTTCCTGTTATCATCTCTTACTTCCTTCTACCTTATTATTATTAGGTTATTGATTATTTTGGCTAGCCTTATTTGGATCCACCTTGTTATTATCAAGTGTTTTCTCTCTTGGGGTTTTCTCTTGTTTAGGGCTTAGTGTATTAGCTTTAGGTTTTTCTTGTGAGTTCCCAAGAACCAGGTATTTGTTCTCTTTAATATTCTGTACAATTAAGTGTATTTAATCTCACAAGGTTGATTTAAGTCATTGTTTCTAGTTTATAATAAATATTGTTAAGTTTCTTGAGTTTCTGTTTCCGTCCTTCCTTGTCACTGAGGTTACATTTACTGACTTTAATCCTTAAGAATATAAAGACCTAAAAAGAACCTGTACTGCAACCTGGGAGGTTGTAACAAGCGTATTCTCTCTCTCTCTTCTCTCTCTCTCTCTCTCTCTCTCTCTCTCTCTCTCTCTCTCTCTCAAAAGGAATGTGAAATGAATATAATCACAATTTATTCATCATTTACTCTATCTAAACTTTTGGGGGATTTAGAGACCAAGTCGAATATAACGCATTATCTCTCTCTCTCTCTCTCTCTCTCTCTCTCTCTCTCTCTCTCTCTCTCAGAGAGAATGTGAAGTGAAAATAATACCATTTATTCATCATTTACTCTATCTAAACTTCTGGGGAATTTACGAGACTAAGACGAATATAACGTATTCTCTCTCTCTCTTTCTGTGTGTGTGTATGTGTGTGTGTGTGTGTCAGCAGCTGCAGAAGTTAACTAAATGTTCCAGGGATTTCCAAGTAGCAATTAAGACGATTTCTAGGAACTGAGCTAGTGCTCCGACCAGCACCGCCTTCAAGGCATATTGATGTCTCAAGTGAGTCTTCGAGGAGTTGTGGCCTTTCATTACCCAGTTCGTGTCAGGTCATCCTTGAAGCAGGTCAGAAAGATGCTAAGTTCAGCCTGACTGTGGAGACGGTTCCAAAACTTTTCCCCAAAAAAATTTTCCAATTTTTTTTTAAAGTTTCTGGAATTTTTCTCATTTTTTTTAAAGTTAAACAAAAATTCTTTTGACGTTTAAATTTTTTTTATTTTGGAGTTTCCCATTTTTTTTTTAAGTTTTCATTTTTTTTAAGTTTCCAAAATTATGTTGCAGTTCCCAAAAAATTTTCTGGAGTTTCCAGAAACTTTTTTCAAGTTTCCCCCAAAAAATATTTTTGAGTTTCCAGACATTTTTTTTTAATAAGACTTTTGGACCCACATTTTTTTAAGTATCCAAACACTTTTTTGAAGTTTCCAAAAGCTTTTTTTATGCAGTTTCCAAATATTTTCCAGAATTTTCCAGAATTTTCCATGCAGACACAGAGACAGATACCGGTTTGATACCTTCTCAGGCTTCAGAATTTCATCACTTGGTTTCTCATGTGGATCTCAGGGTTTGTAACTCCCAAAAGAATTTGAAGAAATCGAGGAATTTAGAAAACTTTCTGGTTATTACAAATGCCTGCGCATGTCGTAAAGCAGTGATGATGTATATTATACAGGGTGTCCATAAAGTCCCAGTACCATTTCGAGTAATAAATTCCTGTAATGGTACTGGGACTTTATGGACACCGTGCATATATTTGTGTGTGGTTTGTGTGTTCGTCAGTATGTCTGTCTGTCTGTCAAGCTATTTTCTGTACTTACGTACGAAGATAAGAAACGTAGGCGCTTATCCGCCTTCGAGAAAAACCATTACCCTTGGTAAGATCCTTACGTAACCCTGGCTCCCTGCAGAAGCATATCGCCTCAGGGAATGCTCCAGTTCATCTCTTAAGTGACCTCAAGAGAGTAATTACTATGCCTTACGTATTTCTCCCTCAACCCCCATCCCCACCTTTTCCTCGGCTTAGCTAAGACCTCCCACGAATTAACTCGGCCCACTTCCTCTTCTCGTGGAAAGCGACACGAAATATAAGACGGACGTGAGGTGAGGCGAACGAGGCCACCGGTGGCTTACTGAGCTCCAGACATCTCGAGGCAGGAATAAAATAGGTCCTTGGATGGCCTGGGAACTGCGTGACGCCGACAATATTGCATTTCTTGACGGATTCTGTCATTTTGAGGCTTACTTCCTTCCTTTCTCGGAGGTTTGTATTTCTTAGTGGATTTACGTAATTTCTTGGACTTCCTTTTTCTGAGGTTAAGCAAACAAAATTTTTATTGTTTATATTTTTGCATTTCTCAATAATTTCTGTATTCCTTGGACTTCCTACCTTCCTCTGAGGTTTGCATTTTCTAGCGGATTTACGTAATTCCTTGGACTTCCTTTTTCTGAGGTTAAACAAACTAATATTTTATTGTTTATATTTTTGCATTTCTCAATAAGTTCTGTATTCCTTTCTCTGACGTTAAGCAAACTAATTTTTTTTAATTGTTTATATGTTTGCATTTCTCAATAATTTCTGTTCCTTGGACTTCCTACCTTCCTCTGAAGTTTGTATTTCCTAGTGGATTTACGTCATTGCTTGGACTTCCTATCTCTGAGGTTTGAACCCTATTCATATGGAACAAGCCCACCACAATTGCCATTGACTTGACATGCAATCATCCAAAGAATATGGTGTTCATTAGGAAGAAGTAAGGAGAGGTAAACGGAAATACAGAAAGAAGAGATCCTACTTATCAAAAAAAAAAATAATATGATAAATAGATTTAAAAAATGTATTAAAATAAGAAGAAATGACAGAAACTGGTGAATATAATAGCCTTTCTACATTCTTTGCCCGAGATGATTGAAGTGGTTATCTTATGTAAAGAAGATTGATAAATAATTTAACTAAATCTTTTACTATTTTACAATAGATATTTTTGAGGACATGATAATTTCGTATCAGATAATGAAGTAGAATTTAGTTCTTGGTTGAATAGTGAATATGTTTCAGTCCCATAGGAATTGACTTAGGGATTAATTGGTATTGACTGACTATCCTGAAATGGGTCATTGGATTTTGGGAACATGCAAAGAAATGAATAATTGAATTTTGATAGCATTTAAAGGGAGTATTGGATTTTAGGAACATTGAAAAAAAATTATTACGGACCTTTGGGAACATTTAAGAAAAATTACTGGCCGTTTGGTAATAAGTACCTTGAAAAGTATTATTGAATTTTGAGAACGTATGAAAAAAGATTAAAGACTATTTAGCATTGACCATTTTCAAACTGACCGTGGTATTTTGATAAGAGAAAGTCAAGCGAAATAAGAACCTCTTCGATAAAGTCGAAGATCCCAGAGAAAAGTCGGGAATACCGCCTCTATTGCAACTCGTGGATAAGATTGAGGCAAAGGTAGAACGGGGAATCGAAAACTCATCAGCTGATTTCTCAATAGGAGGTTAATAATAGATAACTTTTAAGACCGGTTGAGATAATTACATAAAAAGATCTTGTATTAGTTTTTTATTTCATTGGTTCTGTTCTATTACCTCTCTTCTATTTATTTCTGTGGTCGCTTATTTATAGGATCTTATTAATGGAGACCCTAGCTTTTTTCTTCGCATACTAAGGCGATAGATTCTCTCTCTCTCTCTCTCTCTCTCTCTCTCTCTCTCTCTCTCTCTCTCTCTCTCTCTCTCTCTTCTCAATTTCCTATGCACAATAATAATATAATAATAATAATAATAATAATAATAATAATAATAATAATAATAATAATAATAATAATAATAATAATAATAATAATAATAATAATAATAATAATAATAATAATAATAATAATAATAATAATGTTGGGTTATCGTATGAAGCATTTTGTTGCTTTAATAAAAGCACTATATTTTTTTTTTCTCTATTAAAGCGTGTAGATTTAATTTTTTATGTATACGTAATTATTATTATTATTATTATTAGTATTAGTATTAGTATTAGTATTAGTATTAGTATTAGTATTAGTATTAGTATTAGTATTAGTATTAGTATTAGTATTATTAGTATTAGTATTATTAGTATTAGTATTATTAGTATTAGTATTAGTATTAGTATTATTAGTATTAGTATTAGTATTATTAGTATTAGTATTAGTATTATTAGTATTAGTATTATTAGTATTATTATTATTAGTATTAGTTATTATTATTAGTATTATTATTATTAGTATTATTATTATTAGTATTATTATTATTAGTATTATTATATTAGTTATTATTATTATTATTATTATTATTATTATTATTATTAGTATTATTATTAGTATTATTATTATTATTATTATTATTAGTATATTATTAGTAGTATTATTATTATTATTATTATTAGTATTAGTATTAGTATTATTATTAGTATTATTATTATTATTATTATTATTATTATTATTATTATTATTATTATTATTATTATTAGTATTATTATTATTATTATTATTATTATTATTATTATTATTATTATTATTATTATTATTATTATTATTATTATTATTAGTATTATTAGTATTATTATTATTATTAGTATTATATTATTATTATTAGTATTATTATTATTAGTATTATTAGTATTATTAGTATTATTAGTATTATTAGTATTATTATTATTATTATTATTATTATTATTATTATTATTATTATTATTATTATTATTAGTTATTATTATTATTAGTATTATTATTATTATTAGTATTATTATTATTATTATTAGTTATTAGTATTATTATTATTATTATTATTATTAGTATATTGATTATTATTAGTATTATTATTATTATTAGTATTATTAGTATCTATCACAGTCCTCCAATTCGGCTGGGTGGTATTTATAGTGTGGGGTTCGGGTGCATCCTGCCTCCTTAGGGAGTCCATCACTCTTCTTACTATGTGTGCCGTTTCTAGGATCACACTCTTCTGCATGAGTCCTGGAACTACTTCAGCCTCTAGTTTTTCTAGATTCCTTTTCAGGGATCTTGGGATCGTGCCTAGTGCTCCTATGATTATGGGTACGATTTCCACTGGCATATCCCCATATCCTTCTTATTTCTATTTTCAGATCTGATACTTTATCCAATTTTTCCCTCTCTTTCTCTTCAACTCTGGTGTCCCATGGTATTGCGACATCAATGAGTGATACTTTCTTCTTGACCTTGTCAATCAACGTCACGTCTGGTCTGTTGCACGTATCACCCTATCCGTTCTGATACCATAGTCCCAGAGGATCTTTGCGTGATCGTTTTCTATCACTCCTTCAGGTGGTGCTCGTACCACTTATTACTGCAAGGTAGCTGATGTTTCTTGCACAGGCTCCAGTGGAGGGCTTTTGCTACTGAATCATGCCTCTTTTTTGTACTGGTTCTGTGCAAGTGCGGGCATTCACTGCTATGTGGTTTATGGTTTCACTTTTCGTATTGCACTTCCTACAATATGGGAGAGATGTTTATTTCCGTCTATCGTACTTTGAACATATCTGGTTCTTAGGCCTGATCTTGTGCCGCTGTTATCATTCCTTCAGTTTTCCTTCTTTAGCTCTCCCCTCTGTAGCCATTGCCAATTGTCATCGCTGGCTAGTTCTTTAGTCTGTCTCATGTATTGTCCGTGCATTGGTTTGTTGTGCCAGTCCTCTGTCTTTCTATCTTTCTCCGTCTCTGTATATTTCTGGTCTTCGTCTGCTTTTATTAGTCCCTTCTTCCCATGCACTCTTTAGCCACTCGTCTTCACTGGTTTTCAGGATATTGCCCAGTGCTCTGTTTTCGATGTTGACGCAGTCCTCTATACTTAGTAGTCTCTCCCTCCTTCCTTTCGTGTTATGTATAGTCTGTCCGTATTTGCTCTTGGGTGTAGTGCTTTGTGTATTGTCATATGTTTCCTGGTTTTCTGATCTATGCTGCGGAGTTCTGCCTTCGTCCATTCCACTATTCCTGCGCTGTATCTGATTACTGGCACTGCCCATGTGTTTATGGCTTTTATCATATTTCCGGCGTTGAGTTTGACTTGAGTATCGCCTTGAGTCTCTGCATATATTCTTTCCTGATCGTGTCCTTCATCTCTTGGTGTTTTATATCTCCTCCTTCCATTATTCCCAGGTATTTGTATCCTGTCTCATCTATGTGTTTGATGTTGCTCCCATCTGGTAGCTTTATCCCTTCAGTTCTCGTTACTTTTGCCTTTTTGTATGTTGACTAAGGCGCATTTTTCTATCCAAACTCCATCCTGATGTCCCCAGATACAATCCTTACAGTCTGGATTAGGGTATCTATTTCCTTAATGCTCTTACCATACAGCTTGATGTCGTCCATGAACATCAGATGGTTGATTCTGTTGCCTCTTTTCTTGAGTTGGTACCACCCGGCATCCATCTTCTGTAGTACTTTTTGTCATGGGAATCATGGCTACTACGAAGAGTAGTGGGGACAGTGAGTCTCCCTGGAAGATCCCTCTCCTGATATTAACCTCTGCTAGTTTTATTCCAGAGCTTGTAAGTATTGTATTCCAGTTGCGCATTGTATTTTTGAGGAAGCTGATGGTATTTTCCTCTGCCCCATATATTTTCAGGCATTCTATTAGCCATGTGTGTGGTATCATCGTCGAAGGCTTTCTTATAGTCTATCCATGCCATGCTTAGGTTGGTTTTCCTTCTCCTACTGTTCTTCATTACCATTTTGTCTATCAGGAGCTGGTCTTTTGTGCCCCTACACTTCCTTCTGCAGCCTTTCTGTTGTTGGGGGATGGTGTTTGTC
>NC_061097.1:42966472-42978972 GCF_015104395.2 Macrobrachium nipponense
AGATCCTCTGGGACTATGGTATCAGAACGGATAGGGTGATACGTGCAAACAGACCAGACGTGACGTTGATTGACAAAGTCAAGAAGAAAGTATCACTCATTGATGTCGCAATACCATGGGACACCAGTTGAGTTAGAAGAGAGAGAGGGAAAAATGGATAAGTATCAAGATCTGAAAATAGAAATAAGAAGGATATGGGATATGCCAGTGGAAATCGTACCCATAATCATAGGAACACTAGGGCACGATCCCAAGATCCCTGAAAAACAAGGAATCTAGAAAAACTAGAGGCTGAAGTAGCTCCAGGACTCATGCAGAAGAGTGTGATCCTGGAAACGGCACACATAGTAAGAAAAGTGATAGACTCCTAAGGAGGCAGGATGCAACCCGGAACCCCACACTATAAATACCACCCAGTCGAATTGGAGGACTGTGATAGAGTGCCCCAAAAAAAAAATTAATAAATAAAATAAAAATAATAATAATACGTATTACATGAAAGAAAGCACGCCACATAGAAACTGACCCGGAGTTCTCTCACATAAGAGAGTTTTCAGTTGATATATTATGACCCCACAAAAAGAGAGAGAGAGAGAGAGAGAGAGAGAGAGAGATCACACCTCGTCCATTGTAGTCCTCGTGGACCAATCAGCGAGAAAAGCCGCATTAACCAGGTCAGTATGGCCCAATCAGGGCCAAATGGGGTCGAAGGAGAATGGTAACCCTTTGTTGCAAAAACTGTCGTGGGGGGTGGGGGGGGGCGGCGAAAAATAGTTAATTGCAGGTCCAGGGTCGTAAATATATACTATAATGTTAGGACGGAGAAAGAAAGAAAAAACAAATTTTTTTCACGAAGAACATCAAAGAACGAGGTACTCTAGTCAAGATATTTCATTTGGGAGGTCGACAAAGAGAGATATTGTGTTCTGGGTTGATTATACAGTATTTCGCACGCGATCGATCCCGGCTTCTGTAGGTTGGGGTTTAGATACCTGTCGATAGCCAGATGAGGGATGGTAATAATTTTGAGCCCGAATGTTAAAATGGGTCTCAAAGTGTTAATTTTTTTTTTTTTTTTTTTCACCGAAATGTGTCAATTATATATATATATAATTATATATATATATATATATCTATATTATATATATATGGTATGTATATGTATATGTATATGTATATGTATATGTATATGTATATGTATATGTATATGTTTATATGTATATGTATATGTATATGTATATGTATATGTATATGTATATGTATATGTACTCTGTATATATAGATATAGGTATAGATATAGTATATAGATATAGATATAGATATAGATATATCTACATCTAACATCTACATCTACATCTACATCTACATCTACATCTACATCTACATCTACATCTACATCTACATCTACATATATATATATATATATATATATATATATATATATATATATATATATATATATATATATGTGTATTTATTATATAATTTTGTGTGTGTGTGTATGTGTGTCTGTGTGAGAGAGAGAGAGAGAGAGAGAGAGAGAGAGAGAGAGAGAGAGAGAGAAAGAGAGAGAGAGTTTTTCCTTTTCTTTTAATAACAGCTAGCAATAGAAACATCTGGATTTGAAAAAAATTAACTCTTTATTTCAGATTACTGACGGTTTTTACTTCGAAAATTTATTATTATTATTATTATTATTATTATTATTATTATTATTATTATTATTATTATTATTATTATTATTATTATTATTATTATTATTATTATTATTATTATTATTATTATTATTAAGAAATTCACAGTCTTCGTAAAGAATAGATTGTTTAAAAATCCACAATTATATATATAAGTTTTTTCCATAGAAATATATTTTAAATATGCAATTGTGGATTTTTAACAACACTATTATATTATTATTATTATTATTATTATCATTATTATTATTATTATTATTATTATTATTATTATTATTATTATTATTATTATTATTATTATTATTATTATTATTATTATTATTATTATTATTATTGTTCATAAGACGAAACCTATTCATATGGAACAAACCAACAAGAAGTAACAGAAGGTAATGGGAAATTCAGAGAGAAGATATCCGTCATTGGAAAATATTAAAAAAAAGATAAATGAACAAATGAACAAAGAGATAAAAATGTAAGTCAGTAATAAAAGGGTCGTAATATTAGTACAGGAGGATTCTTGTTAATTATTGTAACATATAAAAAGAATTAATTAACAAATGAATAAAAAGATCAAAGTGTAGTCGGTTAATAGAATGCAAGAATTGTTTTAAGGGTCGTAATATTAGTACAGGGAGATTCTTGTTCTTTCAATACTCGAGTCGTATAATATCTTTACCCCTTTACCCATCATGAAAGCAAATCATCTTCCTTTCATATCCTCGACTCGGTTTCAATTACACCATTCATCCATTCCTCGTTTTCCCCCCCTAATCCTTTTACATGAATTGTTTCTTCCTCTCCCTTGGATTCCATGCACGGGAACCCATTCCCATTCCAGCCCTACTGTGCATTCCCGACTCATAATTTCAAACCCCCTCCTCCTCTTCCCGGTAATAGAGTATTCATTCTGTAACGAAGCTTCGGGCGGGACCTGAGTTTTATTTTAATTTCTTTTTTTTCAACGTTTCAATAGTTTCATTTTTTTCAGCTTCGCTAATGAGGTTGAACGTCTTTGCTCTCGGTATGTTGAATATTTGCTGCTTTTTATTGAGTTTTCTCCGTGTTGGTGGGGGGGGGGGGGGGAGCGCTGTTTATGCATTCATTTTTTTTTTTGCAAGTGCGGAACTCGACGGATAATTCTGGCGAAATGGTTGTCTTTTTTTTTCTGTTCATTTTGAGTTTTTTTTATAATTTTGTATTTTTTTCTGTTTATTTTCTGTTATATTTTTTTCTGTTTATTTTCAGTTTTTATATATTTTAGTATTTTTTCTGTTCATTTTCTTTTATTTATATTTTTTTCCTGTTCATTTTCAGTTTTGTTATGTTTTTGTATTTTTTTTCCTGTTTATTTTCTGTTATATCTTTTTCCTGTTCTTTTCAGTTTTTCATTTTATTTTTGTATTTTTCTATTTATTTTCTGCTATTTATATTTTTTTCCTGTTCATTTTCAGTTCTTTTATATTTTTATTTTTGTATTTTTTATTTTCTGTCATTTATATATATTTGTATTTTGTACTTTATCTGTTCATTTTTCAGTTATTTATTTTTATATGTAAGTAGAGAGGGTGCTGGTTATGGAAAATAATGACAAAATAATAATATTGAAGATTGAAATAATAACATAAATGAGAAATATAAAAATGGGAGAAAATAACAAATTTATTATAGAAACAATAATAAAATTTTGATCAAAAAATAATAATAATAACAATAATCCTAATAATTACAATAATATTTGATTCGGTGTGTATATGTGTGTGTGTGCGTGTGTGTGTGAAAATTTGTGCCCCCATGAAATTTTACTGCCTTTTGGCCACGTTTTTGCTCGCTCTGTTTACAGTTATTTGTTTGTTTGTTTTCTTTTCTTTGTAAATGGGGGTGGGGGGAACAGCACTGGTTTTGCATTAATTTTATTATGTGTATCTTTTTTTATATTTCTAGCCAAAGGATCTACTTGTGGGTTAGCAACAGGTCACTAGATCTTGGGAGAGCTATAAATGCAACTTCCTAGAACACTAACTCGAACACTAACTTGGTTAGGAACAAGTCACTGGACTTTGGAAGAGCTAGGAATGTAATTTTTTTTTTAGAAGAAGAGCCTTTTTGTGAGGGATGTATTGCCTAGCCTTGGTGGAGGTTTGCAGTCTTCGAATGCTCGTATTACGCATTCAGTCTTATATTCCTTCTATTTATCATGTAAGTAAATACACTTAAATATTTTTCTTATATCACAAAGTTTCTATAAACTCTTTCAGTATCGACATTTCTTGTCCTTCAAGCTGTACACTGTAGGCATGACTTGCTGTCCTAGCAGCGACCCCTTCTGTTCATTTAACTGTACCTCCGTTCATATTCTTTTTTTTTTCATCTTACTTTCCTCCGGCCTCTGCTAGCAGTTGTTTCATTTTGCAACTGCGAATTTAAACTTTTTTTTTAATCTTTAAATAAACTTATTTTTATTCTCAGGCTGCAATCTCATACTATATTCCATTCCATTCCATAGAGAATATTGTTCCTTCTTGATAACAAAACGTAAATTCAAAACTCGTAGTTCCGAGCGATTGGCCTGAGGCTTAAATTTTTCATCATTCCATTCCATTCCAAAGAGGATACCGAGCCTTCTTGATAACAAAACATTAATTCAAAATTTTACAAGACTCGAGAATCGTATATTAACTCTTAGCTGCGCGTTCCAGTAATGATTGCGTCCGGGATCTCTTCACAAAAGAACGTGGTTTTTAATCTCGTAATTTTTCGCGTACCCAGTGTACCTACGGTTAGCTTCGTTTAAGTGTTTTTACCATCTCAACCCGTGAATTTGTTTAGAACCCCCACCCCAACACTCCACCCCGCCCTGCCTCTACCCCCGCCCTACCGTCTGATATTGAAGATTGTTTTTTTTCTTGCTTTTATCCATCCTGCCCTATCTTGGGATGTTTACTTTAATACTGTGATATTATCCTCTCTCAGAGAGAGATAGAGATTTATCTTTTCTATTCTCTCTCTCTCTCTCTCTCTCTCTCTCTCTCTCTCTCTCTGTGTATATATATATATATATATATATAGATATATATATATATATATATATATATATATATATATATATAATATATTATATACTTCTATAGTATAATGGAAAACAACTGGAGCATCGCCCCCCTTATTCTCATATTTGGTAAGCGTTTAGCCATAGCGGAAGGCGAACTAAGTTTGGTAACCCTCTCTCTCTCTCTCTCTCTCTCTCTCTCTCTCCATCTTGCTTGGTGAGACGTACCCGCGTGAAGTCAGATTAATCAACAGATATCACAAGTTTAACATACGACTAGAATTTGAGAAATATCTAGAAGTGTTCGTGAACTATCGGTGATAAGATTAGTGTGAAAATAGTAGGATAAAGCGTCTTCTAAGTTAGTTTATCAAGTGTAATACTGTAAATCAGAACAAGATGGCAGTAAGTTCCAACTGCGGGAAGAAGTGGCGTAATTTAGCTTGCTTGGCGGATTCGCAATACGATGAGGTAGCAGGAGGGGAACTGGCATTTCTCATCTATGAAATCAGCAACAGTCCTAACCAAAAAGATACAAAAGCATTCATAGATATATTAGAAGGATATAATCCTTCAAACTGGAACAAATCTAATGAAAACATCTTGAAAATAATTGAAGAAGTTCCAAATAAAATCCAAGTGGTCAAGAGACTCATAAAGAAAATATACATAAACCAACATATTCCGACAAAGAAAATGAATAAGGGTGAATCTTGAATGAATATCCTAATTGATGCATTAGGAAAAAGAATGCCAAAAGCATGCAAACTGTGTAAGGTTTGGTATAGCATAGTCAATCCACAAAACCTAATCAGAAAAATGTGCTGCATGCAACATTCCGACCCATACACAGTGTGCTGAGGTAATGCAAGATTTGAGAAAAGATACAAGAATTTTTTGTTCAACATGTCTATCATGGATAGACAATGTTATTAAATCAAGACCGAATGTACAAATAGTTGAGGATGAAGAAGAAGAGGAAGAGGAAGAAGAAGAAGAAGAAGAAGAAGAAGAGGAAAACGGAAGAGAAGTAAACAAAAATGAAATGACAGAAAAAAATAAGGAAAACAAAGAACAAGATAAAAGTATGGATGCAGAGATACTCATTGATACTACATATGAGGCAATAAAGCAGCATACCTACGAAGAAATAAATTACGATATGACGACAGAAAAGCAAATCCCGAAGAGGCTTACCCAGATCTACACAATGACGGGAAAGAGGAAAAAATAGACAAGAAAGACAAAATCTGCAACCTTTTGAAAAAGAGGGAATTGCAGATTTGGAGAAAGATGTTACTACAAACATCCTAAGGTATGTCAAAAACTATGAAATATATGGTAAATGTGCATACCTAGATGGCTATGGGGATGATTGCAGAGATCTGCATCCAAAAATATGTAAAAACCTAAAAGAAGGAAAAGGATGTAAGTTCGACAAAAAATGCAAATATATGCACCCTGTAGCCATGAATCATAATCAAATAAATAACCAACCAAGTAATAAAATCCAAAATAAGAAAGAAACAAATAAAGAGAGAAATCAAGAATATCAGGTAAAAGAGAAAAACAAACCACCAATGAGATATGCAGAGGTGTCAGCAAAAAATTTCAAAGCATCAGCTCCGAAATTCTACTCAAGAGATAATAACTGTATTTATTATGCAAGAGGATATTGCAGAAAACGGAGAAAATTGCAGATTCAGACACAAAATGAATAATTATGATGAAGGAAGATAACAAATATTATGGAAAAGTTGGATTTTTTAATGTCAGAATTTACTGGAAATGAAAAAAGAACAACATACCAGAACAGGAAAGAGACATGGGAAAATCCTTATTACTACCATTATTAAATGAAGGTTGAGAAAACACGCAAACCATCATAGTGATGAATGCGCAGGGTTTAGTTACGAGTAACTCAAAAAGAAAAATAGAGTACTTAGAAGAACTAACCCAAAATGAAAAGAAAATAGATATAATGAATATAAGTGAAACCTGGTATTCCCAAGAGACTGGGAATGATGATCAAATAAAAGGGTTCCAAACTTATAGATCAGATAGAAAAAATAGGAATCAAGGGGGAACCGCAATATATGGGAAAGGGACAAAAAACAAGGAAAAATATATGAGAAATATAGTAACTCAGAATGTGAACTAATAGCGGTAGAATTTGAATCTGAAAAATTAATGAACATAGTAATATATAGACTCCTAATACTAAAGAGTTTGACTTAATAATTGAAAAATTGGATAATATATGTAGAAATCACAAGGACTGGACTATTCTCCTATCTGGTGACTTCAACTTTCCTTTCGTAGAATGGAAAGAACGAATAGGAGATTGTGGTTGTACTTATACATATAAAAAAGAGAGTAATAGTAGTGCAGAAGATAAGAGGCAATTTGAAAAGCTATTAGATATGCTACTAGAATACAAACATTCAACAAATAAATCACCTGCCAACAAGAAAGGAAAATACTTTAGACCTAGTATTTGTGAACGAGATGAATTATGTTAAAGAAATAATAGTTTATAATGCGAGTATTTCAGACCATAATGTCATAGAATTAACAGTTTCATTCCAAAGCAAGTGAAAAATAGAGATAAGCAAGAAATGAAAAAGTGGGAAGGATATGGAAAATACAACTTCTACAGTAAAAATATATAAAATGGTCAGAAATTAATGAAGAATTAAACAAAGATTGGGATAACATTTTCGTAAGTGATGACATAAGGGTAAATACGGAGATATTATATAAAATGGAGAAAATAGTGGATAAATATATACCGAAAGAAGAAAAGAAAATAAACATCATTCATGCATACCAAGAGACAGAAGGATCTTGTTCCAGAAAAATCAGAAAGTGGGAAAAAAGGTCTTGCAAAAGAAAAAATGCAGGAAAGTTATAGAACTAAAAAGTAAGATAGAAAATGCAGAACAAAGATTATTAACAATCAAAAGAAAATGAAAAAAACGGGACTTGGAAGAAAAACCCTATTAAATATCAAGCAAAACCCCAAACTATATACTCATATGCGAAGAAGATGAATAAAGAAGAATAGAAATAGGCCCTCTGAGAATTGAAGGGAGATTAACGAATGAAAAAAAGGAAATTTGCAACATACTGGCAGAACGATATAAGAGAGAATTCACCCCTAGAATAGATAATGAAGATAATGATATAGAAGTAAGGGACGAAAATAAGTGAACTATTTAGCTGACATAGAAATTAATGAAGCTGATATTGTGCAGGCAATTAATGAAATTAAAAATGGAGCTGCTGCAGGGCCGGATGGAGTCCCTGCTATTTGTTAAAGAAAGTAGTTCATTCTATCGCAAAGCCACTTGCAATATTATTAAGACAAAGTGTAGATACAGGCAAGATTTATGATGAGCACAAATTAGCATATATCACCCTACTTTCAAAAGTGGATCAAGACTAGAGTCAAGTAATTATAGGCCTGTGAGTCTAACATCACATATTATGAAAGTGTATGAAAGGGTAATGAAGAAAAATATTATGAAACATTTAATAAAAAATAATTTGTTTAATATAGGACAACACGGTTTCGTACCCGGAAAAAGTACACAAACCCAACTGTTAGTCCACCGTGAGAACATATTCAAAAATATGAAAAGCGGAAATGAAACAGATGTGGTTTATCTAGACTTTGCAAAAGCTTTTGACAAAGTAGACCATAATATATTAGCGAAGAAAATTAGAAAACACAATATCGTAGATAAAGTAGGAAGATGGTTAAAAGAATTTTTACACAAGAAAACAGAGTAGTTATTGCAAACGATGAGAAATCGGATGAAACCAAGGTAATATCCGGTGTGCCACAAGGTACGGTGCTAGCTGCAATATTGTTGTTATTATGATTGAAGACATAGACAGTAATGTTAAGGATTCGGTAGTGAGTAGTTTCGCTGATGACACAAGAATAAGTAGAGAAATTACTTGTGATGAAGATAGGAACGCTCTACAAAGAGACCTTAACAAAGTGTATATATATCTATATATATATATATATATATATATATATATATATATATATATATATATATTTATATATAATTAAACCACTGGATTTCTTCGCTATTTTAGTGATTCATGCTGTCAACAAAATAATAATAATAATAATAATAATAATAATAATAATGATAATAATAATGATAATAATAATAATAATAATAATAATAATAATAATAATAATAATAATAAAATAATAATAATAATAATATAATAATAATAATAATAATAATAATAATAATAATTACTTTTTACATAAAAAATTGAAATCTACACGCTTTAATAAAGTAAAAAAAAAAAAAAAAAATCTTTCGCTTTTATTAAATCAAACAACAAAATACTTCATTCGATAACCCAACATTATTATATGTTATATATAATGTGTATATAATATATATATGCATATATATATATATATATATATATATATATATGTGTGTGTGTGTATATATATATATATATATATATATATATAGATATATATATATATATATATAGAGAGAGAGAGAGAGAGAGAGAGAGAGAGAGAGAGAGAGAGAGAGAGAGAGAGTGAGAGAGAGAATGAGAGAGAGAGAATCTATCGCCTTAGTATGCGAAAGAAAAAAGCTAGGGTCTCCATTAATAAGATCCTATAAATAAGCGACCACAGAAATAAATAGAAGAGAGATAATAGAACAGAACCAATAAAATAGAAAACTAATACAAGATCTTAAAAGTTTTTTATTATTAACCTCCTATTGAGAAATCAGCTGATGAGTTTTCGATTCCCCGTTCTACCTTTGCCGCAATCTTTTTCACGAGTTGCAATAGAGGCGGTATTCCCGACTTTTCTCTGGGATCTTCGACTTTATTGAAGAGGTTATTTCGCCTGACTTTCTCTTGTCAAAATACCACGGTCAGTTTGAAGATGGTCAATGCTAAATGGTCCTTAATCTTTTTTCATACGTTCTCAAAATTAAATAATACTTTTCAAGATACTTATTACCAAACGGCCTGTAATTTTTCTTAAATGTTCCCAAAGGTCCGTAATAATTTTTTTCAATGTTCCCAAAATCCAATACTCCCTTTAAATGCTATCAAAATACAATTATTCATTTTTTTGCATGTTCCCAAAATCCAATGAACCATTTAAGGATAATCAGTCAATACCAATTAATCCCTAAGTCAATTCTTATGGGACTGAAACATATTCACTATTCAACCAAAATCTAAATTCTACTTATTTATCTGATATAAAATCATCGTGCCCTCAATAATAACTATGGTAAAATAGAAAAAGACCTGAATTCTTTATCAATCTTCACTACATAAGATAACCACTTCAATCATCTTGGGCAAAGAATGTAGAAAGCCTTTATTATATTCACCAGTTTCTGCCATTTCTTCTTATTTTAATACATTTTTTTATCTAGTTATTGAATTATTTTTCTTTTTTTAATAAAGTGGGATCTCTTCTTTCTGTATTTCCCTTTACCTCCTCTGACTTTTCCTAATGAACACTATACTGTTTGGAAGCTTGATTTTCAAGTCAATGGCCCCTGTGGTGGGCTTGTTCCATATGAATAGGGTTCAAACCTCAGAGATAGGAAGTCCAAGCAATGACGTAAATCCACTAGGAAATGCAAACCCCAGATGAAGGAAGGAAGTCCAAGGAATACAGAACTTATTGAGAAATGTAAACATATAAACAATGAAAAAAATTTGTTTGCTTAACTTCAGAGATAGGAATACAGAACTTATTGAGAAATGCAAAAATATGAACAATAAAATATAGTTTGCTTAACATCAGAGGAAGGAAGTCCAAGGAATTACGTAAATCCACTAGGAAATGCGAACCCCAGAAGAATGAAGGAAGTTCAAGAAATACAGAACTTATTGAGGAATGCAAAAATATAAACAATAAAAATTTAGTTTGCTTAACCTCAGAAAAAGGAAGTCCAAGGAATTACGTAAATCCACTAGGAAATGAAAACCTCAGAGGAAGGAAGGAAGTAAGCTTCAAAATGACAGAATCCGTCAAGAAATGCAATATTGTCGGCGTCACGCAGTTCCCAGGCCATCCAAGGTCCTATTTTATTCCTGCCTCGAGATGTCTGGAGCTCAGTAAGCCACCGGCGGCCTCGTTCGCCTCACCTCACGTCCGTCTTATATTTCGTGTCGCTTTCCACGAGAAGAGGAAGTGGGTCGAGTTAATTCTTGGGAGGTCTTAGCTAAGCCGAGGAAAGGGTGGGGATGGGGGGTGGGAAGGAGAGAAATACGTAAGGCATAGTAATTACTCTCTTGAGGTCACTTAAGAGATGAAGTGGAGCATTCCATGAGGCGATATGCTTCTGTAGGGAGCCGGGGTTACGTAAGGATCTTATCAAGGGTAATGGTTTCTCTCGAAGGCGGATAAGCGCCTACTTATCTTCGTACGCAAGTACACAAGATAGCTTGACAGACAGACAGACATACTGACAAACACACAAACGACACACACAAATATACACTGGGTGTCCATAAAGTCCCAGCACCATTACAGGAATTTATTACTCGAAATGGTACTAGGACTATATGGACACCTTGTATAATATACATCATCACTTCTTCACAACATACGCATGCATTTGCAATAACCAGAAAGTTTTCTTAATTCCTCGATTTCTTCTAATTTTTGGGGAAGTTACAAAGCCTGAGATCCACATGAGGAACCGAGTGATGAAATTCTGAAGCCTGAGAGGGTATGGAACCCGTATCTGTCTCTGTATGTCTGCATGAAAAATTCTGGAAAATTCTGGAAAATATTTGGAAACTGCATAAAAAAAAGTTTTTGGAAACTTCAAAAACAGTTTTGGGAGACGTAAAAATAATTTTTGGACCAAAAGTTTTCTTGGAAAAAAAAAGCGGTTGGAAGTTTAAAAAAAAATGTTTGGAAACTCCACAATATTTTTTTTTTTTTTTTTTTTTTTTTTGTTTTTTTTTTTTTTTTTTTTTTTGAAAACTTGAAAAGAGATTCTGGAAACTCCAGAAATATTTTTAGGAACTTCAAAATAATTTTGGAAACTTAAAAAAAGAAATCTTTAAAAAAAATTGGAAACTCCAAAATAAATTTTTTTTAAACTTCAAAAGAATTTTTTTGGAAACTTCAAAAATATGGGAAAAATTCCAGAAACTTGAAAACAAAATTGGAAAATATTTGGACACTTCAAAAAAATTATTTTGGGTATTTTGGGGGGAAAATGTTGGGAACCGTCTCCACAGTCAGGCTGAACTGAGCATCTTTCTGACCTGCTTCAAGAATGACCTGACACGAACTGGGTAATGAAAGGCCACAACTCCTCGAAGGCTCACTTGAGACATCATATGCCTTGAAGGCGGTGCTGGTCGGAGCACTAGCTCGGTTCCTAGAAATCGTCTTAATTGTACTTGGAAATCCCTGGTACATTTAGTTAACTTCTGCCGCTGCTGACAGAGAGAGAGAGAGAGAGAGAATACTTTATATTCGACATGGTCTCTAAATTCCCTAGAAGTTTCGATGGAGTAAATATTGAATAAATGGTATTTTCACTTCACATTCGCTCTGAGAGAGAGAGAGAGAGAGAGAGAGAGAGAGAGAGAGAGAGAGAGAGAGAGAGAGAGAGAATACGCTATATATGTGCATTGATATATATATATATATTATATATATATATATATATATATATATATATATCTATATCTATATATTTATGTATTTATAT
>NC_061097.1:42983972-43001472 GCF_015104395.2 Macrobrachium nipponense
GCATCAAAAATATTGTTTTTAAATTTTTGCATATATTTTCATCTCTTACTCAGGAACTATCGAAGGTAAATTCTGATTGAAATCAGCTGATCAGTCACATTTTTTGGGGTAGATTGGGTTATAGGTAAATCCAACAGATTTCCTTTTTTAGATGGTTGACAGTTGTATATTCTCAACAGTGCTAATTTTATTTTTATTCTTTTATTATTATTCTTGGGTATTCATTCACTGCCTGCAGTCTTTCTGTACGCACACACACACACACACACACACTCCTCTCTCTCTCTCTCTCTCTCTCTCTCTCTCTCTCTCTCTCTCTCCTCTCTCTCTCATGGATATTTCACATAATAAATCCTTGGGAATATTACTAACACTTCTGCTCTTCTCTCTCTCTCTCTCTCTCTCTCTCTCTCTCTCTCTCTCTCTCTCTCTCTCTCTAAGACAGCACAAAGCAGGAAATATGTTGAAATTACAGTAAAAGATATTACGGAATTTCCGTGTAAATTAAAATGAAGTGTCAAGAGGAATTTTACTGAAATAAATTCTTTAGTTATTGTTGAGAGTATTACCAGCATAGCGAGATATTTCCTGCCAAGTGGGAAAATAGTTCAGTGAAAAATGTCGTAATACGTAATACCTTCTCTCAACATCATATTTCTTTTATAATGAGTTTGGAGCGTTCAGGTAAATGTTAACGATTGCATTGTCGTCTTACATACTACCTTCTAAAACATCATATTTCTCATATAATGAGTTTTGCGTCGAGAGGTCAACTATTATACAATGATATTGTCATTATACGTGATACCTTCATGAATTCTTTTATTCAACATTATATTTCTAGTATAATCGGTTTTGGACTCGGAGGCAAGATATTACAATGGCATTGTCGTATTGCATGATACCTTCATGGACAGTCCCTCTTTCAACATTATACTTCTCTTATGATGAGTTTAAACTATTACAGTGAAAATGTCATAATACGTAGCACCCATCTTAAGAAATCGTTTTTAGCATCATACTTCTCGTATGAGGAATTTCCGCCCTGTTATAATCTTAAGTCTTAACTCCGATTTCTAAGTAATCCCGGGGATTACTTAGAGCGATTATTTTATTGAAGAGTTGACTCAATGAAGCAGACATCGCAGTTAATCCCGGATTACTTTGATATTTCCGGATGTCATTTATTGACAGCTCTGTCTGCTTTTGATATATATATATATATATATATATATTATATATATATATATATATATATAATCAAAATTAAATTAAAAAACATCCGTGAATTGCTACTGTTCGGCTATCTTCATCAATGTAATTAATATTCGATTCTTGATCGACATATAACCTTTCGTGTCTGTCATTTCAAAGATTGTGTTGGTTATCTTAAAGTTACTCTCTCTCTCTCTCTCTCTCTCTCTCCTCTCTCTCTCTCTCTCTCTCTCTCTGTAGCCCGTAATCCAGCGTAATTCCTCAATGGGGTTGCAAGCACGTTCATAATACTAAATCTCATTATAATTTCTCTCGATATGAGGCGGTATACATAAACGCACCACAAGAGCGGAGGACCTGGGCACACATGACAGAGGTCGTGAATTCGCAAAGGTCCTGAATTAAGTACGATAGCCACCACAAGGCAGCAGAAGCAGCTTACTGTATACGTTTCTGTGCGCTTGCAGAGGTGGTGGTGTTCCGGCTGACTCATTCAGAGATGCAAGAATCTCCGAGCGTCTGTTCTGTTCAATCAGTCATGTCTTCGTCGGTTTCCCCTCACTAGGGTGACTTATTCCCTCTTCTTCTTCTTCTTCTTCTTCTTCTTCTTCTTCTTCTTCTCCTGGTGATAGAAGTTCACTCTCGACGTTGTTCGGAAGTCACGTCAAGCCGTTGGTCCCGTTGCTGAACAACCATTGGTGTTTCATGCAACGTAAAAACACCATACAAACAAACAATCTTCTTCTTCTTCTTCTTCAGGAGACTTCTTCGAATTTTAGGCGTCATATAATGGCTGAATGCAGAATTACGTCAAGATCAATCACGGAGAATCCGTCCGCAGTCTCCTGACTTGAAAAACATCTCCGTGATGATTTGACCGACCTAATGCATCCGCAACCCCCCCGCCCCACCTCTGGCCCCGCCCCCATCGCGCAAAGATCTCTATGATTTATCCGACCCCAATTCTCGCTGACCTGACACACCGAGCCTGTCCGGGGTCGAATTTCATAATTCAGGGCACGAGCGAAACTCCACAGCAGCGCTTTCGACAAATGGAATTTGCGAACGCTCCACACGGCGGCAGCAGCAGCAGCGGCGGCGGCGGTGGTGGTGCCCCGATATTCTCCAGCTATTATGTAACACCTAAAATTCTCTCGGTTTATGACCGCCAGGGGGCGACTTCGATGGGAAATCGTATTGTCTGAGCTTACGAAGAAAAAGAAGATGACAAAGCAGTAGATGAAGAAGAAAAAGAAGGAGAAGAGGAAGAAGAAGAAGAAGAAGAAGACGCAGAAGAAGGAGATGAAGAAGAAGAAGAAGAAATATCCTTGGGGGGACACCTGCCGAAGACATGACTGGTTGAACAGAAAATCGTGCATCGCTGAATGAGTCAGCTGGAACAACACCTCTGCAACACATACAAACGAACGAACAAACAAACAAACAAACAAGCACACAAACGTATACAGTAAGCCGCTGCTGCTGCTGCTGCTGATGCCTTGTGGCCGTCGTAGTTAATTCATGACCTTTGTGAAATCACAACTTCTGTCCAGTTCCCGGGTCCTCCGCTCTTGTGATGTGTTAATGTGGATTCCGCGTCGAATTAACAGAAATTATAATGAGATATAGCATTATGAACGTGCTTTCAACAACCCCCCCCCCTCCCCCCCCCCCCCCCCCCCCCACCCCCCCCCCCCCCGCATTGAGAAATTACGCTGGATTCCGGACTACGGGAATGAGAGAGAGAGAGAGAGAGAGAGAGAGAGAGAGAGGAGGTTTATGTATACTGCGTCATATCGAGAGAAATTATAATGAGATTCAGTATTATGAAAGTGCTTAGAAATTATAATGAGGTATTGCATTATGAACGTCCTTTCACCCCCATCCCATTGGGAAGTTACGATGGATTACGGGCTACAGATCTTACCTTACAGACCTTACATCTTGTTCGAGTTGCCCCAGGTCCTTCAGCGTGAGGCACCTGTGATGTCTACCAGAGAATTGCTAATGCATCTTCCGGTATATTTTGCATCTTCCAATCTTGGATAATCTGGGATGCAGCTTAGATATTTGTCGAGCTTATTCTTAAACACATCTACGCTCACTCTTGATATATTCCTCAGATGAGCTGGCAACGCATTGAATAGACGCTGCATTGTCGATGCTGGTGCGTAGTGGATTAATGTCCTGTGTGCTTTCCTTAGTTTTCCTGGTATAGTTTTGGGCACTATTAATCTACCTCTGCTTGCTCTCTCTAATATTTTTAGCTCCATGATGTTTTCGGCAATTCCTTCTATCTATTTCCATGCCTGAATTATCAAGTAGCGTTCTCTTCTCCTTTCTAGACTATATAATTTTAAAAATTGTAGTCTTTCCCAGTAGTCAAGATCCTTAACTTCTTCTATTCTAGTTGTAAAGGACTTTTGTACACTCTCTATTTGTGCAATATCCTTTTGATAGTGTGGGTACCATATCATATTGCAATGTTCAAGTGGACTACGAACATATGTTTAATAAAGCATAATCATGTGTTCAGCTTTTCTTGTTTTTTGCTTTGCATTTTGCCAGTAGAATTGCTATTTGATCATTGCATAGCATGTTCCTATTCAACATCACACCAAGGTCTTTAACGGCTTCCTTATTAGTGATTGTCTCTTTATTAGGTCCCCTATATGCATATAGCTTTCCTTCTCTATCTCCATAATTTATTGATTCAAATTTATCAGAATTAAATACCATCCTATTTACCTCTGCCCATTCATATACTTTGTCAAGGTCTCTTTGTAGCGCGTTCTTATCTTCATCACAAGTAATTTCTCTACTTATTCTTGTGTCATCGGCGAAACTACTCACTACCGAGTCCTTAGCATCACTGTGTATGTCTGCAATCACAATAACAAACAGTAATGCAGCTAACATCGTACCCTGAGGCACACCGGATATTACCTTGGTTTCATCCGATTTCTCATCGTTTGCAATAACTATCTGTTTTCTGTTGTATAAAAATTCTTTTAACCATCTTCCTACTTTGTCCACTATATTATGTTTTCTAATTTTCTTCGCTAATATATTATGGTCTACCTGGTCAAAAGCTTTTGCAAAGTCTAGATAAACACATCTGTTTCTTTTCCATTTTCCATATTTTTATACATGTTTTCACGGTGGACTAACAGCTGGGTTTGTGTACTTTTTCCGGGAACAAAACCATGTTGTCCTACATTAAACAAATTATTTTTTATTAAATGTTTCATAATATTTTTCTTCATTACCCTTTCATACACTTTCATATGTGATGTTAGACTCACAGGCCTATAATTACTTGCCTCTAGTCTTGATCCACTTTTGTAAGTAGGGGTAATGTATGCTAATTTATGCTTATCATAAATCTTGCCTGTATCTATACTTTGTCTTAATAATATTGCAAGTGGCTTTGCAATAGAATGAACTACTTTCTTTAACAAAATACCAGGGACACCATCAGGCCCAGCTGTTGATCCATTTTTATTTTCATTAATAACCTGTACAATATCGGCTTCATTAATATCTGTCTGATAAATATTCACTATTTTTGTCTCTTATTTCTGCATCATTATCTTCATTATCAATTCTAGGGGTAAATTCTCTCTTATATCTTTCTGCCAATATGTTGCATATTTCCTTTTTTTCATTCGCTAATCTCCCTTCATTTCTTAGACAGCCTATTGCTATTCTTCTTTTATTCATCTTTTTTGCATATGAGCACAATAGTTTGGGGTTTTGCTTGATATTTACTAGCGTTTTTTGTTCCAAGTCCCGTTTTTCATTTTCTTTTGACTGTATAATCTTTTGTTCTGCATTTTCTATCTTAGTTTTTAGTTCCATCACTTTCCATGCATCCTTTTCCTTAGCAAGACCTTTTTTCCACCTTCTGATTCCCTGAAACAATATCCTTCTGTCTCTTGGTATGCATGACTGATGTTTACTTTTCTTTTTCGGTATATGTTTATCCAGTATTTTCTCTAATATTTTATATAATATATCCGTATTTACCTGTATATCATCACATCCGAATATATTATCACAATCTTTGCTTAATTCTTCATTAATTTCTGACCATTTTATATTTTTACTGTAGAATTTTATTTTCCATATCCTTCCCACTTTTTCATTTCTTGCTTATCTCTGTTTTCACTTGCTTTGGAATGGACTGTTAATTCTATGACATTATGGTCCGAAATACTCGCATTATAAACTATTATTTCTTTAACATAATTCTCCTCGTTCACAAATACTAGGTCTAAAGTATTTTCCTTTCTTGTTGGCAGGTGATTTATTTGTTGAATGTTGTATTCTAGTAGCATATCTAATAGCTTTTCGAATTGCCTCTTATCTTCTGCGCTACTATTGCTCTCTTTTTATATGTATAAATACGACCACAATCTCCTATTCGTTCTTTCCAGTCTACGAAAGGAAAGTTAAAGTCTCCAGATAGAAGAATAGTCCAGTCCTTGTGATTTCTACATATATCATCCAATTTTTCTGTTGTAGTGTCAAACTCTTTAGTATTAGGGGATCTATATATTACTATGTTCATTAATTTTTCAGATTCAAATTCTACTGCTATTAGTTCACATTCTGAGTTACTATATTTTTCATATATTTTTCCTTGTTTTATGTCTTTCCCATATATTGCGTTTCCCCCTTGATTCCTATTTTTTCTATATGATCTATAAGTTTGGAATCCCTTTATTTGATTATCATTATCAGTCTCTTGGGAATACCAGGTTTCACTTATATTCATTTTATCTATTTCCTTTTTCAATTTGGGTTAGTTCTTCTAAGAACTCTATTTTTCTTTTTGAGTTATTTGTAACTAAACCCAGCGCATTTATCACTATGATGGTTTGCGTGTTATCCCCTTCATTTAATATGGGTAATAATAAGGATTTTCCCATGTCTCTTTCCTGTTCTGGTATGTTGTTCTTTTCTTCATTTCCAGAAATTCTGACATTAAAAAATCTAACTTTTCCAATATATTTGATCTTCCTTCATCATAATCATTCATTTTGTGTATGAATCTGCAATTTTCTCCCTATCTGCACCACCCCTTGCAGCATATATACAGTTTTTGTTTCTTGCACTGTATCTTGGAGCTGATTTTTGCACTTTCGGTGCTGACATACCATAGCGCATGATGGCTTGTTTTTTTCCTTCACTTCATGTTCTTTGTTCCTTTCTTTATTTGTTTCTTTTCTATTTTGGATTTTATTCTTTAGTTGATTTTGATTCATGGCTACAGGCTGCATATATTTGAATTTTTTGTTGAACTTACATCCTTTTCCTTCTTTTTAAGTTTTTGCATATTTTTGGATGTAGATCTCTGCATTCATCCTCATAGCCGTTTAGGTATGCACATTTATCATAGATCTCAAATTGTGACATACCTTGGGATGTTTGTAGTAACATCTTTCACCGAATCTGCAATTCCCTCTTTTCAAAAGGGTGCAGACTGCCTTTTTTCTATTTTTTCTTGCTCTTTCCCATCAATATGCAGATCTGGGTAAAGCCTTTTCAGGATTTTATTGTGTGTTGTCATGTCGTAAGTTATTTCTTCGTATGTATGCTGCTTTATTGCCTCATATGTAGTATCTATGAGTATCTCTGCATCCATACTCTTGTCCTGCTCTTTGTTTTCATTATTTTTTTTCTGTCATTTCAGTTTTATTTTCTTTTTTTCCATTTTCCTCTTCTTCCTCTTCCTCATCTTCTTCATCCTCTACTGTTTGCACATCAAGTCTTGATATAATAACATTATCTATCCATGAGAGACATGTTGAGCAAAATACTCTTGTATCCTTACTCGTATTTTGCTGTACTTTAGCGCACTGGGGATGCGTGGGTATATTGCATGCATAATATTTCCTGATCAGGTTTTGTGGATTTACTATGCTATACCACACCTTACACAGTTTGCATGCTTCAAGCATTCTTTTTCCTATTGCATCAATTATTATATTCACAATGTTCACCTTATTCATTTTTTTTGTTGGAATGTGTTGATTGATGTAAATTTTCTTTATAAGTCTCTTGACCACTTGGATTTTATTTGGAACTCCTTCAATTATTTTCATGATATTTTCTGCTGATATGTTCCAGTTTGAAGGATAATATCCTTCAAATATGTCTATGAATACTTTTGTATCTTTTTGATTAGGGCTGTTATTAATCTCATAGATGAGAAATGCCAGCTCCCTTCCTGCTAACTCATCATATTGCATATATGCAATGCAAGCAAGATTTCGCCATTTCTTGCCATAGTTGGAACTTACTGCCATCCTGATCGAATTTACAATAAGTCACTCGATAAACTAACTTAGTAGACACTTTATCCTACTAGTCTCGCACTAATCTTATCACCGACAAATCACGAACAACACTTCTAGATATAATTCGTTTTCTAGTTGTATGTTAAACATGTGATATCGGTTGATTAATCAGACTGTGTACAGGTACATCTCACCAAGCAAATGGAGAGAGAGAGAGAGAGAGAGAGAGAGAGAGAGAGCCTACTACCTCCCACCGACCTAGATTTAAATTTCCTTTTGTTCCTTGGGGATCCCAGGTGAATTATAGCTGGGTGGAGGTCATGTGAATCATTTGGTGCTTTCCGGGTTAAACTGTGAACCTTCTGAAGGTAAATCATTACGATTTGTATTTGTTTTTGTTTTTTTCACCTTCATACGTATCCTGAATCTTTTATAGTCACCTAGGTGAGGATATCCTGTGAAGAGATTCCTACCTGAATTGACTTAGTGTCACACTTTCCAAAATCCAGAGGTTTACTCAACCCTACTTTATTATTATTATTATTATTATTATTATTATTATTATTATTATTATTATTATTTATTATTATTATTATTATAATCTGAAGATAAAACCTATTCATATGAAACAAGCCTCAGGGGCCATCAGTAAGTTTTACGTGTATATATATATATATATATATATATATATATATAATATATATATATTATATATAGTATATATATATATATACACGTAAATATATTTGTTCCCAATATATTTCAGTTATTTCATATATATATCTAAAAGTTTGCATGTGGTTTATCTAACCCCTATTTCATTCATTTATTTATTTTTCCTTTTTGCCACCCACGGTGGATTAGGGGATAGGTGTACTAGCGGCAGCCATCCACAGATCAAAATCCAGGGATATCAATTTTTCACTATTGGAGAGCTTGGCTAATCCGCTGGTGGGTTTCTGGGCTTAAGTCGGCCAGCTGGAATTTATTTTTTTTGAATGGACTATGTGCTGTGGAATCTAGGGTTGATATATATATATATATATATAATATCTAATATATATAATATATATATATAATAATAGATATATATATATATATATATATAATATAATATATATTACACACATATATATATATATATATATATATATATATATATATATGTATATATCTATATATATCTATATATATATATATATATATATATATATCAACCCTAGATTCCACAGCACATAGTCCATTCAAAAAAAATAAATTCCAGCTGGCCGACTTAAGCCCAGAAGCCTTTGAACAAAACCACCAGCGGATTAGCCAAGCTCTCCAATAGTGAAAAATTGATATCCCTGGATTTTGATCTGTGGATGGCTGCCGCTAGTACACCTATCCCCTAATCCACCGTGGGTGGCAAAAAGGAAAAATAAATAAATGAATGAAATAGGGGTTAGATAAACCACATGCAAACTTATAGATATATATATGAAATAACTGAAATATATTGGGAACAAATTTTTATTTTGAATTTGAAATGAAAGTCAGGTAAATGATAAAAGGAAGGGGTGAATTATGTGAGACGTGTTACTTTGAAATAAGTTACAAAGGCTTTTTGTGGTATATGAACGATACAAAATTATTATTATTATTATTATTATTATTATTATTATTATTATTATTATTATTATTATTATTATTATTATAACCAACCACAAAATAAAGTAATTCAAGATCAAAGAATACCTTTTAATGAAACACTTGTAAATGTTTGTCTTTGGATTTGGAAAAAATTTAGAACTCACAAATATCGAAAATATTAAATTAAAATTTTTTAGAAAAGTCACCTCCGTAACTTTTAATATCTAGGTAATGTAATTAAGGGCAGAACTAGAGAAAAATATCCGAAAATAAGTTAACACAGAAATGGAAAATAGCCTTTGTTGCGAGGCACAGTCAGCAAAATTATTTTCGAAATGGTAGCAAAATCATAATTCCTTTTCGGTAGGAACCTCTCCCCTCTTCCCCCCCATCCTGAACCACCCCCTCCCCTTCCTCCTGTTCCCTTCCCTTTCCTCCCTCCCCCCTCATTGCTGCAATGCTTGCAAATGCAAAAATATGCACAGCAAAGCTGAAAGTGCAGCATAACTGGGAAATAAATTTTGGAAGAATATTGTTATAATATACGTTCAGTATTCGTTGCATTGAAAATGCATAAGGTTGCAATGAGAGTGTGCAAAATGAGGTTTGGAAATGGAAAAGGAAAAGTGATCATTCCTTTTGTAGTTTGAGCATCAAGGTTGGTAATTTTTTTTTATTAAATTAAAAAAATCAGTTATTTATTTTATTTTTTTACATGTTTTTTATTATTATTTTTTATTTTCTAGATGTTTTTTCAATACTTTTTTCCCTCAAAATGTATTTTGATAGAATTACTATTGATTGATCTTTTAGGATTTCAGTTCCAGCCTACAGTATGTACTTGCAATTTTTTTTATATCAAAATAGATAGATGCAGCAGTTATGCGTAAGTTTTTATTAACCTCCAAACCAACATATTTTTCAATTTGTTTGCTTTCAAATTTTAAAAAAAAATTAATCTTGATTTTTTTAATGAAAAATCAATGATTTAATCACTTGATTAAATCAGTTTGATTTAATCATTGGCAACCCTGTTGACCATACTCTTCTAAAAAAGAATATTTTAACTATATGATTCGACAGGGCGTGACCCTACCTCCAGCTTCCTCAAAGGGCGCCTGCTAAAATCTATGGTCAAATAGAGCGTTGTTTCACCAGCGAAAATCAAAATAAATACGCTATTTTATTAGAAATAATTGTTCTTTATTGTTTAATATGCACATTATTTTTGTACATTTTATTATAATACCTCACTCGTCAATATCCTCCCAATAAATACGCTATATTTTATTAGATATAAATTTTCTGTGCTCTTTAGCATGCACGTTATTTATTTTTTGCATTTTCATTCAAATAAATAACTCATAAATATCCTATCCTAAAATTCCTGTATCTTTAACTCAAAGCGAAACACCTTTTTCAGACCTCTTTAAGCTTTCCTACCCCCCCCCAAACAAGAACAACAACAATAATAACAGCAAAATATATTGTAGGCTTACTCCCTGAGTAAGCGAAAAATTCGTTGCAGTGAAAATGTATAAGGTTTCAACGAGAGTGCAAAAAGAGGCTTGGAAAAGTAAAAGGAAAAGCGATTCATTGTTCCCTTTTTTTCGTTTGATCCCATTATTCAAACAAGACTTGAAATGTTTCTCAAATGTTGGAAAAGGATTTTTAAACCTGTTTGGAAACGAATTCCTATCGAACAGAAAAGGGAACAAATTCCTGAACGAGCTGAGGGTACGAAAAGAACTCGTATGAATTCGCTAAGCGTCCCCCCCCCCCCCCCCCAGAAAAAACAACTTAGTAAATAAATGAATAAAAAAATTCCACGTGAACTCTGACAAATGATTCATTATGAAAGAGTCGAGCCAAGTCTCAGAATAAAAAATAAATAAATAAATAAATAAATAAATAAATAACAATATACGAAAAGTTAAATGTCAAAATACAGACACGATAATGTTCATTGGTTTCCTATTGTCTAGGTTCTTTTAATAAGACTTGAAATACGCTGCGTTTTTTGTCAAACTTGAAAGAATTTTCATATTTCCAAAAAAAGTCGTACGAAAAAAAAACAAAATGCAGAGTTATGAGGCAAATAAATTGTCAAAATTTATTGACTTCCTTTTGTCCAGGTCTTCTGTGCGCGCACGTGTGTTTGTATACACACACACATATATATATATATATATATATATATATATATATATATATATATATTATATATATATATATAATATCAAAAGGTGCGAATATATATATATACATATATATATATATATATATATATATATATATATATATATATATATATATATATCAAAAGGTGCGAACATGTAGTCATCAGTAGGGTGTTACCGAAACTCAGAAGATCAATAAGAGTTTAAGAGTTTATTACGATACGTTTCGTGCCATCCTGACACATCATCAGTCTGTAATGTAAAATTTATTCACATTTATAAAGAATATATAATTAAAGTATACTTGCTTATTTAAAAAAGAATACATAAAAACTAAAGTTGTTCATTAAAAATATTGTTAAAAGCTAAAAAACTAAAATTATTTACAAGGTGACATTAAAATTGACGAAATTTAGGATTAAACAGGAATATTAACCTTTACAAAGCGAAGGATAATAAAAGAATGGCTGTAGGACCGTCGTTTTCCCAGATCTCGACTACGCCAAGAAAAGCTTAGTAGAGGATTGACTAGAATTGAGAGAAGGAACGAGGTGCTTGATATGTAAAGACTCAAGTGTCGTTATATATTGGCTGTGCTCGGTATTGTCAATTATCGAAAAATGTTTTTTGTTAATTTCAATTTTAGAATGAGCTGCATGATTTCTTATATTAGAAAATTCAGGGTTGGTTATCCTCTGGCCAGATCTGTAGCTCACTCCCAAATGACTAGAATATCGAACTTGCAACAAGCGTTTCGTCGATCCAACGTAAGCACCGGGACACCCCGGGCAAGTAAATTTGAAAATAATATTGGATCGCATAAACGGTTGCAAATTCTCTTTATGACTAAGGAGTGAGCCTATTTTGAGAGGATTAATAGGTATTAGATTAACTTTGAGACTTCCGAACTCTCTTTCAATAATTTTCTTGATACGGTCTCCTAATTTATTTTTGAAAAAATATGGAATAGTGGCGTATAAGGGTAGTTTAGGTACATCAAAGGAAGGGGTATTTTCCGTGAAGTTTAAGTTAAGTAATTTATTTACCATTTTATAAAATACCTCCGTAGGGTACGAGTTAGTTAAAAAATAATCTTGTAAAGATTCAGTTCCAGAGTGGAATGATTTCCAATCAGAAGCATACCTAAGTGCTCTAAAGACCAAAGTGGAGGTGGCATTTAGTTTAAAATTGATGAAGCACGAACTATAAAAATTATTCCCCGTTCCTGTGAAGGTGTTTCCTACAGACAGAAGTATTAAACTTATTATTATCTCTGATATCTAAGAAAGGTAAGCAGTTATCTTTTTCAGTTTCTATGGTGAAGGTTATGTTACTATGCTGGGTATTCACGAACTCCAAAAAAGCATCACCCTGCCATGCATGTCTAAGTAAAATAAAAGTATCATCTACATATCTCTGGTAAAAGGTTGGTTTAAAAGAACTAGGCATTCGGCTAAAAAAATTTTCTCTAAGGAATCCATAAACACTTTGGGCAAAGATCGGGGCTAAAGGGCACCCCATGCCCACGCCCTCGATCTGCGAGTACAGAAGACCATTAAAAACGAAAGTGGAATCTTGCACAGCTATTTCCAATGATTGCTTAAACAAATTTCTATAAAACCGTGGAATGTGTCATCAGCATTTAAAAAACAGTCTAAAATAATGTTAATTGTCTCTTCTAAGGGTACATTGGTAAATAAAGAGTACATCTAGACTAACCATATAGTGATCTGAGTCCTGCATGATAACAAGTTTCTGAAAATCGAGTCCATTTTTTATTGTATGTTCAGGTGGGGGGAGTTCATTAAGTAAAGTAACAATGTATTTAGAGAGATTGTATGTTGAGCTATTATATGAAGAAACAATTGTTCGGATAGGACAGCCCTCTTTGTGAATTTTTTAGCTGAATACCCTAGTTCTTGTAACCAACCTTTTACAAGAGATATGTAGATGATACTCTTATTTTTACTTAGACATGCATGGCAGGGTGATGCTTTTTTTGGAGTTCGTGAATACCCAGCACAGTAACATAAACTTCACCATAGAAACTGAAAAAGATAACTGCTTACCTTTCTTAGATATAAAGATATTCAGAGATAATAATGAGTTTAATACTTCTGTCTATAGGAAACACACCTTCACAGGAACGGGGGAATAATTTTTATAGTTCGTGTTTCATCAATTTTAAACTAAATGCCATCTCCACTTTGGTCTTTAGAGCACTTAGGTACTTCTGATTGGAAATCATTCCACTCTGCAATTGAATCTTTTCAAGATTATTTTTTAACTAACTCGTACCCTACAGAGGTATTTTATAAAATGGTAAATAAATTACTTAACTTAGAGATCACGGAAAATACCCCTTCCTTTGATGTACCTAAACTACCCTTATACGCCACTATTCCATTTTTTTTTTTTTTTTTTTTTTCAAAAATAAATTAGGAGACCGTATCAAGAAAATTATTGAAAGAGAGTTCGGAAGTCTCAAAGTTAATCTAATACCTATTACCCCTCTCAAAATAGGCTCACTCCTTAGTCATAAAGAGAATTTGCAACCGTTTATGCGATCCAATATTATTTACAAATTTACTTGGCCGGGGTGTCCCGGTACTCACGTTGGATCGACGAAACGCTTGTTGCAAGTTCGATATTCTAGTCATTTGGGAGTGAGCTACAGAACTGGACAGAGGATAACCAACCCTGAATTTTCTAATTTAAGAGATCATGCAGCTCACTGTAAAATTGAAATTAACAAAAATCATTTTTCGATAATTGACAATACCGAGCACAGCCAATATATAACGACACTTGAGTCTTTATATATCAAGCACCTCGTTCCTTCCCTCAATTCTAGTCAATCCTCTACTCAGCCTTTCTTGGCGTAGTCGAGATCTGGGCAGAAGACGGTCCTACAGCCATTCCTTTTTTATCCTTCGCTTTGTAAAGGTTAATATTCCTGTTTAATCAAAAAATTTCGTAAATTTTAATGTCACCTTGTAAATAATTTTAGTTTTTTAGCTTTTAACAATATTATCTATGAATAACTTTAGTTTTTATGTATTCCTTTTTAAATTAGCAAGTATACTTTAATTATGTATTTTTTATAAATGTGAATTGATTTTATATCACAAACTGATGATGTGTCAGGATGGCACGAAACGTTTCGTAATAAACTCCTATTGATGTTCTGAGTTTCGGTAACCCTACTGATGACTACATGTTAGCACCTTTTGATATAAATATATATATATATATATATATATATATATATATATATATATATATATATATATATACTTATATAGCAATCAGAAATTAAACTAAATAACTAAATCCTATTCATTTCTGTCGCTCAGATGAAAATTCATGTGACGTTTCATCCGGGATTTTGATCGATTTTCATCTTTTGATATTCAAAGCGACTCGACTGAATCTTCCTATACAATAACGTTGTGCGGCGCTAGTTTTGAGTAGCCGTAAATCAACCAATTGATCATCTTTATATCATAAGTAAAAAGTATTTTAAGTGAGTCATTACCCTATGTACTATGAGATATGCCCTCCTATGTCCTCTTATATGTCCTTCTATATGTCCTCACATTTAAAAAAAAAAGGAGCCTGGACCACATCTATGAGATATGTCCTCCTATATGTCCTTCTATGCCCACCCCTTTAAAGAGAGACCCTGGCTCACATGACGCGTAGGATATTCAGTCTATACATCGAATTCCTCGTCACACCTGAGGCGGCAGGAGTCGACGCCCCGATCATAGTAGAGTCCTTCCCAGCGAGCGCCCTTGTTCCTCAGGAATCATTGAGAACCCCCGGAATTAGTCATCGGCCGCCCTCTGAAATATTCCTGAGAGGGGGGGGAAAGCCCTCGGAGAGAGCAGAGAGAGAGAGAGAGAGAGAGAGAGAGAGAGAGAGAGATGATTCCCTGGTCTGAGAGAGGAGAGAAAGCGAAATAATTCCCTTGTTCGAAAGAGAGAGAGAGAGAGAGAGAGAGAGAGAGAGAGAGCTAACTCCGAAATAAATCCCTTGCTCGAAAGAGAGAGAGAGAGAGAGAGAGAGAGAGAGACCTTACCTTACCTTGCCCGAGAGAGAGAGAGAGAGAGAGAGAGAGAGAGAGAGCTAACTCCGAAATAAATCCCTTGCTCTAAAGAGAGAGAGAGAGAGAGAGAGAGAGAAAGAGAGAGAGAGAGAGAGAGAGAGAGAGAGAGAGACATGGGGGAGAGAGACAGAGAGAGAGAGAGAGAGAGAGAGAGAGAGAGAGAGATAATTCACTGGTCTGAGAGAGGAGAGAAAGCGAAATAATTCCCTTGTTCGAAAGAGAGAGAGAGAGAGAGAGAGAGAGAGAGAGTATACTCGACCCTTACGCGTCGAAATAAATCCCAGGAGATAGGAAGCTGCCCTTTTAATTTGAGTCGTGTCACGGATCTTGATTGATATGGTCCCATCTCTTCATCATCACTGTCATTTCGAGCTGGATACCAACCTGTCTGGGATGTGATGGGGGGGGGGGGGGGGGGGGGGGGGGGGGGGGGGGGGGGTGGGGGGGGGGGGGGGGGGGGGGGGGGAGATTCCCCGCACTTCGTCCGCACCAAACGTACGACAAAAATTCAGTCGTACGATACTAAAGGTGTGTTGTCGTTCTGCACCGAAAGGTCGTGTTTGACACTTAGCAACAAGTTAATTAAAAACAGAGTCAGCTGTTTTTTGTTGGTTTGGAAAATCAAGAACAGGTTTTTTTTTTTTTTTTTTTTTTTGCTGCAGACGAGAATGTCACAAATGCTGTCAGCTGTTTTTTAATATTTGAGAAACTGTTTTTTTAGTACTTGAGAAGTCAGCTTTTTTTTTTTGCTGCAGACGAGAATGATACAAATGCTGTCAGCGGTTTTTTTATTTTGGGAAAGTCGCAAAATTTTATATAATTAGGGAATGTTCTATTCTAAAAATATATAATTATATTGATAGATCTAATATTTTATTAAATATATATATTATCATATATTATTATATTTATAGTATACATATAATACAATATATACATATATATATATATATTATATATATACTATAATTATAACTATATTCTATAATCACATATATATAGGCAATCAGCAGGGTCCATCAAACACATAAAAAAGTCCATGGTTTTATTACAAAAACGTTTCGCACATAACTCAGTGCATCTTCAGTCTGTAAAATTAAAACATACTCATTAAAAATATTATAAATAACATTAAAAAGTAAATAAAAATAACAAAAAATTAAAAAAAACTTAATAATTAACTTTACTTTAAAAAACCATCACAAGAATGTCTCAAAAGTAAAAGAGAGACCCAGTGCCTAACAACCTGTTAGAGCTGAGAAGGAAGAACGAATGACCAAGACTGCAGACCTACCCAAGACTTCAGTTATGCTAGATATAGAGGAGCAACAGATACGTTGGAGTTTAAAGACGGAACCAGCCGTTTAATGTATAAAGACTCAAGGGTGGTGAGGTAGTTACTGTGGCTTGTACCACCAATAATAGAAAAATGTTTCTTATCAACTTGAACCTGCATATGGACGCATGGTTCCTAATATTAGAGAATTCAGGTTTGCTAATTCTCTGTTCCGTTCTGAAACTATATCCCAGGTGACTGCAATATCTCATCCGCAACAACCTTCGGCAAGAACCAACATAAATACCGGGACATCCCGGGCACTTAAATTTGTAAATAATGTTGGATCTCATGAAGGCCGGCAGTTTGTCTTTGTGGTTGAAAAATGTGCAAGTCTTAAGAGGATTGATAGGGATAAGATGCATATTAAGGCAGCCAAACTCTAATTCAATAATTCGTTTCACTTCACTTAAGAACTTATTATAATTATCTGAGATAAAAGGGATGGTAGCGAATAGCTTCTTCTTTTCTACGTTGTAAGAGGGAGTTGGCTTAAAAAATGTTTTTGAAAGCAGTCTGTTAATAATCTTATAAACCAAATTTTCTGGATACGAGTTCTGTGAAAAGAAATTTACTAAAAACTCTATTTCATTGTGAAAAAGTGACCAGCTTGAAAAGTAACGGATAGCCCTGTAAACCATATTGTAAATGGAGTTCAATTTAAAATTCTTAAAACATGTACTATAAAAATTATTGGCAAGTCCCGTGAACGATTTTTTCC
>NC_061097.1:43006472-43033972 GCF_015104395.2 Macrobrachium nipponense
ATATATATATATATATAAAAAATAAAAAATATAATAAAATAAAAAAAATATATATATATATTATTGGGAAATTACACATTTTATCGGACTTCTATAACGGATCAGTTCCTGGAATTTCTCATTTCAAAATATAGATGCGACCCGGCGCAGGAAAATCACGACTAATGACTAGATGATTTTTGATTAGCTTTCGTTTTTTCATTCGCGTTACTGAGACGTCCTGGAAATTGCTTCTCGTGACGTGAATTGAGTCTTCCAGGAAATCTTGAGACTGGAAAGCAAAGATGGGAACTTGTATTGGGTCTATCATAAATGCAATTTCCTATTTCCTGGAACTGTCATTAGAGGTAGTTTACATTGCATTAAAAATTACAGAATCAGGTTCTATTGATTATTATTATTATTATTATTATTATTATTATTATTATTATTATTATTATTATTATTATTATTATTATTATTATCATTTATTTATTTTTTTATTTATTTTTTTGCTCTATCACAGTCCTCCAGTTCGACTGGGCGGCATTTATAGTGTGGGGTTCCTGGTTGCATCCTGCCTCCTTAGGAGTCCATCACTCTTCTCACTATGTGCGCCGTCTCTAGGATCACACTCTTCTTCATGAGTCCTGGAGCTACTTCAGCCTCTAGTTTTTCTAGATTCCTTTTCAGGGATCTTGGGATCGTGCCTAGTGCTCCTTTGATTATGGGTACAATTTCCACTGGTAAATCCCATATCCTTCTTATTTCTATTTTCAGGTCTTGATACATATCCATTTTTTCCCTTATTATTATTATTATTATTATTATTATTATTATTATTATTATTATTATTATTATTCAGTAGGTGAAACCAAAGAATATTATGGTGTTCATTAGGAAGCAGTAAGAGAAAGTAAAGAAAAAGAAAAACTCAACAAATTAAACAAAATAGATAGAAATTAATTTAAATGGAGCATGAATAGATTAGGGTTGCTTTGCATTGCATTTTCGTTTGAAATTCCGTAACTCCAACTCCAATTTAACAGACCTCATATATAGTGCTTTCTTATGAATATCCAAAGGAATATTATCTATATGAATATAATCAATTTTTTTAGTGAAGAGTTTGTAATGTCATCTGTGTCAAGTTTGGCAAAGCTGCCTTAGACAGGGAAAATGGAAATTACTTCAAAACAGTAAATAAAGAAAGGAAAATATGCAAGACTGTTAATCTACAATTACCCTCAAGGCCACAGATGGTCGAAACAGCTGTAGGATTGGGAATGAGTAATATATATATATATATATATAATATATATATATATATATATATATATATATATATATATATATATCTATATATATATTATATTACCAAAACATATAACTTTAATAAGTTACATATATAAATATTATAGATATATATATATATATAAGTAAAACGAAGAAATATATATAGAGGAATAAAAATATTATACCCTAGTATGGAACACATCCAATAATACATCTAAAATATAGTAAGAAAATATGAGTATATAGAATACAAAATACCCTGGGTTAAAATTTAAAATGGTATATATATATAGTATAGGCGGATTATAAAAACCACCCAAGATATATATTATAAAATTAAATATAATATGATAATGAGTAATATATATATCTATATATATATATATATATATATATATATATATATATATATATATCTAATGTTCTGATCGCTTGGCGATAGACTTTTTGTTTTTTCCTTACGCTGTTGTCCGTAAGTAATGTTTGGTTCCTTCTCATCTCCCTTGGATATCTTAGTAGAGGTTCTTTCTTGTCTAGAGGAGATGATTCAAACAGGCTAGTTGCACAAAGTAACAAACTTTATTCTGTAACTCCATACTAGGAGATGCAGCTCGGTCGGACACGACGATATGTTTGAGAGTTTGGCTTCGAAACTGCCATTCTAAAGCATCGCGTCGATAGCGGAACATTAGCTATCTCAGCAATTCATATAAAAACACATACGTAGTTCGCCGGCTCGGAAGTTACAAGTTTCCGGCGTAGGTTAACAGGTCAACCTCTTCCATGGAAGTTGTTGTGCAAAGTTATCATAACATAAAAATGTTGACAAAGCTTTGAGCTAGATCAGGCTACTGCAGACAACGCATAGCGTAATCTAAGGTCTGCTTTGGTCACGTAGAACCCCCTCCTAATGCATGACCCCAGGTCACTGGTTTATATATAATGTAATTCTTACATATATATTATATATATATATATATATATATATATATATATATATTAATATATATATATATATATATATATATATATATATATATTATAAATATAAATTTATATATATATAATTGCACAATTGTTCTGTGCATTAATACAATATATAACAGGACCTCATTTAAAGAGCATGGTATCTAGCAGAGATTAAAAAAAAAAAAAGTATGAGTCCAAGGACTTTTCTGCTACCAAAGATGATCATGGAATAGAAGAGTCCTTGAAGGCTTGTAACTTTTTATTGAATAAAAAGTATCTGCTAGATGCTAGATACCATTCTGTTCACATGAGGTCCTGTTATCAAATTGTGAGTATATATATATATATATATATATATATATATATATATATATATATATATGTATGATGTAATATTTATATATAAGCGAATCCCACAGGAAAATGATAGTCAGAAATCCAAGCGCTTTCGTCTTTACTCAGACATTGTCAAGGAGTTAACTCCTTGACAATGTCTGAGTAAAGACTAAAGCGCTTGGATTTCTGACTATCATTTTCCTGTGGGATTCGCTTATTTATGAAGTCCACGTGCATCTACAGTGATTTTTTAAGCATATTTATATATATATATATATATATATATATATATATATATATATAAATGAAAAACTATATCCCTCCCCAAGGATATTACTTACACTCGCCAATGAATGAGCGAACTTCCCTGACATTACCTTTCTTTCAGCTCCGTCAATGGAGGGCAGACCTCATCATACGGCCTTATTAATTTTCCTTTTGCCGGCGTTTCAAAAGGCGCAGTTTATTATTGTCCAGGAAAAGACCCTACCTCTCTCTCTCTCTCTCTCTCTCTCTCTCTCTCTCAGCACTTTCTTTTCATTCCGTTATGTCGGGTTCCTGGAGATTTTTGTGTCAGAGAATTTTCCATTCATTACAATTCTTAAAAACTTTTTTTTTTTACATTTTTTCATTCGTATTTTATTTTGCAATGTAATCGTGATATATTTTTGTGCGTGAAAATGTATGAACGTATTTTATTTCTTACTTTTGATTTTTTTGCTCGGTTTCTATTGTGTAGATTAAATGCGTTTAATCTATGACGAATATATATATATATATTATATATATATATATATATATATATATATATGATGTATATATATATATATTAATATTATATCTATATATATATATATATATAATATATATACTATATATATTATATATATTCCTTGTGTTATTTTTGCTTAAATACTCTTGTAGGGTTAAATGCATATAATTTATAGGTATATATATATATATATATATATATATATCTATATATCCATATATATATATATATATATATATATATATATAATACGTATATGTATACGTGTATATATATATATACATATATTATATATATATATATATATATATATATATATATATATATATATTCCATAAGTTCTACTCGAACGAAGTAGCCAACTTAACATTTATTACGCTGTTTTGATGCTTTATATTCCAATGCAATACTTTGTGTATAGTAGCTTTTTAAAAGATCTACACGATTCATATCGCTTTTTGACATAAGGGGTGTCCATAAAGTCCCAGTACTATTCTGAGCAATAAATACTTGTAATGGTACTGGGTCTTTATGGACACCCTGTAGTTTACATATACGGGGTGTCCACAAAGTCCCAGTACCGTTCTGGTTAATAAATACTTGTAATGTACTAGGACTTTATGGACACCCTCTATTTTTACATTCACTTAGGAACTCTCCTCTGTTATTTCATCCACGAAATCAATTATCTGACAGATACCGTCATAAAAAAACAGTTACCATTGTGTTGATATAACTCGCGTCAAGCCTTTGACCGAACTCGATGGTTTTAAAGTAAAGTAAAAAAATAAAAGTAAAAAAGCTTAGATCCGTCGGATGACTTCAAAGAAGATGGGATTCTTTTCTTCTAAGAACCAAAGTTCGATTGTACTCTTTGGCCCTTAGAAGATATTCTCTCTCTCTCTCTCTCTCTCTCTCTCTCTCTGTGTGTGGTGTGTGTGTGTGTGGGAATCTTTATGGCCGTAGGGTTGCTACAATTGTTGATGCTCGAATGCATCCCAGCTGTTTATTCCATCGGGAGAGGAGGGGCAACTGAATAAACTTTTTTTTTTTTAAACGATTAGGGTGATGCAGTAGATGGCGCTCACATATATATAAGACAAGGTTAAAGAATACGGACAATCACATGATTTCCCTGGAGGGGAAACGTTAGGCTAAGAAATCTGACCTGACTAGTTTTAAAAGACTTCTCTCTTTTTTTTACGTGCGTGGGTAGGTAGGTAGGAGGACTTCTTGAGTAGTTACCCCTTCTGGTCGTTTGTTGCATGGAAAACGGGGTCTACAAGATGCCGTTTTCTAGGTAGGTAGGAGGACGTCTTGAGTAGTTACCCCTTCCGGTTGTTTGCTGCATAGAAAAGGGGGCTACACGATGCTGTTTTCTAGGTAGGTAGGATGACGTCTTGAGTAGGTACTCCTTATGGTCGTTTGCTGCATAGAAAACGTGGGCTACAAGGGACTGTTTTCAAAAACTAACAAATTTGTCAATTTCTTTATAATTGCAAGGCTTTTTCGGAGCAGTTTCTTAACTAAGTGAGTGAATACTATTAATTCCACGAGTTTTACACATTAATTCATCTCAGCTGAAGGCCCATAGATAGCACAGTAAGCCACCTCAAACTCGTAAGATCTCTTGGCTGTGCGTGGTACTCTCTTTTGATCTGTATTTGCAAACAGCTATCCATCTTAACAGCTTCAAGTTTTGATTTGTTTATTTGTTATTCGTATTAAACATTACATTTCCTTAAAAAATCTCTCTCTCTCTCTCTCTCTCTCTCTCTCTCTCTCTCTCTCTCTCTCTCTCTCTCTCTCTCATCCTTTAAATTTAATTACATTTTTCCAATTTCTTCATGTTGATAGTGGATGGTTGAGAGCAACATCTTATTATATCTGTGCTATGAACAATCTCTCTCTCTCTCTCTCTCTCTCTCTCAACAAAGGCCTGGAGGAGGTGATTCTGCAACCCTCCCTTTGTGAAAAGGGACTCTTTGTTCATCACGAGGAACACTCTATTAATCTGCCGAAATCTCCCCTAATATTTTTCATATTTTATAAAAGATAAAAAAAAGATGAAGGAGTGAGCTAAAAGACCAACAATAACAACGCAGCTTTTTTTTTCGTCTTAATTTTCGGAGTGGAGTGGCTTTTTTTGAATATTTTTTATTGATGATAAAGTTCCTCTATAGATTTTTTTTTTTTTTTTTTTTTTTTTTTTTTTTTTTTGCTGAGGTTTCGAAAAGGTGTTTCTGTCCCGAGTGTCCTGAGATAATGGGGCTAATGGGCGAAGCTTTGTTAGACATTGACTCTTTTTAAGCCTCCTTGTATGCCCTCGTCTTTGGAGAGAGAGAGAGAGAGAGAGAAGAGAGAGAGAGAGAGAGAGAGAGAGAGAGTAACTTCTCGTATAATGACTGAAAAATGTCTTTACACCTCAGCCTTTAATGAGAGAAAGAGAGAGTTACAAGTTACAAGGATTAGGATGTCTTAAAGACTTGTTAGTCCATCCTAAGAGGAGACATCGTGTGCTCACTTATCTGTAGGAGCAGGTTTTACTGTTCAGTCACAGTGTCCTTCTAATGATTTTGCCTAGCTTTCTTTTAAACTCTTCCACACTGTTGCTGTTTACAACTTCTGGTGGAAGTTTATTTCATGTGTCACATATCTTGTATGTCAACAGACCTTACCTTACAGACCTTACAGTTCGTTCGGGTTGCCCCAGGTCCCTCAGTGTGAGGCGCCTCTAATGTCTACCAGAGAGTTGCTAGTACATCTTCCGGTATATTTTGCATCTTCCAATCTTGGATGGTCTGGGATGCAGTTTAGATATTTGTCGAGCTTATTCTTAAACACATCTACGCTCACTCCTGATATATTCCTCTGATGAGCTGGCAACGCATTGAATAGACGCTGCATTATCGATGCTGGTGCGTAGTGGATTAATGTCCTGTGTGCTTTCCTTATTTTTCCTGGTATAGTTTTGGGCGGGCACTATTAATCTACCTCTGCTTGCTCTTTCTGATATTTTTAGTTCCATGATATTTTCTGTTATTCCTTCTATCTGTTTCCATGCCTGAATTATCATGTAGCGTTCTCTTCTCCTTTCTAGACTAATAATTTTAATTTTTAATTTAGTAGTCTTTCCCAGTAGTCTAGGTCCTTAACTTCTTCTATTCTAGCTGTAAAGGACCTTTGTACACTCTCTATTTGTGCAATATCCTTTTGATATGTGGGTACCATATCATATTGCAATATTTCAAGTGGACTACGAACATATGTTTTATAAAGCATAATCATGTGTTCAGCTTTTCCTTGTTTTGAAGTGCCGTAACAACATTCCCATTTTTGCTTTACATTTTGCCAACAGAATTGCTATTTGATCATTGCATAACATGTTCCTATTCATCATCACACCAAGGTCTTTAACTGCTTCCTTATTTGTGATTGCCTCATTATTAGGTCCCCTATATGCATATAGCTTTCCTTCTCTGTCTCCATAATTTATTGATTCAAATTTTATCAGAGTTAAATACCATCCTATTACCTCTGCCCAATCATATACTTTGTTAAGGTCTCTTTGTAGAGCGTTCCTATCGTTCATCACAAGTAATTTCTCTACTTATTCTTGTGTCATCAGCGAAAACTACTCACTACCGAATCCTTAACATTACTGTCTATGTCTTCAATCATAATAACAAACAATATTGCAGCTAGCACCGTACCTTGTGGCACACCGGATATTACCTTGGTTTCATCCGATTTCTCATCGTTTGCAATAACTATCTGTTTTCTGTTGTGTAAAAATTCTTTTAACCATCTTCCTACTTTATCTACGATATTGTGTTTTCTAATTTTCTTTGCTAATATATTATGGTCCTACTTTGTCAAAAGCTTTTGCAAAGTCTAGATAAACACATCTGTTTCATTTCCGCTTTTCATATTTTGAATATGTTCTCACGGTGGACTAACAGTTGGGTTTGTGTACTTTTTCCGGGTACGAAACCGTGTTGTCCTAAATTAAACAAACAAATTATTTTTTATTAAATGTTTCATAATATTTTCTTCATTACCCTTTCATACACTTTCATAATATGTGATGTTAGACTCACAGGCCTATAATTACTTGCCTCTAGTCTTGATCCACTTTTGAAAGTAGGGGTGATATATGCTAATTTGTGCTCATCATAAATCTTGCCTGTATCTACACTTTGTCTTAATAATATTGCAAGTGGCTTTGCGATAGAATGAACTACTTTCTTTAACAAAATAGCAGGGACTCCATCCGGCCCTGCAGCAGCTCCATTTTTAATTTCATTAATTGCCTGCCTGCACAATATCAGCTTCATTAATTTCTATGTCAGCTAAATATTCACTATTTTCTTCCCTACTTCTATACTCCATTATCTTCATTATCTATTCTAGGGGTGAATTCTCTCTTATATCGTTCTGCCCAGTATGTTGCAAAATTTCCTTTTTTCATTCGTTAATCTCCCTTCAATTCTCAGAGGGCCTATTTTCTATTCTTCTTTTATTCATCTTCTTCGCATATGAGTATAATAGTTTGGGGTTTTTGCTTGATATTTAATAGGGTTTTTTCTTCCAAGTCCCGTTTTTCATTTTCTTTTGATTGTATAATCTTTTGTTCTGCATTTTCTATCTTACTTTTTAGTTCTATAAACTTTCCATGCATTTTTTTCTTTTGCAAGACCCTTTTTTCCACTTTCTGATTTTCTGGAACAAGATCCTTCTGTCTCTTGGTATGCATGAATGATGTTTACTTTTCTTCTTCGGTATATATTTTTCTATTTTCTCCAATATTTTTATATTAATATCTCCGTATTTACCCTTATGTCATCACTTACGAAAATGTTATCCCAATCTTTGTTTAATTCTTCATTAATTTCTGACATTTATATTTTTTACTGTAGAAGTTGTATTTTCCATATCCTTCCCACTTTTTCATTTCTTGCTTATCTCTATTTTCACTTGCTTTGGAATGAACTGTTAATTTCTATGACATTATGGTCTGAAATACTCGCATTATAAACTATTATTTCTTTAACATAATTCATCTCGTTTCACAAAAAATACTAGGTCTAAAGTATTTTCCTTTCTTGTTGGCAGGTGATTTATTTGTTGAATGTTGTATTCTAGTAGCATATCTAATAGCTTTTCGAATTGCCTCTTATCTTCTGCACTACTATTACTCTCTTTTTTATATGATAAGTACAACCACAATCTCCTATTCGTTCTTTCCATTCTACGAAAGAAAGTTGAAGTCACCAGATAGGAGAATAGTCCAGTCCTTGTTGAGTTTCTACATATATACAATTTTTCCAATTTTTTCAATTATTAAGTCAAACTCTTTAGTATTAGGAGGTCTATATATTACTATGTTCATCAATTTCTTCAGATTCAAAATTTCTACCGCTATTAGTTCACATTCTGAGTTACTATATTTCTCATATATTTTTCCTTGTTTTTTTCTCTTTTCCCATATATTGCGGTTCCCCCTTGATTCCTATTTTTTCTATCTGATCTATAAGTTTGGAACCCTTTTTATTTGATCATCATTCCCAGTCTCTTGGGAATACCAGGTTTCACTATATTCATTATATCTATTTTTCTTTTCATTTTGGGTTAGTTCTCTAAGTACTCTATTTTCTTTTTGAGTTACTCGTAACTAAACCCTGCGCATTCATCACTATGATGGTTTGCGTGTTTTCTCCTTCATTTAATACTGGTAGTAATAAGGATTTTCCCATGTCTCTTTCCTGTTCTGGTATGTTGTTCTTTTTTTCATTTCCAGAAATTCTGACATTAAAAAATCCAACTTTTCCATAATATTTGATCTTCCTTCATCATAATTATTCATTTTGTGTCTGAATCTGCAATTTTCTCCGTTTCTGCAATATCCTCTTGCATAATAAATACAGATATTATCTCTTGAGTAGAATTTCGGAGCTGATGCTTTGAAATTTTTTTTGCTGACACCTCTGCATATCTCATTGGTGTTTGCTTTTCTCTTTTACTGATATTCTTGATTTCTCTCTTTATTTGTTTCTTTCTTATTTTGGATTTTATTACTGGTTGGTTATTTATTTGATTATGATTCATGGCTACAGGGTGCATATATTTGCATTTTTTGTCGAACTTACATCCTTTTCCTTCTTTTAGGTTTTTGTTACATATTTTTGGATGCAGATCTCTGCAATCATCCCCATATCCATCTAAGTATGCACATTTACCACATATTTCATAGTTTTGACATATCTTAGGATGTTTGTAGTAAACATCTTTCTCCAAATCTGCAATTCCCTCTTTTCAAAAAAGGTTGCAGATTTTGTCTTTCTTGTCTATTTTTTCCTCTTTCCCGTCATTGTGTAGATCTGGGTAGAGCCTCTTCGGGATTTGCTTTTCTGTTGTCATATCGTAATTTATTTTTCTTCGTAGGTATGCTGCTTTATTGCCTCATATGTAGTATCAATGAGTATCTCTGCATCCATACTTTTATCTTGTTCTTTGTTTTCCTTATTTTTTTCTGTCATTTCATTTTTGTTTACTTCTCTTCCGTTCCGCTTCTTCTTCTTTTTCTTCTTCTTCTTCCCTTCTCTCTTCTTCTTCATCCTCAACTATTTGTACATTCAATCTTGATTTAATAACATTGTCTATCCATGATAGACATGTTGAACAAAAAATTCTTGTATCTTTTCTCAAATCTTGTATTACCTCAGCACACTGTGGATGGGTCGGAATGTTGCATGCAGCACATTTCTGATTAGGTTTTTGTGGATTGACTATGCTATACCAAACCTTACACAGTTTGCATGCTTTTGGCATTCTTTTTCCTAATGCATCAATTAGGATATTCACAAGATTCACCTTATTCATTTTCTTTGTCGGAATATGTTGGTTTATGTATATTTTCTTTATGAGTCTCTTGACCACTTGGATTTTATTTGGAAACTTCTTCAATTATTTTCAAGATGTTTTCATTAGATTTGTTCCAGTTTGAAGATTATATCCTTCTAAATATATCTATGAATGCTTTTGTATCTTTTTGGTTAGGACTGTTGATGATTTCATAGATGAGAAATGCCAGTTCCCTTCCTGCTACCTCATCGTATTGCGAATCTGCTAAACACGCCAAATTACGCCACCTCTTCCCGCAGTTGGAACTTATGCCATCATTGTTCTGATTTATGTATTACACTTGATAAACTAACTTAGAAGACGCTTTATCCTACTATTTTCACACTAATCTTATCACCGATAGTTCACGAACACTTCTAGATATTTCTCAAATTCTAGTCGTATGTTAAACTTGTGATCTGTTGATTAATCTGACTTCACGCGGGTACGTCTCACCAAGCAAGATGGCTACTACGAGAGAGAGAGAGAGAGAGAGAGAGAGACAGACAGACAGACAGACGGACAGACAGACAGACGTGTATTTACACGTAGGTATAAACCAGAAACTTCAATTAACAAGACCGATATAAATGTCGACTTTCTCTCTTGGGAAACTGAGCAGTAAGTGATTGCCGAAGCTTTCTGCCTGTTGGAATAATGGCATTTAGCTGGTCACCTTCATCTTATTATTATTATTATTATTATTATTATTATTATTATTATTATTATTATTATTATTATTATTATTAAAAATTGTTGGAATCTTAACTAGATATGTAAATGAAAGTAGTGATCTCTATCAAGTGGTTAGAAATTATTGGAGTTTCACAAAATGTGTTACAAGATAAACTTGAATTTCCTTTTATCTTTGCTTGTTTTGCCAGTACCTGGGCCATTTTTTCTATGGTAATTTTTTATATTTTAATAGATAAAGACACGATTAAGGGTGAATTTGTCATGTTTATTATATTTTATTTGAGGTCTTTTATCATGATTTATTTATATATTTTAATAATAAAGACACACTTAAGGGTGAATTTGTCATTTTTATCATATTTTATTTGAGATCTTTTAACATGCTTAAATTTTTTTTCTATTTTTGGGGTGAAATTTTTTAAAGAAACATCTGACTTTTTTTTTATTCCTAAAATCTTCAAGGGGACGGCAAAAAGGATTGAAATTCTGGAATCGTGGAATTCTGGAATCCTTACAACAATAGGCACAAATGAGATGCTGGAATAAGAAATAGATAATCCAGAAAAATGTGAATTGAAGGGGGAGTTAGGACCGTTTTAATCCGAAATGTTGAAGAAGGAGGCTGAAAAAATGGGTATAAATTAGTACAGTTGATCGTTAGATGATAGATAAATTTTAAACTAAAGATGTCAAAAACAAAATACACATACACACACACACACACACACACACACACACACTACAGGTCACAAACATGTATGAAGCAGACCAGAGACATGTATGAAGCATGTCACATACATGTATGAAGAATGTCACAGACACATATGAAACATGTCACAGAAATGTATAAAAAAAATGTCACGGATACGTCGGAAAGGCATCACAGACACTTCAGAAACATGTCACAGACTTGTCGGAAGCACGTCACAGACATTTCAGAAACACGTCACTGACTTGTCGGAAACATGTCGCAGACATATCGGAAACACGTCACATACACATCACAAACAGGTTGCATACAAGTCGAGGACATTTTGGTATCCCCTAACAAGTTATTCAGACGATTATCGTTCTCCAAATTTGGTTGCTGACTTATTTTCAAAAAGTTTACGACGTGCAAATGATCGATTTTTGAGAGAGAGAGAGAGAGAGAGAGAGAGAGAGAGAGAGAGAGAGAGAGAGAGAGAGAGACATACTTGTGTCATCACTTGACCCAAAAGGCATCCAGGATAAGCTTATTTGTATTATATCAGAATAAATACGATTTTAAACCTACGTTTTCTGTGTTAGCATCACAATAACACTGAGTAATCACTCGGATGTTAATCCAACCCCGACAGCGCAGTAAACCAGGCAATTGCATGCGTGCAATAACTCATCAAGAATTGATATTGGGTACAACGATCTATGACAGATAATGCCAGTTATAACAGGCCTGTCTGTATGTGTTAATCATGCACAGTATGCCGTTTGGTTTCGGTGTACCTCCGTCAAATTAACATGCGTGAAGTACGAATACAATTTCGAGTATAATACTCGTTACCGAATCAGATGATTGTACGGTTATGACTTGATCAGATTATAACATCAGTTTACGATTGTTACTGTATATCAAATTTGCGCTATAGGTTTGAAAAATAATGTCTCCGTTTTCTAATATATTTAATTTGGAAAATGTGAAAACATTAGACCAGTTTGCCTTCGCAACAAATATCAGTGATGGACTTTTAAAACAAATACCAACAGGTCTTATTGCCATGAAATGAAATTTGGTGATGCAAAAACAATGAATAATGTTTCATTATTTTTTTCTTTTTTTATATATATTTTGTCCAATTACATCTTCAGAAAATGTGACGGTTCTTAGCTGTCATGAGAGAGAGAGAGAGAGAGAGAGAGACAGAGACAGAGAGAGAGAGAGAGAGAGAGAGAGAGACTGTTCTTCAAAGCTGTCTAATGTGGAAGTTCAGAGAGAGAGAGAGAGAGAGAGAGAGAGAGAGAGAGAGAGAGAGAGAGAGAGAGATTCCATCAGTTGACAACAAAATGTCTAGGCATTATCCAACGCTTTCAATTTACAACCACCCGTTCTGTGAATGAATGCAAATCACTTCACCCTTACTCAAGTAAATGCGTAACATATTTTATGCGTACCAACACCTGACTGCATAAATTTCGGCTGTAAATGAAGGTTTTTGTTTACAAACGACCCCCGTCATTCCCACAGGAGAGGTCACGAAAGTCCGTGCTCGGGTCAAGAACAAGGTCACGCAATGGTTACCTCGATTGTAATTGCTCTCTCTCTCTCTCTCTCTCTCTCTCTCTCTCTCTCTCTCTCTCTCTCTCTTTCTTTGTACCAGTGGCAGTGTAGGAATGGGTTTCATTTCTTATCTCTTATCAAATTACAATAACCTTCATGTGGAAGTCATGTGTGAAATTCCTTGATTACATTCTCTCTCTCTCTCTCTCTCTCTCTCTCTCTCTCTCTCTCTCTCTCTCTCTCTCTCTCTCTCTCTCTCTCTCTCTCATATAATGTTTAAATATGTATGTATGTATTTATTTATATATACACATATTCATTACTAAGTAATTTGACGATATTTTAATTATTCCCAATTTCCATCTTTCTCACCACAAAATCTGTAATGTACTGTAATTTATGAATCTTTTTTTTCAGCTAAAAAATCCGTAGTCAACTGTAATTTAAAACCATTTTATATTCTTGAGCTAAAAAAAATCTGTAATTTGCTGTACTTTTAAAATTTTCCATTTTCTCGAGCTGAAAAATATCTGTAATCTACTGTACTTTTAAAATTTACTTATTCTCCTGCTGAAAAATATCTGTAATCTACTGTAATTTTAAATTTTACTTATTCTCCAGCTGAAAAATATCTGTAATCTACTGTAATTTTAAAATTTACTTATTCTCCAGGTGAAAAATATCTGTAATCTACTGTACTTTTAAAATTTACATATTCTCCAGCTGAAGAATATCTGTAATCTACTGTAATTTTAAAATTTACTTATTCTCTCGCTGAAAAATATCTGTAATCTACTGTAATTTTAAAATTTACTTATTCTCTCGCTGAAAAATATCTGTAATCTACTGTAATTTTAAGGTTTACTTATTCTCCAGCTGAAGGATATCTGTAACCTACTGCAATTTTAAAGTTTGCGTATTCTCCAGGTCAAAAGTATCTGTAATCTACTGTAATTTTAAAATTTACTTATTCTCCAGCTGAACAATATCTGTAATCTACTGTAATTTTAAAATTTACGTATTCACCAGCTTAAAAATATCAGATGTAACTTACTGTAATTTAAAAAAACTATTTACTGTAATTTACACATTTTTCATTTTCTCGAGCTAAAAAAAATATCTGTAATCTACTGTTTATTTAAAAAGCTTTCATTTTTTCGAGCGAAAAAAAAGTAATCCAAAAAAAAAAGAAAACCTTTAATCTATCATAACTAACTGGAACATTTAGTTATCAATTACCAGGAGCGGAAAAGGCTTAGACATTACATGCCGGATATTGCAGACAAGGTGCATTTTATGAACCCTGTTATCAAAACGAACTGCTGCAATAACTGCTGATGGCAGGAGAATATATTCTATGAAGATGCCACCGCGTGCAACGAGGCAGAAGAATGATAATGTATTGCTCGTTCTTGCAACCGAGTCCTTTTAATTATTCCACCGAGATAGATGCATACTTATATTCTCTTCTCATGTTAATTCCTTTTTATTCTTTTGTGTTTCTTGTTTACATTGTCTCGTCCTTTTTTATTCTATTTTTTATATTTCTGCTTCGTTGACCATCTTATTTAATTTTTTACGCTTGAACCAGTTTGGGCGAATATTGATGTTTGCATAATTGGATGTCAAAGGAAAGTGGATCCCCAATTATTTACTTGTGATCTAAAACAGGGCATGCATACATAAACACACACACACATTATATATATATATATATATATATATATATATATATATATATATATATATATATATATATATGATATGTATAGTATGAATATATATATATAAGTCATATCACATTTCCGTGAGTTCATATACATATATCGAGCTACAATGTCCTTTAATATCTAATTCGCTCTACATCGGAATTAATATATTTTCATACATGCTTAACCGAAGGGGAATTTTTTTTCTCATAATAGACTTGCCTGGACCCGGGCGCGAACCCAGGAGCCTTTCAAATCCGGAGGAACGTTAGTAGTATAAGCTTCACTGACGTTCCTGGATTAGAAAGGCTCCATTGGGAACCGTTCGCGTTCCCGCGCCCGGGTCCAGGCAAGTCTATTATCGAGAAAAAACTCCCCTTCTGTTAAGCATATATGAAAATACATTAATTCCGAGGTAGAGCGAAGCAGATATTAAAGGACATTGTAGCTCGATATATATATATATATATATATATATATATATATATATATATATCTATATATATATATTGCTTTTCCCCTTCCAACCAAACGAAATGAATAAATGAATAATTGTTAGATTCGGGATTCTTTGTTTCCAGAAAGCGGGAATAAATTCCTTTATGTGGCTTCCTTTTCCTTGGAAAGTGTATGCATAAATTCCCTTAACTTACTCATTTTTTTTTCAATTTACGTAACCCAAAATTTATTTCTTTTACGAATAGAAATGGAATGTCATACGAGGTGAATTCCATATTTATTTCTTTATGAATAAAAATGGAATGTCATCCCTGCATTCCACAGAGAGAGAGAGAGAGAGAGAGAGAGAGAGAGAGAGAATTTGTAGATCAACACAATAAGAAATTTCACATATGATTTCCATATGAAGGTGATGCTGATTTGAAAAGGACGAAATCCCTTCCTACACTTCCACTGAGAGAGAGAGAGAGAGAGAGAGAGAGAGAGAGAGAGAGAGAGCCATTATAATCGAGGGAACTATTGCGTGACCTGGTTCCAGATTACCCTTCACCCGAGCACGGACCTTCGTGACCTCTTCTGTGGGAATGATGTGGGTCGTTTGTAAACAGAAACCTTCATTTACAGCCCAAATTTACGCAGTCAGGTCCTGATGCGTGTAAAGTATTTTACGCATTTACTTGCGTCAGGGTGAAGTGATTTGCATTCATTCACAGAGCGGACGTGTGCGTGAATTGAAAGCGCTGGATAATGCCTAGACATTTTGTTGTCAACTGATGGAATGTTTGAAGTTTCTGTAGAAATTATCTCTCTCTCTCTCTCTCTCTCTCTCTCTCTCTCTCTCTCTCTCTCTCTCTCTCTCTCGTAAGGTGATTCCTAATGAAAATCCCTCCCCACTCTCTCTCTCTCTCTCTCTCTCTCTCTCTCTCTCTCTCTCTCTCTCTCTCTATATATATATATATATATATATATTATGTATGTATGTATGTATACTATATATGTTTGTGTGTGAATGATACTAACTTCTAATTTTAGATCTCTGTAGTTTCAATTACTAAAAAAAAAAGTTCATATCGACTTCATATTGCCGCACGACATAATGAAATATTGAACCCTCAAAAAAAAGAAAAAAAAAAAACTACACGTGGCTAATTTGGAAAATATTTCTTGTTGAAAAAAGAACTTCCCGACGAGAAAGAAGAGGAATCACTCTCGATTTCACCAACTTCTGTAAAGAAAAAAACTTTTTTAGCACAAAAAATAATTCTTCTGGAAGTGGGAATTAATACAAAAAAACTACTAATAAAAAAACGTACACAAATTGGAAACGGAAATCCGTATGTAAGGTGATTGTGATAATCAAAAAGATGGGAACAATACCTCCTGTTTAGGAAAAAAAAATCAACATCTTGACATATTGAGAAAGTTTTTTTTTAATATATAGAACCAGAACCGTTCCCTCCACGTGTGGAAGTTTTATAACTGACTTCTTGCGAGAGAGAGAGAGAGAGAGAGAGAGACCTTACCTTACCTTACAGACCTTACAGTTCGTTCGGGTTGCCCCAGGTCCCTCAGTGTGAGGCGCCCCTCTAATGTCTACCAGAGAGTTGCTAGTACATCTTCCGGTATATTTTGCATCTTCCAATCTTGGATGGTCTGGGATGCAGTTTAGATATTTGTCGAGCTTATTCTTAAACACATCTACGCTCACTCCTGATATATTCCTCAGATGAGCTGGCAACGCATTGAATAGACGTTGCATTATCGATGATGGTGCGTAGTGGATTAATGTCCTGTGTGCTTTCCTTATTTTTCCTGGTATAGTTTGGGCACTATTAATCTACCTCTGCTTGCTCTTTCTGATATTTTTAGTTCCATGATATTTTCTGTTATTCCTTCTATCTGTTTCCATGCCTGAATTATCATGTAGCGTTCTCTTCTCCTCTAGACTATATAATTTTAAGGATTGTAGTCTTTCCCAGTAGTCTAGGTCCTTAACTTCTTCTATTCTAGCTGTAAAGGACCTTTGTACACTCTCTATTTGTGCAATATCCTTTTGATAGTGTGGGTACCATATCATATTGCAATATTCAGTGACTACGAACATATGTTTTATAAAGCATAATCATGTGTTCAGCTTTTCTTGTTTTGAAGTGCCGTAACAACATTCCCATTTTTGCTTTACATTTTGACATTTTGCAACAATTGAATTGCTATTTGATCATTGCATAACATGTTCCTATTCATCATCACACCAAGGTCTTTAAACTGCTTCCTTATTTGTGATTGTCTCATTATTAGGTCCCCTATAGCATATAGCTTTCCTTCTCTGTCTCCATAATTTATTGATTCAAATTTATCAGAGTTAAATACATCCTATTTACCTCTGCCCAATCATATACTTTGTTAAGGTCCTCTTTGTAGAGCGTTCCTATCTTCATCACAAGTAATTTCTCTACTTATTCTTGTGTCATCAGCGAAACTACTCACTACCGAATCCTTAACATTACTGTCTATGTCTTCATCATAATAACAAACAATATTGCAGCTAGCACCGTACCTTGTGGCACACCGGTATTACCTTGGTTTCATCCGATTTCTCATCGTTTGCAATAATATCTGTTTTCTGTTGTGTAAAAATTCTTTAACCATCTTCCTACTTTATCTAAGATATTGTGTTTTCTAATTTTCTTTGCTAATATATTATGGTCTACTTTGTCAAAAGCTTTTGCAAAGTCTAGATAAACCACATCTGTTTCATTTCCGCTTTTCATATTTTTGAATATGTTCTCACGGTGGACTAACAGTTGGGTTTGTGTACTTTTTCCGGGTACGAAACCGTGTTGTCCTATATTAAACAAATTATTTTTTATTAAATGTTTCATAATATTTTTCTTCATTACCCTTTCATACACTTTCATAATATGTGATGTTAGACTCACAGGCCTATAACTACTTGCCTTCAGTCTTGATCCACTTTTGAAAGTAGGGTGATATATGCTAATTTGTGCTCATCATAAATCTTGCCTGTATCTACACTTTGTCTTAATAATATTGCAAGTGGCTTTGCGATAGAATGAACTACTTTCTTTAACAAAATAGCAGGGACTCCATCCGGCCCTGCAGCAGCTCCATTTTAATTTCATTAATTGCCTGCACAATATCAGCTTCCATTAATTTCTATGAGCTAAATATTCACTATTTTCTTCCCCTTACTTCTATATCATTATCTTCATTATCTATTCTAGGGGTGAATTCTCTCTATATCGTTCTGCCAGTATGTTGCAAATTTCCTTTTTTTCATTCGTTAATCTCCCTTCAATTCTCAGAGGGCCTATTTCTATTCTTCTTTTATTCATCTTCTTCGCATATGAGTATAATGGTTTTGGGGTTTTGCTTGATATTTAATAGGGTTTTTTCTTCCAAGTCCCGTTTTTCATTTTCTTTTGATTGTATAATCTTTTGTTCTGCATTTTCTATCTTGCTTTTTAGTTCTATAACTTTCCATGCATTTTTTTCTTTTGCAAGACCTTTTTTTTTCCACTTTCTGATTTTCTGGAACAAGATCCTTCTGTCTCTTGGTATGCATGAATGATGTTTACTTTTCTTCTTCGGTATATATTTATCCACTATTTTCTCCAATATTTTATATAATATCTCCGTATTTACCCTTATGTCATCACTTACGAAAATGTTATCCCAATCTTTGTTTAACTTCTCATTAATTTCTGACCATTTTATATATTTTTTCTGTAGAAGTTGTATTTTCCATATCCTTCCCACTCCATTTCTTGCTTATCTCTATTTTCACTTGCTTTGGAATGAACTATTAATTCTATGACATTATGGTCTGAAATACTCGCATTATAAACTATTATTTCTTTAACATAATTCATCTCGTTCACAAATACTAGGTCTAAAAGTATTTTCCTTTCTTGTTGGCAGGTGATTTATTTGTTGAATGTTGTATTCTAGTAGCATATCTAATAGCTTTTCAAATTGCCTCTATCTTCTGCACTACTATTACTCTCTTTTTTATATGTATAAGTACACCACAATCTCCTATTCGTCTTTCTCCACTTCTACGAAAGGAAAAGTGAAGTCACCAGATAGGAGAATAGTCCAGTCCTTGTGATTTCTACATATATCATCCAAGTTTTTCAATTATTAAGTCAAACTCTTTAGTATTAGGAGGTCTATATATTACTATGTTCATCAATTTTTTCAGATTCAAATTCTACCGCTATTAGTTCACATTCTGAGTTACTATATTTCTCATATATTTTTTCCTTGTTTTTTTTGTCTTTCCCATATATTGCGGTTCCCCCTTGATTCCTATTTTTCTATCTGATCTATAAGTTTGGAACCCTTTTATTTGATCTCATTCCCAGTCTCTTGGGAATACCAGGTTTCACTTATATTCATTATATCTATTTCTTTTTCATTTTGGGTTAGTTCTTCTAAGTACTCTATTTTTCTTTTTGAGTTACTCGTAACTAAACCCTGCGCATTCATCACTATGTAATAAGGATTTCCCATGTCTCTTTCCTGTTCTGGTATGTTGTTCTTTTTTCATTTCCAGAAATTCTGACATTAAAAAAATCCAACTTTTCCATAATATTGATCTTCCTTTCATCATAATATTCATTTTGTGTCGGAATCTGCAATTTTCTCCGTTTCTGCAATATCCTCTTGCATAATAAATACAGTTATTATCTCTTGAGTAGAATTTCGGAGCTGATGCTTTGAAATTTTTTGCTGACACCTCTGCATATCTCATTGGTGGTTTGCTTTTCTCTTTTACCTGATATTCTTGATTTCTCTCTTTATTTGTCTTTCTTATTTTGGATTTTATTACTTGGTTGGTTATTTATTTGATTATGATTCATGGCTACAGGGTGCATATATTTGCATTTTTGTCGAACTTACATCCTTTTTCCTTCTTTTAGGTTTTTTATCATATTTTTGGATGCAGACCTCTGCAATCATCCCCACAGAGAGAGAAAGAGAGAGAGAGAGAGAGAGAGAGAGAGAGAGAGAGAGAGAGAGAGAAAGAGAGAGAGAAAGAGAGAGAGAGAGAGAGAGAGTGAAGAGAGAGAGAGAGAGAGAGAGAGAGAGAGAGAGAGAGAAATTTCATCAATAACCAGGCGTGCATCAGATAACCCCCCCATGTCTTATAAAGCTATCTACCATCCCACCCTCCCTACACACTAACAACAACACATATACACACACATACACACACGTCCAACACTTCTTGTTTTCTTCGTATGATTTCGTAAAAACGATCAGCAAACGTTTAGTGGATCTTCTGATCAGCTGAGACGCAGAAACGTTTTTCTTGTTTTTGTAAGCTGGTCAGCGCCTAGGTATCCGTGACCAGCAAGTTAAAAATCGTGTGTAATATATGAATCATACTTGTTGGATAGTTGTAAAAGGTCTGGAAAGGGGATGGTTAAGTATATCTTGCGTACAGATTAATTCTTTATATAGTATATATATATATATATATATATATACATATATATATATATATATATATATATATATAATATTATATATATATATATATACATATATCTATATATATATACATCTATATATGACATATATATGTATATATATATATATATATATATATATATATATATATATATATATATATATATATATATATATATATACATACTATACAGGCTGTCCCTAAAGTCTCAGTACCAATACAAGTATTTATTGCTCGGAATGGTACTGGGGAATTTATGGACACCCTGTTTTATATATATATATATATATATATATATATATATATATATATATATATATATATATATATATCCTTTAGTGGTCGACTAGAATGCAGACTATTAAAATGTAAATGATAATCACTATATATGATATCAGTTTTAGTATTCGGATATGTAAAAGCAAATTATCATTACAAATTGTCACTACCAAACAAGAAGAATACTTTAAAAATGCTTAAGAACTGAAACTGCAGTTAGTATAACAGGCTGTTACTAAAAGTGACATTATATATCCCTACAATTTAAAATTAAACAGGTAATCTATCTAATTTAAAAAGACCTGAACCTCAGATTTCATAAGTTGATCGTTAAAATGCTTAATAAAGGCAGATTCATTATGTTCCTTCTGACAATATGGTTACAAAATATTACCTCAGATGCATTTTTCCAGTCTATACTATGGTCTATACTGGAAAAATGCATCTGAGGTAATATTTTGTAACCATATTGTAAAAAGGAACATAATTGAATTTACCTTTATTAAGCATTTTAACGATCAACTTATGAATCTGAGTTCAGGTCTTTTTAAATTAGATAGTTACCTTGTTTATAAAATTGTAGGGAAATGCAATGTCACCTTTTAGCAACAGCCTGTTATGCTAAATGCGAGTTTTCAGGTTTCTTACGATCGCTTTAAATTTAAAGTTATTTCTTACTTGTTTGGTAAGTTGAAAATTTTGTGTAATAATTTGCTTGTTGATAGGCTTTTTGATCGTTTTGTTCTGTGCAAATTTTCCTTGTTTTATGTTTCTATTCATTTCCTTATTTTTAAAACCTAGCCACCTGGGGTGGTAGCAACCAAGTCCTTATGGGTGCCGGTCCCAAGCCCGGATAAATAGGGAGGGTTGGTGTCAGGAAGGGCATCCGGCTGTAAAAATCTGTGCCAAAACCAAAAATGGAATGAGCCGAAATATGGAAAGAGGTAATGCTAGGGCGTACTCCGTAAACGACGCACAGAGACATCGCCCTAACTCTCTGGTAAGGCGAGGGCTACTGCATCAGGAGCGGGTGCAGCTAAAGAAGCGAGCTCACATTGGGTTCAGAGTATGTCAGCTAAATGTTGGGTCCAAGACTGGGAGAGGTAGAGAATTGGCTGACTTGATGAGAGAAAAGAAAGTAGATGTTGTGTGTGTGCAAGAAACGCGGTGGAAAGGAAATAAAGCTAAAGAGTTGGGAGATGGATATAAGCTATATTATAGTGGAGCAAATAAACAAGGTAGAAATGGAGTTGGCATAGTACTTTCTAGTGAACTAAACAACTCGGTAATAGAAGAGTGCATAGAAAGAATGACCGTATCATCAGATTGAAGATATGTTATGGAGGAGAGATTCTGAATATTATAAGCGCATGCACCACAAGTTGGTTGCACAGAAGAAGAAGAAGGGAAATTTCTGGAGAGACATGGATGGAATAATGCAAGAACTGGAAAGAGCATGACGAGGGTGATAGTTGGGGCAGATTTGAATGGCCATGTCGGAAGTGAAAACAATGAGGCGATTGGGCGGGTGCATGGGGGCCATGGAATTGGGGGGGAGAGAAACCCAGAAGGAGAGAGTGTAGTGGACTTTGCTGTGTCATTCGACATGGCAATAGTAAACACATTCTTTGAGAAGAAAAGGCAACACCTAATAACATATAGGAGTGGGGGGAAGATTCTCCCAGATAGACTATTTCTTGTATAAAAAGGATAAATCTGGTGGAGGTCAAGAACTGCAAAGTTATTCCAGGCGACCATGTAGCCCCCCAACACAGGCTGCTATGTATGGACTTGAAGTTGAAAAGGGAAAGAAAAACCAAAGCTAAAGGGATAAGGAAAATTAAATGGTACGAATTACAGAAGGAAGGGGATAAGAAGAGAGAGTTTAAGAGGAGGGTTTTGGAGGATATTGATATAGGGATTGAAGATGTTCAAGAATGGTGGGCACGAAACGCAGCAGTAATAAGAAGGCATGGAAAGGAGCTGCTAGGAGAGACATCTGGTATCATATAGGAAGAAAAGGAGAGTTGGTGGTGGGATGAAGACATTGAGAAAGTAGTAAAAGATAAGAAGGAGGCCAAAGAAAAGATGGGAAGAGTCACAGTCAGGTGGAACGACAGAAATAGGTACAGAGAGAAAAACAAGGTGGTGAAAAAGGTGGTAGCCCAAGCATAAAGCAAAGTCGTATGATGATGTGTAAATGAGCTGGGGTGGGGACAAAGGAAGGATTAAAGAAGATGATCAAGCTATCAAAGGGTAGAAATAAGAGCACCAAAGTATAAACACATATCAAACAAATAAAGGATCAAGAGGGTGTAGTGCTTAGAAAGGAGGAAGACATTGTGAAGAGATGGAAAAGAATATTTCGAACAGTTGTTAAATGAAGAAAATAATAGACTAACTAAGAGAGGATGGGCAATGTGCATTGGCATGGTAATGAGGCTTTCTAGGCAAGAGGTACTAAATGCACTGAAGAAGATGAAGAATGGGAAGGCAACCGGACCATACCATGATCCCGGTGGAGGCATTGGAAAGCATTAGGAGATGAAGGAGTGGATATACTGTACGATCTTATGATAAAGATCCTTGAACAGGAAAAGATACCAAATGAGTGGCGTGGGAGTATATTGATCCCAATTTTTAAAGGGAAAGGCGATGTCCAGGAGTGTGGTAATTATAGGGGTGGGGCATTAAATTGATGTCCCCACACTTTGAAGATACTGGAAGGATGATAGATGCTAGACTGAGAGAAGAAGTACAAATAGGTAAAGAGCAGATGGGATTTATGAAGGGAAGGGGAACAACAGATGGTATATTTTGTCTGAGGCAAATAATGGAGAAATTCGGGGAAAGACAAAGGGACCTACATATGGTATTCATTGACCTTGAAAAGGCTTATGACAGAGTCCCGAGACAAGAGGTTATGGAGGAGCCTGAGGGAGAGATGGTGCCAGAGAAGTATGTGCGATTGATACAAGAGATGTACCGGAATGTATTTACCAGAGTGAGGAGCAGTGTTGGGGAGACAGAAGGTTTTGAGGTGAGAGTAGGATACACCAAGGGTCGGCTCTGAGCCCATTTATCTTTAACATAGTTGATGGATGTTATTAGAGGAAGTAAGGGAGACAGTACCATGGAACATATTGTATGCGGATGATATTGTTCTGTGTGCAGAGAGCAGGGAAGATCTGGAAGTGAAATGGAAAAGATGGAGACGAGTACTGGAGGACAGAGGAATGAGAATAAGTAGATCCAAGGCAGAATATGTGTACCACCACTGAGGGGGATGATAGAGAAAGTATTCAGCTTGGTGGAGAGCAAATAAGGAGAGTTGATAAGTTTAAGTATTTGGGATCTTTTGTTAACGCTGGAGGAAGTATGGAAGAAGAAGTAAACATCGGGTACAAGCAGGTTTGGAACAACTGGAGAGCGGGCCTCGGGAGTTCTTTGTGACAAAAGAGTGCCGCTTAGGTTAAAAGGAAAATTTCACAAGACGGTGGTAAGAACAGCAATGCTGTATGGTACGGAAACAGCAAGCATGAGAAAAGCAGAGCAGAAGAAGATGGATGTGGCAGAAATGAGAATGCTTAGGTGGATGTCTGGGGTAACAACAAAGAGTGGATAGGATCAGAAATGACTACATAAGGGGGTCAACTAGGTGTGGAAGTATCAAAGAAAGTGCAGGAGGGGAGGCTGAGATGGTATGGACACCTGTTGAGGAGAGATAGAGGACCACGCTGGGAGACATACTATGGGGGCGGAGGTGCAAGGAAGAAGAAAAAGAGGGAGACCAAGAAAGAGATGGAAGGATTGTGTGAGAGGAGACTTACATGAGAAGGGAATTGATGAGGCAGAAGCACAAGATAGAAATAGATGGAAACGGCTCATCCGAAACGGCGACCCCATATAAAATTGGGAACAAGCTGGGAAGAAGAAGAAGAAGAGTTTCTATTCATTTATTTTTACTTTGTACCCTGAAGAAGTGTAACGCATACACGAAATAAAGCGCTTGGTACCTGGTTCTTTAATTTTCACCTTTCATGTGGCCATTTACGTACATATTTGTCACGTGCTGTTTCAGTGGTTTGTTGTAACATATATCTAGGAAACTGTTAATATATATGTATATATATGTATATATATATATATATATATATATATATATATATATATATATATATATATACATATAAATATATATATATATATATATATATATATATATATATATATATATATATATATATATATATATACATATATATATAAACAGTTCCCTAGATATATGTTACAAACAACCACTGAAACAAACCTTGTAGAACATAGAAATAAAAAAAAAAAAACATTATTCCGTAGGGGGATTAATGTCAGGAATAATTCTAAAAGGCGAGGATGTCAAATAGGATTTAACAGGATTTTGCCGAGTCTGGGTGATGTGAGGGTGAGTATACGGCAGGGGAGGGGGGGAGGGGGGGGGGGGGGGGGGGCGGGGGAAAGGTGCTGTGGCCGTAATATCCTACTCCAGCAATCTATTCAAACATCCTATTTTCATAATGCTTCTCATTATGAAGTACGGTGTTTCTGAGCCACCCGTGGAAATCCAGTATTTCTCTCTCTCTCTCTCTCTCTCTCTCTCTCTCTCTCTCTCTCTATCCTCTCATCCATACCTTCTTAAAAACTGTTTAAAAGAGGAGAGAGAGAGAGAGAGAGAGAGAGAGAGAGAGAGAGAGAGAGATAACAGAAGGCAAGAATTAAGAAAAATCAGTTGAGAACGAAAAAGGAAAGAGAGAGAGATTGTTAAATCATTAAAAAAAATAGAGACATAATATAATGAAAACGAGGTGAGAGAGAGAGAGAGAGAGAGAGAGAGAGAGAGAAGAGAGAGGAGAGAGATGAGAGAAGAGAGAGAGAATTTGTTGATCAACACAATAAAAAATTTCACCTATGATTTCCATATGATGGTGATGCTGATTTGAAAAGGACGAAATCCCTTCCTACACTTCCACTGATAGAGAGAGAGAGAGAGAGAGAGAGAGAGAGAGAGAGAGAATTTGTTGATGAACACAATAAGAAATTTCACCTATGATTTCCATATGAAGGTGATGCTGATTTGAAAAGGACGAAATCCCTTCCCCTACTTCCTGAGAGAGAGGAGAGAGAGAGAGAGGAGAGAGAGATAGAGAGAGGAGGAGCCATTATCCATCGAGGGAACTATTGCGTGACCTGGTTCCAGATTACCCTTCACCCGAGCACGGACCTTCGTGACCTCTTCTGTGGGAATGATGTGGGTCGTTTGTAAACAGAAACCTTCATTTACAGCCCAAATTTACGCAGTCAGGTCCTGATGCGTGTAAAGTATTTTACGCATTTACTTGCGTCAGGGTGAAGTGATTTGCATTCATTCACAGAGCGGACGTGTGCGAGAATTGAAAGCGCTGGATAATGCCTAGACATTTTGTTGTCAACTGATGGAATGATTGAAGTTTCTGTAGAAATTATCTCTCTCTCTCTCTCTCTCTCTCTCTCTCTCTCTCTCTCTCTCTCTGTATTTACGATGATATTTTGCAGACATGGAACCGCGCGGTTAACTCTCTCTCTCTCTCTCTCTCTCTCTCTCTCTCTCTCTCGTAAGGTGATTCCTATTGAAAATCCCTCCCCACTCTCTCTCTCTCCTCTCTCTTCTCTGATTCTCTCTCTCTCTCTCTCTACCTCTCCTCTCTCTCTGTATGTATGTATGTCTATACTATATATGTTTGTGTGTGAATGATACTAACTTCTAATTTTAGATCTCTGTAGTTTCAATTACTAAAAAAAAAATTCATATCGACTTCATATTGCCGCACGGCATAATGAAATATTGAACCCTCAAAAAAAAAAAAAAAAAAAAAAAAAAAACTACACGTGGCTAATTTGGAAAATATTTCTTGTTAAAGAAGAACTTCCCGACGAGAAAGAAGAGGAATCACTCTCGATTTCACCAACTTCTGTAAAGAAAAATCTTTTTAGCACAAAAAATAATTCTTCTGGAAGTGGGAATTAATACAAAAAAACTACTAATAAAGAAAACGTACACAAATTGGAAACGGAAATCCGTATGTAAGGTGATTGTGATAATCAAAAAGATGGGAACAATACCTCCTGTTTAGGAAAAAAAAATCAACATCTTGACATATTGAGAAAGTTTTTTTTAATATATAGAAATAGAACCAGAACCGTTCCCGTCACCACGTTGTGGAAGTTTATAACTGACTTCTTGAGAGAGAGAGAGAGAGAGAGAGAGAGAGAGTGAGTGATGAAGCTTCTGTAGAGAAAGATATGTAATTATTTGGTTGAGAGAGAGATAGA
>NC_061097.1:43038972-43051472 GCF_015104395.2 Macrobrachium nipponense
ACAACAACAACAACAAAAACAAAGTAGGTTGTAGGCTTACTCCCTGGATAAGGCAAAGACTTAAACGGAGAATGAAAACCCTAGGTGATTTACTTTAAAAAAAAACTTATTGAATTTATCGTGAAGTTAAAATAAAAGATTCCTCAATTTTGTAGCGAATATTTTATTTAGTTTTTTTTTTTTTTTACTGAATGTGGTGGGATTTATCACCGGGATTATATTTCCTCTGGATTACTTTCTTTTTGGGGGGGGGGGGGGGGCGGATTTCATTCCGAGTGGATTACATTTCGTTTATGCTACATTCCATGTAGAAAATATTTTGTGTGAATTACATTCCATATGGATTGCATTTCGTGGGGATTATTTTTTGTGTGGATTACATTAGTGTGGAATGAATTCTGTGTGAATTACCATTCCACAGGGTTACATATCATGTGGATTATATATCATGAGGATTGCATTCTGCGGGGATTACATCTTGTGTGGAATGAGTTCTGTGGGATTACATTTTGTGTGAATTTAATTCTGTGTGGTTTACATCGCATTTGGTTACATTTCCTTTGGATTACATTACGTGTGGATTACATTTCTTTTGGATTACATTTTGTTGATTACATTCCGTATTTATATTTACATTGTACATGGTTAGTTCCGTATAGATTACATTTTGTGTGCATTACATTTCGCATGGATTACATTTTGCGTCTTGCATTCCTTGTGAATTACATTTTGTGCGGATTTACATTCATTGTTGATTATATTGGTGTTGATTACATTTTGGGGTGGATTGCATCTTGTGTGGATTACATTCTGTGTGGGCAATTATCCCATATGGATTACATTTAGCATGTTATATATATATATATATATATATATATATATATATATATATATCATATGTATTCAGAATCTTTATTTGAAGTGCTAATGAATTATCTTACCAACACCTGAACTAAATCAAACATCAGCTTTTGTCACCTGGGTGAGCATTCACTCATAATAAGTCGGATTTTTTATTTCAACAAATACTTTCCCGGAATCTTTTTTTTTTTTTTGTCATGGCGAAATGATTGGCACTTTGATTGCCCCATCGCTGCAAAACAGAGCAATCTGTATTGTTTTTTTTTTTTTAAAAACCAATTAGTAGCTATTCTTTCGTAGCCATTTATGGAAGTTATGGTTTTTTTTGTTTACTTATTTAGGACAAACGTTCGTCACTGATTGGGATGCGTTCAATACGCGATTTTTGAACGAAATGGTTTGTTTCGTAAGATATTGTATTTAAATGTAGCGATTTATTTAAACCGTTGGTGGAAATCATTTTTTATTAGTTACTTTGGGACTCGATTTGATAACTTATACGTTGGACAGCAGCACCACCTCACTGCAAATGTCCATAGTCGACGAAATTCTCAGTTCCAGAGGTCCTTGGTTCCTCAAGCTGAGGCACAGCCTCCCTGAGGAGTATGTGCAACTGAGACCCCCAAAAGTTTGTGGCGTTGCCAGAGGCACGATCAACGACTAACTTTAACCTTGAAATAATATAAAATCTACTGAGGCTAGAGGGCTGTAATTTGGTATGTTTAATGACTGGGGGGTGGATGATCAACGTACCAATTTACAATCCTCTAGCCTCAGTAGTTCTTAAGATCTGAGGGCGGACAGGAAAAGTGCAGACAAAGCCATCTCAATAGTTTGCTTTCACAGAAAACTAAAAAATAAATAAATAAATAAAAAATAAATAAATAAACATAAAAAAATAGGGGAAACATTACGTGATAAGAGTTCAGATATATCCCGTCTTTCGCTCGGATTCTGAAACTCAACTCGTCCATTCATGAATCCCACTCAAGCAGAATGTTTACGCAAACCAAACTGTGTGTATATATACGTTTGCTTGCCGTAAATAATCCCCTCTCTTCCCCTCCCTCCTCCCTGTTCCCAAGAGGGAGGGGGGATGGGTATTCGAACTGCCGAATAATAGCACTTTTAAAGGGCTGTTTGATCTAGTCAAAGCCAAATACGAGACTGTTGGAGTCGAGAGAGAAGGGAAATTGTCTTATTAAAATCATTGCTCTGATTGTCCCCGGGTTTGTTGAATGGTTTTATTATTATTATTATTATTATTATTATTATTATTATTATTATTATTATTATTATTATTATTATTATTATTATTGAAATAGAAACGTACACATCTCTTGAAAAAGGGCCACAGATAGGGCCTGAAAATACTCGAGTGTTGAGTAAAATAAAATGTAAACATTTATAAGTAAACACGTTATACACAGCAATTTTGTGGGTTTCTTTTCATTCTTCAGAAGAAAACTGAAAGAAGTTTTTTGAGATTTATTATTATTATTATTATTATTATTATTATTATTATTATTATTATTATTATTATTATTATTATTATTATTATTCAGAAGATGAACCCTATTCATGTGGAACAACCCTACAGAGGCCATTGACTTGCAATTCAAGCGTCCAAAGAACATTTTGGCGTGTATTTGAAAGAATTAGCAGAAGGTAATGGTAGATACAGACAGAAAAGTATTATTTATTCATTATTATTATTTTATTATTATTTTTTTTTTTGCTCTATCACAGTCCTCCAATTCGACTGGGTGGTATTTATAGTGTGGGGTTGGGGTTTCCGGGTTGCATCCTGCCTCCTTAGGAGTCCATCACTTTTCTTACTATGTGTGCCGTTTCTAGGATCACACTCTTCTGCATGAGTCCTGGAGCTACTTCAGCCTCTAGTTTTTCTAGATTCCTTTTCAGGGATCTTGGGATCGTGCCTAGTGCTCCTATGATTATGGGTACGATTTCCACTGGCATATCCCATATCCTTCTTATTTCTATTTTCAGATCTTGATACTTATCCATTTTTTCCCTCTCTTTCTCTTCAACTCTGGTGTCCCATGGTATTGCGACATCAATGAGTGATACTTTCTTCTTGACTTTGTCAATCAACGTCACGTCTGGTCTGTTTGCACGTATCACCCTATCCGTTCTGATACCATGGTCCCAGAGGATCTTTGCCTGATCGTTTCTATTACTCCTTCAGGTTGGTGCTCGTACCACTTATTACTGCAAGGTAGCTGATGTTTCTTGCACAGGCTCCAGTGGAGGGCTTTTGCCACAGAATCATGCCTCTTTTTGTACTGGTTCTGTGCAAGTGCTGGGCATTCACTTGCTATGTGGTTTATGGTTTCATTTTTCGTATTGCACTTCCTACATATGGGAGAGATGTTATTTCCGTCTATCGTTCTTTGAACATATCTGGTTCTTAGGGCCTGATCTTGTGCCGCTGTTATCATTCCTTCAGTTTCCTTCTTTAGCTCTCCCCTCTGTAGCATTGCCAATTGTCATCGCTGGCTAGTTCTTTAGTCTGTCTCATGTATTGTCCGTGCATTGGTTTGTTGTGCCAGTCCTCTGTTCTGTCTGTCTTTCTCCTGTCTCTGTATCTGGGTCTTCGTCTACTTTTATTAGTCCTTCTTCCCATGCACTCTTTAGCCACTCGTCTTCACTGGTTTTCAGATATTGCCCCAGTGCTCTGTTTTCGATGTTGACGCAGTCCTCTATACCTAGTAGTCCTCTCCCTCCTTCCTTTCGTGTTATGTATAGTCTGTCCGTATTTGCTCTTGGGTGTAGTGCTTTGTGTATTGTCATATGTTTCCTGGTTTTCTGATCTATGCTGCGGAGTTCTGCCTTCGTCCATTCGACTATTCCTGCGCTGTATCTGATTACTGGCACTGCCCATGTGTTTATGGCTTTTATCATATTTCCGGCGTTGAGTTTTGACTTGAGTATCGCCTTGAGTCTCTGCATATATTCTTTCCTGATAGTGTCCTTCATCTCTTGGTGTTTTATATCCCCTCCCTCCATTATTCCCAGGTATTTGTATCCTGTCTCATCTATGTGTTTGATGTTGCTCCCATCTGGTAGCTTTATCCCTTCAGTTCTCGTTACTTTGCCTTTTTGTATGTTGACTAAGGCGCATTTTTCTATTCCAAACTCCATCCTGATGTCCCCAGATACAATCCTTACAGTCTGGATTAGGGTATCTATTTCCTTGATGCTCTTACCATATTATTATTATTATTATTATTATTATTATTATTATTATTATTATTATTATTATTATTATTATTCAGAAGATAAACCCTATTCATACGGAACAACCTTACAGGAGCCATTGCCATAAAATTCAAGCTTCCAAAGAATATTAATGAGTTCGTTTGAAAGAAGTAACAGAAGGTAATAGGAAATGCAGAGAGATGATATATCATTTATTAGAAACGAAAAAAAATAATCACATAGATAACAGTTTAAGCAAATGATTAAGATGCAAGGAGAGTTGATTTAGGGTGATAAAGCATTGCCTTTCGCGTTAAAGCATTGCCTCTCTCAGTCGCTTATTAGCTTTCTGTCAAAGAAAACTAGTGTGGACGCTTTGTCCGCCCTTCCGCACTGTATTCTGTCCACACTTTATTCTGTCCGCCCTCAGATCTAGAAAGAAAAATACTGAGGCTAGAGGGATGCAAATTGGTATGTTGATCATCCACACTCCCATCATCTACCATACCAAATTGCAGCTCTCTAGCCTCAGGAGTTTTTGTTCTAATTAAGGTTAAAGTTATCCATGGATCGTGCACTTGGCAGCGCTTTTCGGAGGCGTGGGACGTACACTCACTCTACCGCATCTGGGAAGCAACTGAAGCGCTATCTGTGGTAGCCGATGGTTTTATACAGCATTATACGTTGTACAGAAAAAACTTTTGCTCAGAAGGAACCTGGGCGCATTATTTACTCGCTTTAAATCATTCTCAGATGCTACGAAAACAAAAACAAAAACAAAACAAAAGTTCGTGTCTTTAAATTCTCGACGATGAAGCTTGATTTCACGATAAAAATGTTAGAATTCAAATATATTTTTTACAAAACATTGACCTCCGAAGTGGTGGCTGGATATCTCAGATTTCCAGATGTGAAAACTTCCCAATTTTTCACATACGAACACATTGAAAATTTTGACGAGAACCGGGGATTAGTTTTCCAAAAATTCAGAAAAGGGTAAAGTATATATATATACAAAAAAAATCTCAGTATCGGCTTTCAATTACGGTAGGCCTCGTGTAGAGTGCACAGTGCAGAAAAAATGGAATGAATTTTTCAAAGCTGGATTCCATTGTCTGGTATTTATTAAGTTCATTTTAGAGGGGGCGGGGGGCGGGGGGCGGGGTGGGGGGGAATTGAAATTAGCTGGCTATTGTACTGTAATATGTTTGCTTATTATTAGAAAAAATGTTTAGGCTGTAAATGTTTGTTCATTGTAGATTTATGTATTAACTTGTAAACAATCGTATGAAATTATAGTGTATTTAAGAGTCTGTACCCTAGATGAACCGCTTAAAATACAAAGGACTTTATATAGGTTAAATACATTTTTTTTATACATCTTATGAATCGTGATATACATTGTTAGTACATTATTTTATTCATCATGCAGAAAATGTCAATCTTGAATTCTCTCATTGAATTACAAGTGAGAAAATATATTTTTTGACCTGGATTAAATCTGTAAGGACCTCATGACCTGGAACAAATCTGTAAGGTCCTAATGACCTGGAACAATTCTGTTAGGGCCTCATGACCTGGAACAATTCTGTTAGGGCCTCATGACCTGGAACAATTCTGTTAGGGCCTCATGACCTGGAACAATTCTGTTAGGGCCTCATGACCTGGAACAATTCTGTTAGGGCCTCATGACCTGGAACAAATCAGTAAGGGCCTCATGACCTGGAACAAATCTGAAAGGTCCTCTTAACCTGTAGCAAATATGTAAGGGCCTCATGACTGGAACAATCTGTAAGTGGCCTCATGAACTGGAACAATCTGGTTAAGGTCCTCATTCCCCGGGAACAAATCTGGTAAGGTCCTCATGACCTGGAACAAATCTGTAAGGTCCTCATTCCCTGGAACAAATCTGTAAGGTCCTCATGACATGGAACAAATCTGAAAGGTCCTCATGACCTGGAGCAAATCTGTAAAAGTCTAATACCTGGAAATAAATCTTTAAAGGTCTAATGACCTGGAACAAATCGGTAAGGGCCTCAATGAACTGGAACACAATCTGAAATAAAAGGGCCTCATGACCTTGGAACAAATCCTGTAAGGGTCCGCAATTCCCTTGGAAACCAAATCTTGGTAAGGTCCTCCATTCCCTGGAACAAATCTGTCCAGGTCAATCATTCCCTGGAAAAATCTGTAAGGCCTCCATTCCCTGGAACAAATCTGTTATAAAGGTCCCTCTTTCCTGAAACCAAATCCTGGTAAAGGTCCTCCAATGAACCTGGAACCCAAATCTGAAAGGTCCTCATTTCCCTGGAACAAATCTGTAAAGGGGTCTAATTGAAACAAATGGAATTAAATCTGTAAGGTCATGAACCTTGATAAATCCTGTAAGGTGGCTCAAATGACTGAACAAATCTGTAAGGGTCCTCATGTCCCTGGAACAAATCTGGTAAGGGCCTCATGAACTGGAGGGCCAATCTGTAAGGTCCTCATTCCCTGGAAACAAATCTTTAAAGGTCCTTCCCATGAACCTGGAACAAAATTCTGAAAGGTTCCTCAAGGAAACCAAATCCTGGAAAGGGTCCTTCCCAATGACCTGGAGTAAATCTGTAAAGGTCTAATGACCTGGAATAAATCTGTAAAGGTCTAATGACCTGGAACAAATCTGTAAAGGTCTAATGACCTGGAATAAATCTGTAAGGGCCTCATGACCTGGAACAAATCTGTAAGGTCCTCATGACCTGGGATAAATCTGTAAGGTCCTCATGACCTGGGATAAATCTGTAAGGTCCTCATGACCTGGAACAATTCTGTAAGGGCCTCATGACCTGGAACAAATCTGTAAGGGCCTCATGACCTGGAACAAATCTTTATGTAAGGTCCTCATGACCTGGAACAAATCTCTAAGGTCCTCATGGCCTGGAACAAATCTATAAGGTCCTCATGACCCGGAACAAATCTGTAAGGGCCTCATGACCCGGAACAAATCTGTAAGGTCCTTATGACCTGGAACAAATCTGTAAGGGTCTCATGACCTGGAACAAGTCTGTAAGGTCCTCATGACCTCGAACAAATTTGTAAGGGCCTCATGACCTGGAACAAATCTGTAAGGGCCTCATGACCTGGAGCAAATCTGTAAGGGCCTCATGACCTAGAGCAAATCTATAAGGTCCTCATAACCAGAAACAAATCTGTATGCTCCTAATGACCTGGAACAAATCTGTAAGGGCCTCATGACCTGGAACAAATCAGTAAGGGCCTCATGACCTGGAACAAATCTGAAAGGTCCTCATAACCAGAAACAAATCTGTATGCTCCTAATGACCTGGAACAAATCTGTAAGGGCCTCATGACCTGGAACAAATCTGTAAGGTCCTCATGACCTGGAGCGAAACTGTAAGGTCCTCATGACCTGGAGCAAATCTGTAAGATCCTCATGACCTGGAACAAATCTGTAAGGTCCTCATGACCTGAAACAAATCTGTAAGGGCCTCATGACCTGCAACAAATCTATAAGGTCCTCATGACCTGGAGCAAATCTGTAAGGGCCTCATGACCAGGAACAAATCTGTAAGGTCCTCATGACCTGGAACAAATTTGTAAGGGCCTCATGACCTGGAACAAATCTGTAAGGTCCTCATGACCTGGAGCAAATCTGTAAGGGCCTCATGACCTGAAACAAATCAGTAAGGACCTCATGACCTGGAATAAATCTGTAAGGTCTTCATACCTGGAGCAAATCTGTAAGGTCCTCATGACCTGGAACAAATCTGTAAGGTCCTCATGACCTGAAACAAATCTGTAAGGTCTTCATGACCTGGAGCAAATCTGTAAGGTCCTCATGACCTGGAACAAATCTGTAAGGTCCTCTTGACCTGGAACAAATCTGTAAGGTCCTCATGACCTGGAACAAATTTGTAAGGTCCTCATGACCTGGAACAAATCTGGTAGGGCCTCATGACCTGGAACAAATCTGGTAGGTCCTCATGACCTGGAACAAATCTGTAAGGTCCTCATGACCTGGAACAAATCTGTTAGGTCCTAATGACCTGGAACAAATCTGTAAGGGCCTCATGACGTGAAACAAATCTGTAAGGGCCTCATGACCTGGAACCAATCTGTTAGGTCCTAAAGACCTGGAACAAATCTGTAAGGTCCTCATGACCTGGAACAAATCTGTAAGGTCCTCATGACCTGGAATAAATCTGTAAGGTCCTCATGACCTGGAACAAATCTGTAAGGTCCTTATGACCTGGAACAAATCTATAAGGTCCTCATGACCTGGAACAAATCTGTAAGGGTCTAACGACCTGGAACAAATCTGTAAGTGTCTAATGACCTGGAAACAAATCTGTAAGGTCCTCATGACCTAGAGAAAATCTGTAAAGGTCTAATGACCTGGAGCAAATCTGTAAGGGTCTAATTACCTGGAGCAAATCTGTAAGGGCCTCATGACCTGGAACAAATCTGTAAGGGCCTCATGAACTGGAACAAATCTGTAAGGTCCTCATTCCCTGGAACAAATCTGTAAGGGCCTCATGACCTGGAACAAATCTGTAAGGTCCTAATAACCTGGAACAAATCTGTAAGGGTCTAATGACCTTGAACAAATCTGTAAGGTCCTCATGACCTGGAACAAATCTGTAAGGTGCCTCATGACCTGGAACAAATCTGTAAGGTCCTAATAACCTGGAACAAATCTGTAAGGGTCTAATGACCTGGAACAAATCTCCAAGGTCCTCTTGACCTGGAACAAATCTGTAAAGGTTTAATGACCTGGAACAAATCTGTAAGGGCCTCTTAACCTGTAGCAAATCTGTAAGGGCCTCATGACCTGGAACAAATCTGTAAGGGCCTAATGAACTGGAACAAATCTGTAAGGTCCTCATTCCCTGGAACAAATCTGTAAGGGCCTCATGACCTGGAACAAATCTGTAAGGTCCTCATTCCCTGGAACAAATCTGTAAGGTCCTCATGACCTGGAACAAATCTGAAAGGTCCTCATGACCTGGAGCAAATCTGTAAAAGTCTAATGACCTGGAATAAATCTGTAAAGGTCTAATGACCTGGAACAAATCTGTAAGGGCCTCATGACCTGGAACAAATCTATAAGGGCCTCATGACCTGGAACAAATCTGTAAGGTCCTCATGACCTGGAACATATCTGAAAGGTCCTCATGACCTGGAGCAAATCTGTAAAGGTCTAATGACCTGGAATAAATCTGTAAAGGTCTAATGACCTGGAACAAATCTGTAAAGGTCTAATGACCTGGAATAAATCTGTAAGGGCCTCATGACCTGGAACAAATCTGTAAGGTCCTCATGACCTGGGATAAATCTGTAAGGTCCTCATGACCTGGAACAATTCTGTAAGGGCCTCATGACCTGGAACAAATCTGTAAGGGCCTCATGACCTGGAATAAATCTTTATGTAAGGTCCTCATAACCTGGAACAAATCTCTAAGGTCCTCATGGCCTGGAACAAATCTATAAGGTCCTCATGACCCGGAACAAATCTGTAAGGGCCTCATGACCCGGAACAAATCTGTAAGGTCCTTATGACCTGGAACAAATCTGTAAGGGTCTCATGACCTGGAACAAGTCTGTAAGGTCCTCATGACCTCGAACAAATTTGTAAGGGCCTCATGACCTGGAACAAATCTGTAAGGGCCTCATGACCTGGAGCAAATCTGTAAGGGCCTCATGACCTAGAGCAAATCTATAAGGTCCTCATAACCAGAAACAAATCTGTATGCTCCTAATGACCTGGAACAAATCTGTAAGGGCCTCATGACCTGGAACAAATCAGTAAGGGCCTCATGACCTGGAACAAATCTGAAAGGTCCTCATAACCAGAAACAAATCTGTATGCTCCTAATGACCTGGAACAAATCTGTAAGGGCCTCATGACCTGGAACAAATCTGTAAGGTCCTCATGACCTGAAGCAAAACTGTAAGGTCCTCATGACCTGGAGCAAATCTGTAAGATCCTCATGACCAGGAACAAATCTGTAAGGTCTCATGACCTGGAGCAAAATCTGTAAGTGGCCTCATGACCTGAAAAAAACAAATCAGTAAGCCGACCTTCATGACCTGGAATAAATCTGTAAGGTCTTCATACTGGAGCAAATCTGTAAGGTCCCTCATGACCTGGAACAAATCTGTAAGGTCCTCATGACTGAAACAAATCTGTAAGGTCTTCATGACCTGGAGCAAATCTGTAAGGTCCTCATGACCTGGAACAAATCTGTAAGGTCCTCATGACCTGGAACAAATCTGTAAGGTCCTCATGACCTGGAACAAATTTGTAAGGTCCTCATGACCTGGAACAAATCTGGTAGGGCCTCATGGCCTGGAACAAATCTGGTAGATCCTCATGACCTGGAACAAATCTGTAAGGTCCTCATGACCTGGAACAAATCTGTTAGGTCCTAATGACCTGGAACAAATCTGTAAGGGCCTCATGACGTGAAACAAATCTGTAAGGGCCTCATGACCTGGAAACCAATCTGTTAGGTCCTAAAGACCTGGAACAAATCTGTAAGGTCCTCATGAACAAATCTGTAAGGTCCTCATGACCTGGAATAAATCTGTAAGGTCCTCATGACCTGGAACAAATCTGTAAGGTCCTTATGACCTGGAACAAATCTGTAAGGTCCTCATGACCTGGAACAAATCTGTAAGTGTCTAATGACCTGGAAACAAATCTGGAACAAATCTGTAAGTGTCTAATGACCTGGAAACAAATCTGTAAGGTCCTCATGACCTAGAGAAATCTGTAAGGTCTAATGACCTGGGAGGCAAATCGTTTAAGGGTCTAATTACCTGGAGCAAATCTGTAAGGGCCTCATGACCTGGAACAAATCTGTAAGGGCCTAGTGACCTGGAGCAAATCAGTAAGGTCCTCATGACCTGGAACAAATCAGTAAGGTCCTCATGACCTGGAACAAATCTGTAAGGTCCTCATGACCTGGAACAAATCTGTAAGGGTCTAATGACTTGGGACAAATCTGTAAGGGTCTAATGACCTGGAACAAATCTGTAAGTGTCTAATGACCTGGAAACAAATCTGTAAGGTCCTCTGTAAGTGTCTAATGACCTGGAAACAAATCTGTAAGGTCCTCATGACCTAGAGAAAATCTGTAAAGGTCTAATGACTTGGAGCAAATCTGTAAGGGTCTAATTACCTGGAGCAAATCTGTAAGGGCCTCATGACCTGGAACAAATCTGTAAGGGCCTAATGACCTGGAGCAAATCAGTAAGGTCCTCATGACCTGGAACAAATCAGTAAGGTCCTCATGACCTGGAACAAATCTGTAAGGTCCTCATGACCTGGAACAAATCTGTAAGGGTCTAATGACTTGGGACAAATCTGTAAGGTCCTCATGACCTGGAACAAATCTGTAAGGTCCTAATGACCTGGAACAAATCTGTAAGGGTCTAATGACCTGGAACAAATCTGTAAGGTCCTCATGAACTGGAACAAATCTGTAAGGGTCTAATGACCTGGAACAAATCTGTAAGGGTCTAATGGCCTGGAACAAATCTGCAAGGTCCTCATGACCTGGAACCAATCTGCAAAGTCCTCATGACCTGGAGCAAAACTGTAAGGCCCTCATGACCTGGAACAAATCTATAAAGTACTCATGACCTGGAACAATTCTGTAAGGTCCTCATGACCTGGAACAAATCTGTAAGGGCCTCATGACCTGGAACAAATCTGTAAGGTCCTCATGACCTGGAACAAATCTGTAAGGTCCTCATGACCTGGAACAAATCTGTATGGGGTCTAATGACCTGGAACAAATCTGTAAGGTCCTCATAACCTGTAACAAATCTGTAAGGTCCTCAATGACCGGGAAACTGTCCCCTCAATGAACCTTTGAAACAATTCTGTAAGGGTCCTCCAAGACCTGGATCCAAATCTGTATGTCTAACCTGACTGGAACAAATCTAAGGTCATTAAAAACCTGTAAACAAAATCTATAAGGTCCTCAGACCTGAAACAAATACTGTAAAGGGTCCTCAAGACCTGGAAGCAAATCTGTAAGGCCCCTAGAAACCTGGAACAAATCTGTAAGGGCCTTTGACCTGGGAAACAAATGTAAGGGCCTCATGACTGGAACAAATCTGTAGCTAGGTCCTCATGACACGGAACAAATTTGTAAGGCATCATTGACGGAAACAAATTCTGTTAGCTTAAGGTCCTCATGACTTCCGGGAACAAATTTGTAAGGGCCTCCATGAAAATGGAAACAAATCTTTAAAGGTCCTTCAGACCTGAAGCAAATCTGTAAGGGCCTCATGACCTGGAGCAAATCTGTAAGGGCCTCATGACCTGGAACAAATCTGTAAGGGCCTCATGACCTGGAACAAATCTGTTAGGGCCTCATGACCTGGAGCAAATCAGTAAGGGCCTC
>NC_061097.1:43068972-43106472 GCF_015104395.2 Macrobrachium nipponense
AATCATGATTTACAAGAGGTTCTGGGCTTTCACCCAAAGGGAATTATAATTTACATTATAGTTTACAAGTGCTTCTGGGCTGGTCAGGATTCGAACTGCGTCCTGGTACAGAAACAGTGACAGACAGTGATTTTGACCACTCGGCTAATTCCCTTTGACTTGAAGTTTTGCCCAAGGTATATATTGAATGGAGTTTGGGATATGTTATATAAATTGTGGTTCTATACAAAGTTTCGAGTTAATGCAGTCTTGTGGCCAATTAAACCCTGAGGTGGGGGTGGGGCATGGGGGCATTTATGCCCTAATTAGCAGTCATGAAATCTCAGTTGCATTAAGCCACTAATTTTAGGTTGTATATATTTCTTACAATATTCCGTGATTCTTACTGGACTTTCACTAAAATAATGCAAACGCAGAAGTGGGCCGTGTATTATTAATATACGGCTCCTGAAAAACACAACAAAAAAGTCTATTGTTATATTAATTCTTCTGTCTATCAAAGGTAACTTGCATTTGTTTATTGTCTTGTCTATATTTCATTCCGTAACCACGTAATGAATTTCATCGGACGCAATTTAAACGAAACCCTCGTAAATAATCTAAATGCAATGGCATTCCAGGAATGTTTGTTCTGTTCTCGGATCTCGTGTTTATTTACAACCAGCGATGCACCATTAACAAAACAAAGGGGAAAAAAAGAACGCGCTGATTAATTAGCAACATGAAGCGTGAACGTTTAATCTTCGTTTGCAGGGTAAAGACAGTTTTACCAGGTGCTCACTCACGCAGCAGTTTAATGACTGGTCAGAATGGATCGGTTTAGCCACAATATCTTCCCTTTGCGCATTCCATTTTTAGCAAGGTTTTAATGATACAATCGACCTACAATGAGACGATTAATATTGTGCTTGATATTGAGAAGTAAATAAAGTATTCGTTGTCTAGAAATTTAATATCATCTGTACTATGGTAGATTCACATCAACCTTGCATTTGATGTCTAGGCCAGTCCCTTACGGCGCTCCTTATTGGCTGTTGATAAGCCAATCACAGGGCTGGAAACTCTCCTCAGTGTCTCAAGAGAATTCACATGGGTAGGATCTATGTTCCACCTCTCCTGAGGGATGCGTCTTTCAGGAGAGGTGGAACATACATCCTAACCATGTGAACTCTCGAGAGAGACTGAGGAGAGTTTCCAGCCCTGTGATTGGCTTATCAACAGCCAATAAGGAGCGCCGTAAGGGACTGGCCAAGACATCAAATGCAAGGTTGATGTGAATCTACTATAGCTCGACGTCACGTGCGTCCAAGTTTAGGATTTAATCATAGATGAAAATTTTTATGCTTAATTTTTGACTTGCTTGCCGTTTTATCGTCAAAATTTACCAGCTTTTCAGTTGATCAGTATCTGGTTGACCACCAAATCATAAAGGCACCAGAGTCGTTAGGGAAATGCAAGAGGTATGTCGTGAAAATTGGTACTCGGTTAAGATGGTGAGGCGCTTGCAAAATGATATTGCCATATAGCGTACTCTTGCCTTCGTGAGAAATAAAGCAGGGTCATTTATGTATCTTAACACCCTCTCAGGTGCTATTTGTGATAAAGGTGTAACTGAACAGTATACCTGAAACACTCCGCAACGTGAACACTCACGCCAACTCACCTGACAGGCATAGTTATTTCGAAATCGCGGAAGGGAAGTTAGTTAGCTGGTTGTCGATTGTAGGAGGATCATTTGTGAGGATCACGCATTCCCTGCGAAGATCCTTCAGTTTAGAGCCAAATCGCATCCCTAAATATCCTCGTCCGTTATCGAGCGATGGCCACAACGCCTTAGCTTCAATAACAATGATATAATTCACCCAATATAACCGGAGAGAGAGAGAGCGATTGCATGAACCTGGGATTACTCGTACGTATTGCTCTCCTTACAGATCGAATAACCATTAAGGCTGGCGAAGTCAGATATGGTGAAATGTGTTTCCGGATCCGTGGAGCCATCGAGGCCTTCAGAGTGTGACCTAATTCTTATTCTTATTTAGATGAACCCTATTCATATGGAACAATCCATTGATGCGAAATTCGTGCTTCCAAAGAATGTAATAGAAACTTGAGATCACTTATTAAAAAAACAGATAAATCAACAAATTAATAAATAGATAAATAAAAGTGTAAGTGAATTATTGAAATTAAATAATGGAGCCACTGACGCGAAATTCGTGTTTCTAAAGAATCTAACAGAAAATAGAGATCACTTATTAAAAAAACAGATAAATCAATAAATGAATAAATAGATAAGTAAAAATGTAAGTGAATTATTGAAATAAAAGGAGACTTTTTATTAGCGTAGTGATGCATTGCATCTTTTGATTTTCTGAAGTTTCAATTACGTGACTTCCTCTGGGAGGCTGGTCCGCTGTCCAACGGTGTGATGAATAATTAATAGACCTCTAGAACTGAGGAGTTAGACAGTCAGGCACATTTACTGCTGATTGGTGCCGCCGTTCAGAGCCATTGACCCACGTTTAGGATAAATATAAGCAGGTGAACGTAAACAGGCAAACGATTAACTGTATTTGCCAATGCCTTTTAACTTGTAAGGCATCTCAGTATCCACACCACAGCATATGACATCATTATATGGTCTTCTTTGGCATTTGTGATTATCTGTGGCTCACCAGCCTTTTAGGATGAATTTCCCCTCCCAAGGGGTTCACAACCCATCGCTACGAACCAAAGGTGATTATCGTTACTTCGTTCTGATACCCGGACCCGAGATCGAATAATATTTTCTTAATTTGATTCTTAGTGATAAGCGTTTATAAATACTACATATGCATCTGGTAAGAAGTGACCAGTAGATTCTATATACACAAACACACACACACACACATATATATATATATATATATATATATATATATATATATATATATATATATATATATATATATATATATATATACAATTGCCATTAAATCTTAGCCAGACCAAATAGCAACTGTATATTAAAAGAGAATATTGACGTAGAAATGGAAAAGGTCATGAAACCTCGTCCTATTGAACTGAGTCTTGGAAAAGGTCATATTTCCTGGCTCACGAAAAAAAGTTAGGGGAAAAATTTGTAAATAGGATTCTTTCCACGAGAAACGAATTGGCCTCATCGATTTTGAACAGCCAAAATAAAAAGAAAAAAAAAAATCATTTCGAAAATTTTGAAACTGACTGAAACGAAAGGCTTCATACACTGACATTGAAAAAAAAAAAAAACTTTAATAAAAGAAAATCTCAATTGCTAATTAGTGAAGCTCTTCTGACGAAATGGTTTTGGACGATTTGAAAAGACGAGCCAGAAACCTGAGATTATTTCAGCGGAGCCAGAATTCAGGTCCCAGTGAAATGCAATTATAATGCAGATGCAGTTAGCTGCAGTTGCAAGGATGAAAGGCTGCTGGACCTCCCAAAAAAAAAAGTTAAAAAGGCCTTAAATGCGACTGCAGGATTCGTCTTAATGGCCAGAGATGAGTTTGTAGTGCGTGCAAGGTGAATGCAATCTGCTCGTTAGATCTAATGGAGAAATGTGTAATTATATATATATATATATATATATTATATATATATATATATATATATATATATATATATATATATATATATATATATACATATATATATATAATATATATATATATTTATATATATATATATATATATTAATTAATTAATGTTTGTGGACTGTATTTGCTGTTCATTTTGTCAACGTAGGTGTTACATCCATACATAAATACACACACATATTATATATATATATATATATATATAATATATTATTATATATATTTATATATTATATATATATATTATATATTATATTATAATGTGTGTGTATATATATATATTACTTATATTACTAATATATATGATATATATATAAATTCAGGAAACCAAAGGCACATGGATGTTTTAAAAGATTTTATTTATTAAGAAGCATTAAAAATACTAAAAATATACTGGATTCTTAGAATGATAATTACAAAACACTAAAAGACCAAAAAAAAAAAAGAAGCAAAAAAGAAGCAAAGTAAAAACAACAGCTGTTACACCAACCTTCATGTGCGAAACGTATCTTTATAAACAAATCTTCTTTTTAAAACATCCATGTGTCTTCGGCTTTCCTGAATTTATATGTATAATCTATAATTATATTCGTATATATATATATATATATATATAATATATAATATATATTATGTGTTGGTGGTGGTGTGTGGGTTGTGTGGTGTGTGTGGGTGTGTGTGTTGTATATATATATATAGATAATTATAATATATATAGATACAGATAGATATATAATAGATATATTATTAATATAAATAACATATATATAATTATATATATATAGATATATACATATATATATATATATATATATATATATATATATATATATATAGTATCTATATATATATATCATATATATCAAATGTGTGTATGTGTATTTACGTATGGATACTAACACCTACGATGAAAATGAACAGCAAATACATTCACAAACATTTTATATATATATGTATATATATTGTTACGTATATAGGGCCTTGTGAGAGGCTAGATACGTAAACGGAAGTAATTTAGGGATTTCAAGAGGGAATTGCTTTAACTTACCGTAAACTGATAGTTATTATTACTTTCTTTAGAGGGAAGGTCGCCAGAAAACTCAGCTCGTTACTTTAAACTATTTATTTACTAAAGGCCCGTACTGGCCTGGAGAAAAGTTAAATGATATTGGCCCCCACGTTGGGGCTTATAGTCTCATTCAATTCAAGCTGATTTTCATTCACATTGGGTTAATGCACACTTGCGGCAGAGAGACGGCACGTGACTCATGGAATCTGGAAAAGAATCCCAGATTAAACGAGATAAAAGGAAAAATGACTTCTTGCTTTGATTAAGGCTGATTATTCTCTAACATTGGGGAAGGTAAACTCGAATGGTTCACTGAGGTATGCACGAAAACTTGGTCTTTAACAAGTCACAAAGGGGAGCACGTGGCCCGATGAGGACAAAGGGCTTCTGATGTAGAAGGGGTAAAATGAGAATTGAAAATGAATTTAGCAAGAGTCGTATGGTAGTAAAAGGTGCTGGGTTGAAGTTTACACTTTCAGACGTACCTTTATGCAATATTCTGTGTATCCTTGTAGAAGAATGCGGCCTGACCTCTGTTCAGGTCTGGGGTTCGTGTCCACCAGTACATCGTGGGTAGGCCTAATTTTGGGAGGCTGGCCATTTGACCTCTGTCCGAGATCACGTCTCGCAGCCGACTGAGATCGATACTGGTTGTTTTCGAATCACGGGGCTTCCAAAAAACCGCCTCGAGCATTGCCTGAAAGGTGGTAAACACAACGCCAGCAAATTGGGAAGGAAAATAGGTCTTATTGTAGAAGTCCTTAAATCCATCTCGAAGCCTAGCTACTCTTGTGACTTGCCTCTCTTACCCTAAGCTTCCGTCAGACCGGAAATATCATTCCTACGACATACCCACTCTCCCAACAACAACAGTCGCTTCAGGAGAAGGCATGGCTGCTACTTTTATAATTAAATATAACTAAAACTCTGCTGGGAAGGTGAGGCGTTCTATAGACGTAGCAGCTCCCCCTGTTAAGAAGGCATTCACTCCTTTCGGGCGTGAAAGTCTTGGCTTAAATAAGTTGATCGCCTCGACTACCAGTTCTCCTACTCTTAACTTGAAGTTTTTTGAGCATTGATACGGCTGACTACAATGGCCTACCTAACTTAGGGGCAAAGATGCTAAGTGTACTAACTTAACTGTAGTGATGTAATCTAGCCTAAGTAATAACTACGGGTTGTCTGTGACGACAGTCTACTCTACCCTAGATAAGGTTACTTGCAAATTCTACGTGCTACTAACCTAATGCCCTGGTACTAAATCATTAGCCTAATCTACTCAATACAGTTAAATGAAGACGCAATCATTCCAGAGTGTGGTACGCACAGCAGTAGTTCAGCGACGGAACTGTTAAAATACATAATGAGAGGTAATGATGCGTGGGATGATGAGTGGTTAATTTACCAGGAGGGAAATGCAATGAGGTAATTATATTTAAGTGAGGGTTAGTATTACAATGGCTAGGGGTTAGAGGGTTAGTGCTACTGGCAGAGATCAGGCTGGCTACCTTCTCTGGTAGGTGCCAGGATCATTCTGCAAATGAATGCGACACTGTACCTCGGGCACAGGTGTCAAGGAGAGCATGTGGCTCTTTTGTGTTAGTTTGTTAATGATTGGTTACGTCCCTTCTTCTTCTTCTTCTTATTCCTCCAGGACCTGGCTATACCAGTCCTAGGAGTAGACGGAGGCACCGACTCTGGGGAAAGGCCAGAAACGCCGGCAGAGCAGAGGCAGTGGTAGCCTGAGGGATTGCAGGAGAACACCTACTTCGGTATCTGCGGTTATCTGCAGCAACCGTCGTAGAGGTGGCAACCTACTGCAGGGGAGGCCCTCACTCCGGCTGCTGCGACAGCCGTCGTAAGGGGAAAACTCCAGGCTGACTCCTGGTCGGGCAGTTCCTGGTTTTCCAGAGGAGGTATGAAGGTTAGGTCTGCCGGAGGTTCATCCTCGGGCGACAGTGGTGAGGGTGAGAAGACTCATGGGACTTTGATTGGCCATGGGCTGCGGTAAGCTCCATGCCTGTTGGAAGATCTCCTGTAGGAGGATCCTTGGTTAGGTTAGGCGCCGGCGCTAGCTCGGGGCCAGGCGCAGAGGTCAAGTTCGGTGGTGGCTCTACGTCCAGGCTGGACGGAGCTTGGCACTGCTCAGTGCTGCCAAGTGGTACTGGCAGAGAGTTGAGGTCGACTGGACCTGTGGCGGGTACCGGAGGTGCAATACCTCTCAGCGTGCCCTTGGAAATGGAGAGAGGCTCCTGTCTCTTGTTGAAGGCTAGGCCTTGTGGAAAATGGACAGTGTCCGCTGCTGGTAGTTTGCTAGGGCACCTAGGCCAATTAGTAGTGCCCTATTACGTTACAGGTTTTGCAACGGAACTGCGAATGGTCAATCTCCCTCCTTGGTAACGGGGGAGACTGTTGGTGGACATACTTCTAGAGGAAGTAGAATTTCGATGACTCCTTGCTTTGGAGTGATTTGTTGTGGGGTTAGGGACCCCTAGGCTTTTTGGTTTTGGAATGCGAGGGAGACTTCATGTCTTGCCCTAGGAGGAGGTCGTAACCTCCTGGAATGTAGCTTGCAACTGCAAGGGTACAAACTCTGGAGAAGTAGAGGTCTGGTGACCCTCAATTGGATGGTCGGAAGGATCATCTTAATATGGTTGATACTTAATCAATGGTTATTAAATGACGTCTATCGACGTTAGCCCCTCGGGGGATTCGATCTTCCCGTATTAGGGAGATTTGAGCGCCAGAGTCGTCGTAGGCTCTGACGTGGCTTGGCGGATAATGGCTTTGGAGGGGTGCGACTGTTATAGGGCCCTTAGCTGGGGGTCCTAGTGAAGAAGGATTGGTGACGGCCATTGCGATGGCCGGAATATTGTGGTTCGCGCACCCTCCGTAGTTGGCAGACATGTGACCCTTGCGGCCACAGTCTCGGCAGAACGTGTTCCAGAACCTCTTCCGTGGCACTGGATGATAAGGCCGAGATGGCCCCACAGGTTGCGAATCTGCGGAGTCACCAAGGCTGGCAGTGTGCTCTGGCACAGGTGAAGAGTCCTCTCTGGCAGTGATGTGACGTGGGGAGGTTAAGGGAAACCTCCGTTGAATCACCCTCGGAAGCAATTTCGGGGTTAACTGGTGGGCTTACCTCTTCCAAAAGGGAGGAGGTAGGCGGTAAAAAGGTAAAAGCTGGCAGGATGCAGCAGGAATTTCTATCTCTGGCACTGGATCAGGACCAGGCTCACAAATAGAGGATGTCAGGCTGACCAGAGACGGCGGGACTAAGGGAGACAGTGGGTGGCCAGGGCCTGGAAGCTGGCAGAGTGGCTGGAGCTAAGATACTCTCCTTACGGGCCTTCTCCCGCTTGATTTCGAGTTCCTTCTCCTTGAGAGCGAGCTCATGCTTTCGCTCCTCTTCCCTTGCCTTCCTTTCTGCTTCTCTGGCTTGTCTCTGGTTTTCTCTTACTTTCTTTTCTTGCAGGCGTGCGGCAGCCTGCTGCGTCTTTATCCACTGGTCAAGTGCTGGTCCAGTGTAACCAGCCTCCTTGCCCAGAGTTATGAGGGCTCCGAGCTTCTCTAGCTCTCTGGCAAAGAAGTCGCGGGAAGCAGGGGAAGACATTTCCCTTAGGCTGCAGTAGAGGCTCTGATGAAAATGATAATAAAGGCCAGGAAAGGGTATTGAATGGAATGGGAGTGCCTACTGTGGAAAGTAGCACTCACTTGGAAATGTGTTCTGCGACGTGTAATGAAAAGTGAAAAGACTGGGTGCTCGGTGGCACTTTGTGACTGGCACCTTCTGATGAGGTGGAAAAATCGAATGAAGTGTGCGGCGCACGTCACACTTACGGGCGTTCCCAACTTGGGAGACGTTGGAATGGGCTACCTGTAGGTCCAATACAGGTGCACGGCACTTATGAGGAGGCGTTCCTTGGTTCAATGATCCAAATGGCGGATACTCTATAATGAATGAGCGTTCCGTAGGACGGACACGCAGGTATAGGGCTACCTGTACGTCTGTACAGGTGCGCGGCACTTATGAGGAGGCGTTCCTTGGGCAGCACTAGTAGTGCTGGTATTGCGGCACTTTGGGGAGGCGTTCCCTTAGGATGGTCCGAAAGATCACTGATCCTCGTACACGACATTAATGAATTGGGCGTTCCGTAAGGACGGACACGCAGGTTTGTCAGCACTTAGGGCTGGTATTGCGGCACTTCTGGGAGGTTCGTTGTTGTTGAGTGTTCCGCAAGGATCACTTGACCCTTGTACACGGACATTAATGAATTGGGCGTTCCGTAAGGACGGACACGCAGGTTTAATGGCTACCTGTAACGGCCTGTACAGGTGCAATGGCATTTATGGAGGCGTTCCTTGGAGCACTGGTATCGTGCTGGTGTGTCCCGGGCACTACATGCAGTATACTTAAATATACTGAAGTGAAATGGCACTGCTCATGGCAGAGTGTAATAGTGGAGGAGAGAAAGTAAAAGGTGGGAGTACTTCAGCAGCCAGTCGATGGGACAGTGTCAAGAATTAGTGGCACTGTGAAATGGTAAGACCTGACGTGCACTGGTGGTGGCCAGTCCTAAACTGGTAACGACTTCCCTGTCTGGAAGTAATGAATTTGCGTGGCACACTGTGCGAATTGTGCTTGCGGTATACGCAAGTCTTTCGTGATAAAGAAAATGAAAAAGACCACTCGGGCAACGACAGTAATGGTTTTTAAGGTTTTTCGGATGCTCAGTCCCTCGCTGAAGTACTCGGTAATGAAATAAATAAATGCTTGCAAACTGCAATGGACACAGGCGCGTACGTATCACGCTGTGTAAATGAAAGACACAAGAGACTAAAATAATGTTAATTCTGCATGCTATAATTAATGGTAAGATGTAGTACTCTTGGCTTCGTGAATACTGTGTTCTGGTTTTTTCTCTCTCTCTCTCTCTCTCTCTCTCTCTCTCTCTCGTCTCGGAGTAGGGTGAAAAATGATATATGAATGAACTCCCTTATATTTGAATTGAACTACTAATGTTAGTTTAATATGACGCAACTTGCGTTAAATGATTTACTTACGTTAACGTTTTTTAATGAAAGAATTGCTTTTGGATAACGTTTTATGAAAATGATAACGCGCTCGTGGGTGAACGATTTTTACGTTAATGTTAGCGGCTTGCGCTTATGAAATGATTTGCGTTTTTCAATATGAATTTTACAAAGACGCGTTTTACGTTAACATTCTTGTGATTTACTCTACTTGAGATTTACGTTAACTTTATGTAGATTACTAGGTCCCTGTGAACAGTGAAATGACGGTAAGGATTTAAAACGATGTTTAGCAAACAATTGTGAATGAGGCTACGTTAAGTGCGAAGTGAAATGAAATTTTCGCTCAGCGCGCGAGTGAGCGATGCGAGGTGAAACACGTGAAGGAGCTGGGTAGCGCTGCTAGCGCGCAGCATGTCGTTCAAAACAGCTGATTCTCTGTAAATGCGAAGGCAATTTACAACACAAAATTCTACTTTCTTATTCAAGGCGAATTACGTTAATTTCTCTGGCAGAACGATAGATACTAGTACAGACATTGATATTATTTACGTTAAAACTTCGTGACTTACGTTACTTTGCTTAAATTGTTTAGATATGTTGAAAGAGGAAACAAACATGGCTGCCGCTGTGAATGAGACGAAGGTTGGTTGAGACCGCGCAGGCGCGAGAGAGCTCTAAGCTGAATTCAAGCTGAGAGGTAGCGGTTACCAACACTTGGAATGAAAACTAAGTTAAAAATGGATTCCCTAACATATCACAGACAAAAGAATTGTACACTTCTTTTGCCGTAACTATTAGTAAAACACTCCTAACTAGCTAGGCTTTCAAACACAGCAATAAACCCTGGCAAAGCACTTCCTAGTTTTGATCTGGTTCTTTCTGGCATCTATTCTACACACGTGCTCTGTCTCGTCCGACGAGGACAGCACAAAGTAACAGAGAATTCGCGGGGCAAATTGTTTGCTCGCCGCTAAAATAAAGCTCTGGCGCGTTCGCCGTTACAATAATAAGATTTCTACCTACGCTCTTTTAAACACTTCTACAATAAAAATACTTAAACGTACCTTAAGCTAACATTGGTTTATAGAATAATCATATTAATGAATGAATACCTTACCGTGAGTCGTGTGTCTTCTTTCCCTGCAAGTGTGCTTGATTTACTTTTTGTAAAATAATTTACAGTTTACGTTTTACAACGGATAACGCGATTTACAAGCTTTTTTAAGCAAGCCCGGATTCGATCCTCGGCGAGGTCGACAATGTTACGTATATAGGGCCTTGTGAGAGGCTAGATACGTAAACGGAAGTAATTTAGGGATTTCAAGAGGGAATTGCTTTAACTTACCGTAAACTGATAGTTATTATTACTTTCTTTAGAGGGAAGGTCGCCAGAAAACTCAGCTCGTTACTTTAAAACTATTTATTTATTTACTAAAAGGCCGTGCTGGCCTGGAGAAAAGTTAAATGATATTGGCCCCCACGTTGGGGCTTATAGTCTCATTCAATTCAAGCTGATTTTCATTCACTTGGGTTAATGCACACTTGCGGCAGAGAGACGGCACGTGACTCATGGAATCTGGAAAAGAATCCCAGATTAAACGAGATAAAAGGAAAAATGACTTCTTGCTTTGATTAAGGCTGATTAATTCTCTAACATTGGGGAAGGTAAACTCGAATGGTTCACTGAGGTATGCACGAAAACTTGGTCTTTAACAAGTCACAAAGGGGAGCACGTGGCCCGATGAGGACAAAGGGCTTCTGATGTAGAAGGGGTAAAAATGAGAATTGAAAATGAATTTAGCAAGAGTCGTATGGTAGTAAAAGGTGACTGGGTGAAGTTTACACTTTCAGACGTACCTTTATGCAATATTCTGTGTATCCTTGTAGAAGAATGCGGCCAAAACCTGACCTCTGTTCAGGTCTGGGTTCGTGTCCCACCAGTACGTCGTGGGTAGGCCTAATTTTGGGAGGCTGGCCATTTGACCTCTGTCCGAGATCACGTCTCGCAGCCGACTGAGATCGATACTGGTTGTTTTCGAATCCAAAAACGGGGGGGGGGGGGGGCTTCCAAAAACCGCCTCGAGCATTGCCTGAAAGGTGGTAAACACAACGCCAGCAAATTGGGAAGGAAAATAGGTCTTATTGTAGAAGTCCCTAAAATCCATCTCGAAGCCTAGCTACTCTTGTGACTTGCCTCTCTTACCCTAAGCTTCCGTCAGACCGGAAATATCATTCCTACGACATACCCACTCTCCCAACAACAGTCGCTTCAGGAGAAGGCATGGCTGCTACTTTTATAATTAAATATAACTAAAACTCTGCTGGGAAGGCGAGGCGTTCTATAGACGTAGCAATATATATATATATATATATATATATATAATTACACATTTCTCCATTAGATCTAAAGAGCAGATTGCATTCACCTTGCACGCACTACAAACTCATCTCTGGCCATTAAGACGAATCCTGCAGTCGTATTTAAGGCCTTTTTCTTCGTTTTTTTTTTTTTTTTGAGGTCCCAGCAGCCTTTCATCGTTGCAACTGCAGCTAACTGCATCTGCATTATATTTGCATTTCAATTATGTATGTACATATGGATTAGTACCTATTATAATAAAAGAACTGTTGATATCCACACGCAGTTTATATATCCATATGTATATACGAATGAATATATTATTTATATATTTATTGATTCACTGCATGTGGGTACTTACAATTAGTATTTGTGTACCCTCAGTCGTCAGTCAGCTGACCCCTTCTCTTCACCTCACACGAACCATCATCCTCACAACTTCTTCGTGTAACAGGCGACTGTAGATTGAACCACGAGAGAACCAATCCCCTTACGTTTGGAACCAAGGTCGTGCGAATAAGTTGCAGTACATGCAGAACTCCTGCCGTCGAGGGCGGCGCAGAAGGTCACTCTTGAACGAAGAAAAAGAGAGAGACCGAGAACTCGTAAATCCTTTCTCTGGTCATCTTTGGAGACGAAGAACGAATCTCTACGTAGCAAGTTCGTCTTTAGGTCCTCTTTCGGCAGTGGGACGCCCTTACGTTTCCAGGTGCTCCATAAGGGCGCCTTCAGGAGACGCGAAATGAATCTTCTGTGGGTTTAGAAGTGCTTTGTTTGTTGGGAGATGACGCGAAATATATCTTTTGTGGCTTCTGAAATGCCTTATTTATTGGGAGATGACGTGAAATGCATCTCTGTCGGTTTTGAAATGCTTTGTTTATGGGGAGATGACAGCGAAATATATTTTTTGTGGCTTATGAATGCGTTATTTACTGGGAGATGACGCGAAACATATTTTTTGTGGCTTATGAAATGCGTTATTTACTGGGAGATGACGCGAAATATATTTTTTGTGGCTTATAAAATGCGTTATTTACTGGGAGATGACGGGAAACATTTTTTGTGGCTTATGAAATGCGTTATTTACTGGGAGATGACGCGAAATATATCTTTTATGGCCTCTGAAATGCCTTATTTATTGGGAGATGACGCGAAATATATCTTTTATGGCCTCTGAAATGCCTTATTTATTGGGAGATGACACGAAATATATCTTTTATGGCCTCTGAAATGCCTTATTTATTGGGAGATGACACGAAATATATCTTTTATGGCCTCTGAAATGCCTTATTTATTGGGAGTTGACGCGAAATATATCTTTTGTGACTTCTGAAATACCTTCTTTATTGGGAGTTGACGCGAAATGACTCTTCTGTGGGTTCTGAAATGCCTTATTCATTGGGAGATGAAGTAAAGTAAATTATATGTGGCTTCTGAAATGTTTTATTTGTTGGAAGATGACACGAAATGCATCATCTGTGGGTTCTGAAATGCCCTTATTTATTGGGAGATGACGTGAAATGAATCGTCTGTGGTTTCTGAAAATGCCTGTTTTATTGGGAGATGACTCGAAATGAATCATCTGTGGCTTCTGAAATGCCTTACTTATTGTGATATAACGCGATACGAACCTTCCTTCTTCTGCGGCTTCTAAGATGCGTCACTTTTCTGGAAAAGGCACAACACCAACCTGTGGCTTCTGGAATCGGTTATTTACTCTGGAAATGACGCGAAGAGACCCTTCTGTGAGTTCTGGAACGCGTTAAAAATCGAGGTTTTTTCTATCAAGATGCTTTTGGGAGACGCTACACATTGCAAGAACCTCCTGTGGGTGGGTTCTGAAACACGACATAAAAACAGATTTTTATGTGGTTTCCGAAACCCGTTCTTTACCTGGAATGCGACGCGGCGTCCTAGAGCCCAGGCGAATCAACGCGTTCCATACGCATTTAGGTTTCGAGAGTTTAAGAGACGAAGGGAATTCGCCAGAGGTCTCTCGCGTTTACCTCCTTCTGGCCTGGGCAGCTGCTGACGTCGCCCTGTGAGCGAGAGGAGGCTATGGCTGGTGCCGTGCCTTAGTAGTAGCAGGTGTCAGCGTCTGCAATCAGCTACTAGGGGTCCTTCTCTCTCTCTCTCTCTCTCTCTCTCTCTCTCTCTCTGTGTCAGCTGCTCTGGGAATGTTGGATACATGCGTGACTAGAGGAGCGAGAGACATGGAGAGATTGAAAGAGATATAGAAGATATAGAGACTCGGAAAGAGAGAGAGAGAGAGAGAGAGAGAGAGATGTAGATGAAGACAAAGGTATTAAGAGAGAGAGAGAGAGAGAGAGAAAGAGAGAGAGAGAGTAGATGAAGACAAAGGTAATTAAGAGAGAGAGAGAGAGAGAGAGAGAGAGAGAGAGAGAGAGAGAGAAAATGGGGCATTTAGAGAGATTAAGCGAGAAAAAGAGAGCAAGAGAGATGGAGATGAAGACAAAGGTATTAAGAGATAGAAAGAGAGAGATCAAGAGAGAAAGAGAGAGACAAGGGCATTTAGAGAGAGTAAGCGAGAAGAGAGAGAGAAAGAGAGAGAGCCTTGTATGTGTGTGTGTGTGTGTGCATATTCCTGCTAGGGACGGCACTGACACAGGTTAGGATGAAGAGCTTGGGATGGGGTCTGGTTGGTGGTGGGGGGGGGGGGGGGAATCATCCCTGTTTGGGGGAGGGGGTGGGGGGGTGGGGGTGGGGGTGGTGGTAGGTAGACCGTTTAGACGAGTATCTAGATGCTCAGCAGCGCTCATGCTCGGTGAGGTGGTGGTGGTGATGGTGGTGGTGGTGGGAATAAGGGGAGGAGATGGTGGAGGGAGGGAGGCGGGAGGGAGGAGGAGGAGGAAGTTTGCGGGCGTCTCTCCCTCTCTCTCTCTCTCTCTCTCTCTCTCTCTCTCTTTCTCTGTCTGTACTTCCCATCAGTGCCAGTCTCTCTCAGGACCCGACAGGCGTCGCATCCCGACGCGTGTCCTCGCGTACGCTTACAGAGGCGCCCTCATTCGCGCCGTTCGTCCGCCTCGGGATTCGAACTACCGCTCTGAAACCTGGATAGAAAAAAAAAAAAAAGCATAGATTACAATATAAGGCCATGTAAATAAGGGCGCCCTCTTGTGACATCCACCTCGTTAAATAAAGAGACAAAAAAAAAAAAATATATATCACATATGGCCAGACTTTTGTTGTACCTTCCGGGGTAAAACACTTTATTTGTTATTTTTATTTCCCCGGCATCGTTATTATTTTTTCTTTTTGGCGAAGTGTCGCGTCGGTCCGTGTAAATAAAAGAAGACCCGTTTTTAAAGCATTGTATGGGAACTGGGAATTCTCTGCGAATGCCTGTCGGTTGAATCATCAACCCTTCGGGATTGACATGGTTGAAAAGGCTGTTTCTGTGATGATCTGAATCCCCCCAACCACGAAAATTCTCTCTCGTCATCAGTTCCGATGGATTAAATTGATGACGATGTAGGCATTTCTACGCCACGCAGCCTGGCTGGGGGACGTCTCAGAAGAGAGAAAATTAAAATTCTTCGCTGTCTCTCACTTTATCTCTCTCTCTCTTTTTCTCCCTCTCTCATTGTCTCTCTCTCTCTCTCTCTCTCTACATCACTCTCGTTGAAATGTCATGATCAGGTAAGTTGATTTGATAACTTAGACTTTGATGTGTTGTTATGTTGCTTTATTGGATGATTTCAGCGAAATTCAGTCTTTTCATCTTTGTTTTTTTTATTTATCCTAGCGACTTGATGCATTTGTTTAATGTTTATCTCGTTTCTAAAGTACTGTATTCAAATCTCAGTGACTGAACCAAACAAAGAAAGGTATTTTGAATATTTCCTTGATATTTTTCTTCATTTACTGAATGTTTCTATATCAAAAGTATATTTACGTGATTTCTCAATAGTTTTCAGAACCATTTTTATCACATATTTATTAATTTGTCAATTTATTTTTTTTTTTACTTTTCAATAAGCGAGAGCTTTTGGTTTTTGTATTTCCTTTTACCTTCTCTTGCTGTCTGATGCGTACCATATCGTTTGGAACCAGCTTTGAGTACCATATTCTTCGGAACCAGCTTTGAGTACCATATTCTTCGGAACCAGCTTTGAGTACCATATTCTTCGGAACCAGCTTTGAGTACAATATTCCTCGGAACCAGCTTCGAGTACCATACTCTTCGGAACCAGCTTTGAGTGTCATATCCTTTGGAACCAGCTTTGAGAACCATATTCTTTGGAACCAGCTTAAAAATTCAAAGTCAATGGCTCCCTGTGGATGGCTTGCTCCATATGAATTGGTTTCATAATAATAATAATAATAATAATAATATAGTAATAATAATAATAATAATAATAATAATAATTATCAACTTTGGTTAATTTATTCTCCAAAAATGATTACGCGAATGATACCTGTATTACAGCATTTTAATATATGGAAGTTATCATCATGAAATTTTTTCAACAAGTGCCGAATTAGGTGCTTTTGTCAATTCTAAAGCTTTGATGCCCTGTGTCAGTGTGGGGATTACACACACACACACACACACACACACACACACAGATAGATAGATGATAAAAGGAGCCCATAAAAACGCCAAAATATAGAAAGAAATTACTGTGTTTCAGAGACTGCTGTCTCTAAGATATAGTAGTACTTTCTTTCTATATTTTGGCGTTTTTATGGGCCCCTTTTATTAGATGGAATTCTGTTGTAACAGAACAGTTTTACAAGTCATATATATATTATATATATATATATATATATATATATATATATATAATATATACATATGTGTGTGTGTGTGTGTAATATATATATATATATATATATATATATATATATATATATATATATATATATATATATATATATAAATGGTACACTCGTGCGGAGGGTGAGAATTTCTGAGTCACGAGCAGTCCGTATAAAATTCGTCAGAGCTCCCAGACTGAACAAAGGGCGGCTTGTGGGGTGGATGAGAGAAACTATTACAATAGAACTTTTTCTATGGTCCTCTATGACGCTCTGTGACGCCCTGTGACGCTGTATGGCGGGGGAGGGGGTGATCTGAACAACATCCGGATTGGCCTCTTAAAGACAATGGGTCGAGCACATCGAAGCTGACCTCATTCCCGATTGGGTTATGGAGGGTGACCTTGTCCATACGAAGTCCGGGTTGTCTGAGGCCGGGATGATGGGTTTACTAAGGGTTGGGGGTGGGGGGAAGGGGGGGGGGGGGGGGGGGGGGGGGGGGGGGGGGATAAGGTCCTTTTCACGGTCAGAAGGTCTTCGATTGTGGCGCTACTTCAAATGGGCAGTTAGGTCTCGTATGTGTGTGTGCGTGTGTGTGTGTGTGTGTATTTTCCCGGTTAGCGATGTAATCGACGCGCTTTTAATTAGGCAATTTTAGCCGCCCCCCCCCCCCCCCCCCCCCCCCCCCCCAACCCCCCCCCCCCCCCCCCCCCCCCCGTTTCGATTGAACTTGGCGTATGTTTGCGAGTGCCTGTCTGGACCCACGTGGGGAATTGCAGAAATGGTCCTGGTTTTCACATTGTATACGTGAAAATGCTTATATATAGTCTTCAGGAAATCTACAAGAAAACGCATATAATTTTCACAAAATCTACTGGAAAATATTTATAGTTTTCAGAAAATTTACACAAAATTAAAAATGCTCATAATTTTCACAAGGTCTACGTAAAAAATGCTTAGATTTTCACAAAATCTAAAAAAATAGTCCAATTTTCACAAGGTCTGCGTTAAATAATGCTTATAATTTTCACAGTAAAATCTACAAAAATACTACGTGAAAATACTTCTAATTTCACAATGTCTATGAGACAAAAACGCTCATAATTTTCACAAGGTTTACGTGAAAATGCTTATGATTTTCACTGGGTATACGTGGAAATCCTTCTAATTTTCACAGGATCATTGCGAAAATTGCTCCTAATTATCACAAAGATCATTTGAAAAACGGAAAAATTACTCCAAATTTTCCAAAATCACCTGATTTTCACAAGGACCACGTGAAAAATGCGCCTGATTTTGACAAATGAACGTGGGAAATGGAAAACGGCTCCTAATTTTCACAGGTTCCACGTGAAAAATGAAAGAATTTTCCTAATTTTCACAAGTTTTCGGGTAGACAATGACCTGATTTACACCCGTTCCACGTGAAAAATAGTAAGATTCACAAGATTCACGTGGACATTCACGTGCTGATTTTCACAAGACGAATTTGGAAAATCGTTTGATAATGGAAACTCACAATATTCACGTGGAAACACGTGAAAAAACGTTCCTAATTTAAATAATGGATTATGAAGGATTATCTCCCAATTTTAGCGAGGAAAGTCCATAGAATCATTCTTGTATTTTTATACGTTTTCCACTGAATGATTCGGAAGTTGACTGGTAAGAGTCAAATAAACTGGGGTTCTGGTTAATGCAGGTGTTTAGTTACGTTTGGGGTTGTGTGGTTACATCCGAGACACTGTTTGCAAAGTGATATTTCTTTCAGGCCTGGTTATAGGTTGTGGTTGTATGTATATCTATTATGTGTGTGTGTGTGTGTATAGTATACATGCACATACAGGCATGAATGTGAGCAACCAGATAAAAATCACTGTTAGCAAACATTATAGCGAAAAAATCTCATTATTGTCAGTATCAATTTATTGACATATAAAAGAATAATCTATAACACTTAGAAGTGTGTGTGTGTGTGTGTGTATATAGTATACATACACATTTATACAGGCATGAATATGAACAGCTAGATAAAACTATTAGCAAAAATTATAACAAAAAAATATCTCATTATTCTAAGTATCAATTTATTGACATATAAAAGAATAATCTATAACAATTAAAATAGAAAAGTGAGCATAAAACACTTGAATCATTAATTAGGAATCATAATGCTTTTATCACATTGGCACATGTGATGCAGAACCTGCTTCATGAAAGAGTGGGGGTTGTTTTTTTTTTTTTTTTTTTTTTTTTTTTTAACAATTCAACGTTGATTACACTGGCCTGGGTTAAACTACCATTTACGATACACGTTTTGCTAATACTAATGCAATGGCGTTATGATAATATTTTATTATATCATCACTGACAAAGTTCATTAGTGATGGCAAATACGAACGCATTGATTTAATTTGTTTTTATTATATTATATATATATATTTCTGTAATAAATGATACAGCGAACAATTGCTTTATACTGGAAGCTATGGAATACAAAAGCCGAATACAGGAGCCTATTACTGTATTCGTCGAACTTTGCAGATTTCTTCAAATTTATTAAAATTCTCTTCTATGTCTAATTATAGAAAAAAAGAGAAGTACTCTGAACGCGAATCAAAACGCAAGAGGAATTAAAACATCAATTAGATCTCGTCATGTCTGTTTAGAAATCTCATCTAACACCTGTATCTTCCGTCTGTCGACAGCTGATACCGCTACGCCAAGTTACGTAAACTAATCAATCAATCAGTCCCCAGCTGATCAGCTCTCCTATTCCCTTCCTCATCCGACAGTCGTGTAGATATCTACTTTATTCTCACGACCGTCGTGTAAATATCCACCGTGTAAATATCCACCTTAGTCTCACGACCGTCATGTAAAAATATCCACCTTATTCTCACGACCGTCGTGTAAATATATCCACTGTCTCACGACCATTATGTAAATATCCACCTTATTCTCACGGCCGTAGTGTAAATATTTATCCATCTTAGTCTCACGACCGTCGTGTAAATATAACTATTATTCTCACGACCGTCGTGTAAATATCCACCTTATTCTCAGGATCGTCGTGTAAAAATATCCCCCTTCTCACGACCGTCGTGTAAATATCCACCGTCTCACAACCGTCGTGTAAATATTCACCTTATTCTCACGACCGTCGTGTAAATATTTATCCATCTTAGTCACCCGACCGTCATGTAAAAATATCCACCTTATTCTCACGACCGTCGTGTAAATATCCACCTTATTCTTACGATCGTCGAGTAAGTATCCACCTTACCTTATTCTCACGATCGTCGTGTAAAAATATCCAGTCTCACGACCGTCTTCTAAATATCCACCTTATTCTTACCACCGTCGTGTAAATATAACACTTATTTCACGACCTTCGTATAAATATAACACTTATTTTACGACCGTCGTGTAAATATCCACCTTATTCTCACAACCATCATGTAAATATAACACTTATTTCATGACTGTTATGTAAATATAACACTATAACACTTATTTCACGACCGTCGTGTAAATATCCACCTTAGTCTCACGACCGTCGTGTAAATATAACACTGCGTGTAAATATCCACCTTAGTCTCACGACCGTCGTGTAAATATCCACCTTAGTCTCACGACCGTCGTGTAAATATAACACTTCGTGTAAATATCCACCTTAGTCTCAAGACCATCGAGCAAATATCAACGTTAAATAATCATACTGACTGGCAGAGATCATATTTGGAGGCCGTGACGTGTTTATTATTATTATTATTATTATTATTATTATTATTATTATTATTATTACTGAACCGACTTCGCGATTTGTTATTTTCCACGATACCTGTAAATTCGGGATTAGGTCAAGGTCACGGAATGATGACCTACTCCGTCTTCGTTTGCTAAGCGCCCCCCCCCCCCCCCCCCCAACCCCCAACCCCCCAGCGTCTCTCTGCTTTGGATTATCCCTCATAATAATAATAATAATAATAATAATAATAATAATAATAATAATAATAATAATAATAATAATAATAATAATAATAATGCATTTAGTGAACTGATATTGTTCACTTGTATAGAGTGGTATCATATATATATATATATATATATATATATATATATATATATATATATATATATTATATATATATATATGTATATATATATATGTATATATATATATGAAATGTCTGTTTGTATATGATATTCTGTATGATGATAAATCGTTCGATAGATAAGTAGTAAGATATTATACGTTATCAGATACATATAGATATCTATTGAAAACATACTAAAAAAGATGAAAACAAAATTCAGCATTAATATATATATATATATATATATATATATATATATATACATATTATATATATATAGTATATATATTATATAACATATATATATATAATATATATCTATGTATAGTATGTATGTTTAAAGATTATTCGATAGATAAGATAGTTATAGATACATATAGATATTGCTACTGAAAACCTACTAAATGATAAAAATAAAGAAATTCAGCATTAATTTTTTACTTTACCGAAGGTCATATTACCACCACCAATTCCACCTGGCTGATAACGTACACCTGCACGAAGCCCAAGTGTGGTCTAGCTCTGTACAGAGAGGAACAATCGTTGCCACACCTGTAGGGACAGGTAATTAGCGTGGGAAAGAATGTACGAGTTACATGTATGTATTTTTGTATACAATGTGTAGGAGTGTTTGTGTATATATATATATATATATATATATATATATGATATATATATATATATAGTATATATGCGTGGGAGGTAGGTTGTGCGCATATGAACTAAATGCGATCAAAGATACCTATTGTTGTCCTCACGCCAACAATGAGGAGATAACTTTTGCCTACGGTGACTGAAAGGAAAACTCTTTCAGAAATCATGGAAAGTTAGATCTAGGGCAGTTGCTACTTTATAAATATCAGCAGACCGCTTTGTTACAGATTTCAGTCAATGGTGGGCGTAAAAGGATGGAAATGTAATCTTGAAGAAATGACAAAGCTGATTGTCGGGAATTATTTGAAAGATTAAAAGGAGTGGTCGAAAAAAAAATGATAAAAATTGTTAGATCGTAAAGTTCGATGAATATTTACACCTTATGGAAAAGTCACACTGACCATTAAAAGCAGAAATTATTACATTTTTTAAGACAGCTAACAAAATTTTAATTGTATTTAGAAAAAAATTTAACGTCCTGTTAAAAACAAATAGACTAATGTAAGAAAAAGTGTTACACTTATAAAAAAAACGTATAAAAAAACTTGAACAATGTTTTTATAAATACAGTAAGTTATCAACCTTTCAAAATTAGAAAGGATTACATAATTTTAAAGTGTTAAATTTGATAAGAGATAAAGAATTATCAGTATTGAAAATCTAAAAGCGATATCGTAATTTATCATGTTAAATTTTGTAAAGTGAAAAATTGGCGACTCTTATAACCCAATAACGTAGATTAACGTGTTAAATTGTATGAAAAGAGAAAAAATATCTACCTTTTAAAACAAACAAAAGATGACGTGTTAAATTCCATAATAAAGAAAAATAAACTATTAACATTTTTAAACCAAAAATAGTAACGTAATTTAATGTGTGAAAATTTGATAGTAGCAGAGAGATATAATCGCCCCTTTAAAAACACGAGATAACGTAAGATAATCTGTCCAAGATTTTTTAAAAATATCTCCCCATTAAAAACACGAGATAACGTAAGATAATCTGTCCAAGATATTTAAAAAATATCTCCCCATTAAAAACACGAGATAACGTAAAAAAAATCTGTCCAAACTTTTTAAAAAAATGTCTCCCCATTAAAAACACGAGATAACGTAAGAAAATCTGTCCAAACTTTTTAAAATATCTCCCCATTAAAAACACGAGATAACGCAAGAAAATCTGTCCAAGATTTTCATAAATATTATCGACCCATAACATAAGCAACGTGCCCAAGTTTAAAAAATAAAAAATAAAAACTCCCACATCTGATTTTTAAAAAAAATCAACATAAGAAAACGTATCCAAGAATTTTTAATAAAAGACTTCCATTTCTTATAAAAAGAAAAAAAAAGGCAAAGGCCAATACTGGAACGTCCAACAACCTTCCAAACACCAGCTCCATCGCCGGAGTAACTCGCAATTCGGCGATAAGGACTGAGATGTCTCCTGTTCCTAGGAGATGAGGCTGCCTTCAGAAACTTCTTCTTGAATGCGAATCGCCGGAAATGGACGACTAGGATAAAAGGGTCCCGTATTAGATCGACTTTGATAATCAGAGGGCCCCAGCTTTTGAGAGAGTGAGTGGCTATCCAATTATTTCTCACCTTGTGCTTGTTTTTTGGGGGGTGATGGTTTGGCCCACCGGGGTTGGGGGTGGGGGGAGGGTTGTTCTAGAGGAAGGGCTTGGTCAGTTTTTGAATGGTGACGTAAGGACGAGGTAGATACTGTCTCAGTGAAAACGTCTACGGGAGATTCTCTCTTGTCTTGTTGGGGGAGTGTGATGTTGGCCCGGGGTGGGGGTGGGGGGGAGGGGTTTGCTAGAGAAGGGCTGGTCATTTTTGAAATGGTGACGTAAGACGAGTTTATATACATGGCTCATGATGTCTACGGACGGGGGCGTGGGCGGCAGTTTCACTCCGTGAGTGTTTGCTGGAATCCTATCTCTCTCTCTCTCTCTCTCTCTCTCTCTCTCTCTCTCTCTCTGTGCTTGGGAAAGTAGCTGGGTGGGGGTAGGGGGGTCTAGACAGTCGTAGGAGGGGGAGAGAGGGGGGGTGGGCTGGGGGTTGTTTGACAGAATAAGACGATCCATGCAGGATAATAAACAGAGTCGCCTCTTGACCTAGATTTCGGTGACAAAAGTACACTCCCTCGACGACGGGCTGGGTGAAAGGACCACTCGAGTACATTAAAAAAAAAAAAAAAAAAAAAAAAAAAAAAAAAAAAAAAAACAAACATATGTATGAACTTTAACATCAAGGAAGCATGAAAAAAAGGGGGGGTCGGTAGGCTTACTATCCCTTAGGGATTTCGAAATTTAAGTCTGTTACCTAACCCTGAGTTAAGTCGATGCCTGTTGGATGGTGTTTCGTGGTTAGATGTTCCGATAGTTTGTGTATACGCGGTAGTGACGTGTACATAGACAATATAATGCTTCTTGCTTTTATGAAAATTGGGCAAATGAGTTCGCTGCATACTTTATTGGCGTATGCATAATATACAGGGTGTCCATAAAGTCCCAGTACCATTACAAGTACGTATTGCTTGGAATGGTACTGGGACTTTATGGACACCCTGTATAATAATATTTTAGTAATAATTTGTGTCTATATAGTGCACATACATACATACATACATACATCCATAAATATATATATTATATATATATATATATATATATGGTATATATATATATATCTATATATATATATATATATATATATTATATGTTTACGATATACGTATATGTATATGTATAGTATATATATATATATATATATATATATATATATATATATATACAAATACACAATAAGATATATACATGCATACAAACAACCGCCACTGCAACCTGTTTCACAAAATGCATCCAATTGAAACCCACAAGAGAAAAACAGCCTCCAAGACTGGAAGTAATTAAGGTGGTTCCAGTAAGTCGTTCTCCGCCATAAGGTTTCCAGGAGATATATTGCTGGGGGTTTATTAACAGCACAGGCGCACCAGTAATAATCAGGTCTATTAAAAAAGTCTCATTAACAATGGTGGAATTGAATTAATCCGGCTGTTTTTTTTATATTGGTGTAGCGCCTCGCGCTGTTTTTTCCCATCTTAAGGAATTCGTTTGAATGTTAATCAAAGCTTGTGTTTATTTCTCGAGTTGTTGTTTACATTTATTGCTGGTGATGTTTCAAACGTTGCCATTTATTGCTGATTTTTCGAAAGTGGTCATTTATTGCTGTTTCGAAACTGACCATATATTACTGATGTTTGAGTGTGCACATTTACTGCTGATGTTTCAAACATTACAATTTATTGCTTATTTTGAAGAGTCCATTTATTGCTAATGTTTCAAACTTAGCCATTTATTGCTGATGTTTAAGCAGTTTTTCATTTATTGCTGATGTTTTAAAGAGTCCATGTATTGCTGATGTTTCAAAAGTGACCATTTATTGCTGATGTTTAAACAGTTTCTCATTTATAGCTGATGTTTTAAAGAGTCTATTTATTGCTATTTCAAAAGTGACCATTTATTGCTGATGTTAAAACAGTTTCTCATTTATAGATGAAAAGTGACCATTTATTGCTGATGTTTCAAAGTGACAATTTATTGCTGATATTTTAAAAGTGACCATTTATTGCTGATGTTTCAAAGCGTCCATGTCTTGCTAATATTTCAAAAGTGACCATTTATTGCTGATGTTTCAGTGTCCATTTATTGCTGATGTTTCAGTGTCCATTTATTGCTGATGTTTCCAAGTGAACATTTATTTTCAAAGTTAAAACAGTTTCTCATCTATTGCTGATGTTTAAAAAGGGACACTAAAAAGTGTTTATTTATTGATGATGTTTAAAAAGATACTATTTATTGCTTATGTTTAAAAAGTGTCTTGGGTAAAGTTGATAGTTTAGTTAATAAAGAGATTCATTATGTTCTCGAGGAAAACCAGTTTCCCCCTGGTAGGAAGGGGGGAGGGAGGGCTATCCTATCATTGTATCTCACGTGGTGTACTGTAGGCATTACTAAATGTTATTTGTAGTGTCCCCTCTTGCCATAGCTAAACCCAATTTTCAACACTTAATGTAATTCACCTCCTTGCTTATAACGATCAAATCATTGTACTTAATCCACATACAAATGAAAGCATCGTCGATCAAGCAAAAAATAAAAACACAGGACTAAAAATAACTAATCGCCCCTCAGATTTAACGTGTCCGTGAGCGAAACCTTTTTTGGGGAATCATATCGTTTCGTTCACAGGAAATCTGTCTAATCTGTTAAGAGATTTGCCTCCTGTGGTTTTTATGTCACCTGCCTTTAGTTCAGATTTGTTCTTGCGTCGAGTTTTTATGTAAAAAGGTTAGATTTTTCGAGCGTGGAAAAGGGAGATATATTACCTTTTTTTTTACAGATGGTAAGTGATATATTATTCAAGAATTTTAATTCTGATATATATATATATATATATATATATATATATATATATATATATATATATATATATATATATATATTATTAATTATTCATACATACATATAGCCATATACATATACATATATGTAAATATATATTTATTTTTATTATATTTGCATGTATAAGTATATATATCTAAGACTATACCATTATAATAATGTTATAATATTATTATATATATAATATATATATTTATTTAATATTACACATACATACACACACACACATGGTATATATCCACGCAAATTCTGTAATAAACTACAAAGTTTTATAATATCCATTTTAAGTATAACTCCCTATAACCAACTTACAACTACGCAATATTTTCTGCTCCACTCGTAATACCACCAGAAGTACGTAATTCCATGTTCATACTAATAATAGCGCCAATAAAAGCAAACCATTACAGCACATGCCAACATATGTTGCGTCAGTACCGCCTTTCAGGCTTCTCTTGAAGCCTGTTGTGTATGTGGGGTGGGGGCGGGGGCGGTATGCTGCTAACGAGTTACATAGTAGAACGCTTTGCAGTGAAAATTCTTAAATATATTCCAGTTTAAATAAAATTCTGGACAGGTTCAGACATCTTGGTATTTCAGGCCTGGAATCTGGTGAATGAGTGGTTCTTATTATTATTATTATTATTATTATTATTATTATTATTATTATTATTATTATTATTATTATTATTATTATTATTATTATTATTATTATATTTTAATAGAAAAAAAATAATAAACGCTGTATATAAGGATATTTATACGTCTGGAATAATAATAATAATAATAATAATAATAATAATAATAATAATAATAATAATAATAATAATAAGTAATATTTATAATAATATTATTATTATTATTATTATTATTAGTATTATTATTATTATTATTATTATTATTATTAACTGGCCATACAACACCGATGTTTATCGGCACGAAAGGAAAGCGTCTTTGCTTTGAAAAGCAGTTTACAGCCAACAATTACCGCATCTATTGAATTTTTTATGCTTCATTGCTTTGTGCTTCGCAGATTATAATCTCTTGCGTACTATTGGCAACTTACCTTCAAGTAATTGCTTGCACTTAAGTGCTTAAGTATATGTGCGTGCGATGTGGTAGAATAATGTAGTGGAGTTGATAAGTATAGTTCTCTCTCTCTCTCTCTCTCTCTCTCTCTCTCTCTCTGACCTTTTGCCTATTGTGTTCCCAAAGGAATTTCTTTTTGGATGGAAAACATAATTATGGACGCTGCTATTCACCCTACTAAGGTGTTTTGTGTGTGTGTGTGTGTGTGTGTGTGTGTTTTCAATGTTTTTCTTGTCTCCCACGTGTTAACGCAAAAAGATACGTTGGGAGTCTTGCAGAAATTTAAATACAAGTGTTTTTTTTTTATCATGGAGTATTTGGGAATTCAAATGCTACGTGTCATTACCGTAGAGTGTTGTTTTTTGGGGGGAGAGAAAAAACCTCTTAAAAGGTTTTTTGTTTTATTTATATTATATTTTTTCAGCAGTCTCAGGTTTGCCTTAGAGTGTTGTGACATGTTATGGAGAGAGAGAGAGAGAGAGACAGAGAGAGAGAGAGAGAGAGAGAGAGAGAGCCTTAAATGGTGTTTATGTGTGTGTTTTTTTTTCGTTTTTTTTAGCAGTCTCAGATGTGGAGATCGAAATGCTACGTGTCATTACCGTAGTGTTTTATATCAAAGTTTAAACCTTAATAAGAATAATTATTGAAAAATCTCATTTTACCGTAAATTTCGACAGCCAAATTAACTAGTGAATTAATAGTAATGAGTTAAATAATTTATTAGATACTTAATGCATAAGTTTAAATGAGCTAATAATGATATCGTCTCGATTGAAGAGCTAATTTGTACTCGTCCTTAAAAACGTGACTGTAGTGGTCACGTGATTTCTGAGTTTCAGTCTCCATCTTGGCCATTTGAAGGTCTCCCATTAAAGAGAATGTTTCTCTTTAAGAAATTAAAATGGAAATTGAATTTAAACCAAGTTTTCTAAAAAAAAATGTACAAGTTAAGACTAAAAGTATATTGATAATGTCGTAAGAGATACATTATATATTATATTACAGTAAAAGTAACAAGGAAGATACAGTAACAAAGGAAGCTGCTATATACTAGTCCACCCTCTTCAGAAATTTTAACCAGACTCACTCGACCATTGATTTCCACCCTGTAGAAATCTCTCTCTCTCTCTCTCTCTCTCTCTCTCTCTATCTCTCTCTCTCTCTCTCTCTCTCAATATGCGATTCTTAATGAAAATCCCTCCCGGCTCTCTCTCTCGCTATCCTATAGTAATTCCTTATGAAAAGCTCTCTCTCTCTCTCTCTCTCTCCTCTCTCTCTCATCAATCTCTCTCTCTCTCTCTCTCTCTCTCTCTAGTTTGCAATGAAAGTCTTCTCTCTCTCTCTCTCGCTCTCTCTCTCTAGTTTGCAATGAAAGTCTTCTCTCTCTCTTTCTCTCTCTCTCTCTCTCTCTCTCTCTCTCTCTCTGTCTGTCTCTTTGCGCGGGGTGGATCCTGAAGCCTCCGAAAGGTTTCTTCTTATCTCTTCCATTGCCCGGACACTTGACGCGGCTTCCACCGCGATTATCGATTGCTATCCGACGAAACTAAACCTTTCAAAAGGGGGACCCTCATCTTCCTACTGCCGCTGCTCCTCCTCCTCCTCTTCCTCCTCCTCCTCCTGAAGGGCCCTTTTGAAGAGCTCCAAGCAACGCGGGGCTCCATCGCCCACCGCTGGACGTCGACTGCTCCTACAAGGTTGTATTGTGCCGTGGCTCCGATGAGTCGTGTATGGTCAGGCGTCTCTATCCGTCTTCTTCTTCTTTTTCTCCTCTCGGCTTTTGGAGAGAGAGAGAGAGAGAGAGAGAGAGAGAGAGAGAGAGAGAGAAAAGAGTCTTACATTACAAACTATTGAGAGAGAGAGAGAGAGAGAGAGAGAGAGAGAGAGAGAGAAAGGAGTCTTTCATTACAAACTATAGAGAGAGAGAGAGAGAGAGAGAGAGAGAAAGGAGTCTTTCATTACAAACTATTGAGAGAGAGAGAGAGAGAGAGAGAGAGAGAGAGAGAGAGAGAGAGAGAGATTACAAACTATTGAGAGAGAGAGAGAGTAGGAGTCTTTCATTACAAACTATTAGAGAGAGAGAGAGAGAGAGAGAGTGAGAGAGAGAGAGAGAGAGAGAGAGGAGGATTTCCATTAGGAATTACCATGAGAGAGAGAGAGCGGTGAGGGATTTCCATTAGGAATTACCACGAGGAGAGAGAGAGAGAGAGAGAGAGCGGTGAGGGATTTTCATCAGGAATCAACTTACGAGAGAGAGAGAGAGAGAGAGAGAGAGAGAGAGAGTACTCTCATTTGTAACTACTATAGAAACAGAGAGTTACAAGGAGTTACAAGGATTAGGACGTCTCAAAGACTTGTTAGTCCATCAGAGGAGACATCATGTGTTCACTTATCTGTATGATTTTGTCTAGCTTTCTTTTAAACTCTTCCACACTGTTGCTGTTTACAGCTTCTGGTGGCAGTTTATTCCACGTGTCACACATCTTGTATGTGAAGAAGTTCCCACAATGGGATGTGTTGTATCTCTTCGGTTCTAGTTTCCATCCGTTATTTCTTGTCTGGTTTTCGTTTAATGTGAAGAGGTTAATGTCTACTATAGTTATGCCTTTCAGTATTTTGAATGTTTCTATTAGTTGTCCTCGCAATCGTCATATTTCTAATTCTTACTGATATATAGCATATAACCAACAAAAAGAATGAGAATGCATTAGAACTGTACTTTAACCAGAAGAAGAGGAGGAAAATACATAGAGAGAGAGAGAGAGAGAGAGAGAGAGAGAGAGAGAGAGGATCACAACACAGGATACATAAACTCACTAGTAGTGAGTCCCTGTTGGATTGAGGAAGTGAGTGTGATAGAGCAGTAAATCTTCATACAGATACAGTATATCTTCATACGAATATGGTGGGGAGTTGAGGGGCGGGCGGGTTGGCTGGTCATTGTAGCGTAAAATTGACCAGGTTTGAATGAGACAAGTGGCACTGTACATGATTTCAGAGTCAAGAATTTCTGTAGAACTTGGATATACGAAGATGGTGTTGCTGAGAGAGAGAGAGAGGAGAGAGAGAGAGTTGGAGAGAAATATATTCTCTCTCTCTCTCTCTCTCTCTCTCTCTCTCTCTCTCTCTCTCTCTTTAAGATTGAAGTTGAGCCGCATGCCGAGAGGAGGAATGACATGTAGAAATATGCCTCGAACTGGTTCCACCTGTCAGTAACCAGAGGTTACCTCGTCGAGGCGCTCCACGTGTTAATTAGTGGAGGTTACCTCGTCGAGGCTCTCCACATGTTAATTAGTGGAGGTTACCTCGTCGATTGCCTTCCGTGTGAGGATGCGGTCATTAGTGACTCTTAAAATTAGGAGACAGAATTAGGGAGAGAGAGAGAGAGAGAGTACAGGTGTTTATAGAGAGAGAGAAGAGAGAGAGAGAGAGAGAGAGAGAGAGAGAGAACTATTTTAAGGTATTAAATAGTAGAGGTGTGTTTGCACGTACTACATGTGAGGTGAAGGTACATGCTAAAAGAGAGAGAGAGAGAGAGAGAGAGAGAGAGAGAGAGAGAGAGAGAGAGAGAGAGGTCTGTTTACTTTTGAATCTTTGTTAGATCCTTTCATCATCTAGTTATGCAAATAAAAAAAAAACCCTATCGTAACCTGTCCAAAAACTCGCCAATTCCCATTCCACAACCCACCCAAATTCCTGTCTGTCACCCCTGCCATAGAATGACTCTGTCCATGGGATAAGTAAGACATAAGTAATTCTAACTAAGATGCAAGTGACTCACTAGATACAATCACTATACGAGAATAAGTATTAAGGTGGGTACACACGTGAGAGCCGAACCTTGTATGTGTAACTGAGTTACGCATATACGGTTACAAGGTGTCAAAATGTCGAGGACGAACCGTAACCACGTTAAGTACGTAACTTCATTTCAATCCACTGCGATCATCAGTCTGTCTCTGTCCGGGTTGTTTACCGACGATGGCCACCATGCAAGTAGCAGCTGCCGCGTATATTTATATACATTATTTAACGAAGATGAAGCTAAATAAAAGATGGTGGCAATCAAGGTTATATACTAGAAGGGTAGAATACAGTGGTCGGGAATTACTCGCTGACAGGAGATTCCAAGAAGTTTCTGGCCACAGTAAAGTCTGTTCTTCGTAATAACTAATAAATTGAAGGGCCTCTTCCTCACTCCAATCAGCCATGGTATACATATACGTACTGACTGACCAAAACAAGGGACTCTACTATGGACGGCCTTGTTCATAGTCGGTGTTAACAAGTTCAGCAACCTCTGTTGTTACGCGTGTCATACAGGTCCCGTCCACACATGGCGTAACGTTCAAAGAGACCTCCCTTTGATTCGGGGCCCAAAAACCGACAATTGGCGGGACGGAGGGCGAACGGAGCCTCGAACCTCGCGGGTTCGGGGTTCGGGTTCGAGGAACCGTCCACACTTGCGTTTTTGTTACAAGAATCGGTTACAATACAAGATTCGGTTCGCACGTGTGTACCCACCTTAAATTAAGTGATATAATAATAATAATAATAATAATAATAATAATAATAATAATAATAATAATAATAATAATAATAATAATAATAATAATAATAATAATAATAATAATAATAATAATAATTAGACTATAAGAAAGCCTTCGACATGATACCACACACTGCTAATAGAATGCCTGAAAATATATGGGGCAGAGGAAAACACCATTAGCTTCCTCAAAATACAATGCGCAACTGAATACAATACTTACAAGCTCTGGAATAAGACTAGCAGAGGTTAATATCAGGAGAGGGATCTTCCAGGGCGACTCACTGTCCCCACTACTCTTCGTAGTAGCCATGATTCCCATGACAAAAGTACTACAGAAGATGGATGCCGGGTACCAACTCAAGAAAAGAGGCAACAGAATTAACCATCTGATGTTCATGGACGACATCAAGCTGTATGGTAAGAGCATCAAGGAAATAGATACCCTAATCCAGACTGTAAGGATTGTATCTGGAGACATCAGGATGGAGTTTGGAATAGAAAAATGCGCCTTAGTCAACATACAAAAGGGCAAAGTAACAAGAGCTGAAGGGATAAAGCTACCAGATGGGAGCAACATCAAACACATAGATTTGAGACTGGATACAAATACCTGGAATAATGGAAGGAGGTGATATAAAACACCAAGAGATGAAGGACACGATCAGGAAAGAATATATGCAGAGACTCAAGGCGCTACTCAAGTCAAAACTCAACTCGGGAAATATGATAAAGCCATAACACATGGGCAGTGCAGTAATCAGATACAGCGCAGGAATAGTGGAATGGACGAAGGCAGAACTCCGTAGCATAGATCAGAAAACCAGGAAACATATGACAATACACAAAGCACTACACCCAAGAGCAAATACGGACAGGCTATACATAACACGAAAGGAAGGAGGGAGAGGATTACTAAGTATGGAGGACTGAGTCAACATCGAGAACAATATCTGATAACCAGTGAAGACGAGTGGCTAAAAAGTTCATGGGAAGAAGGATTAATAAAATTAGACGAAGACCCAGAAATATACAGACAGGAAAATGACAAACATAACAGAGGAATGGCACAACAAACCAATGCACGGACAATACATGAGACAAAACTAGCCAGCGATGGCACATGGCAATGGCTACAGAACCAGTACAAAAAGAGGCATGATTCAGTATCAAAAGCTCTCCACTGGAGCCTGTGCAAGAAACATCAGATACCTTGCAGTAATAAGTGGTACGAGCACCAACCTGAAGGAGTGATAGAAAACGATCAGGCAAAGATCCTCTGGGACTATGGTATCAGAACAGATAGGATGATACGTGCAAATAGACCAGACGTGACGTTGATCGACAAAGTCAAGAAAAAAGTATCACTCATTGATGTCGCAATACCATGGGACACCAGAGTTGAAGAGAAAGAGAGGGAAAAAATGGATAAGTATCAAGATCTGAAAATAGAAATAAGGATATGGGATATCCCTGTTTAAATTGTACCCATAATCATAGGAGCACTAGGCACGATCCCAAGATCCCTGAAAAGGAATCTAGAAAAACTAGAGGCTGAAGTAGCTCCAGGACTCATGCAGAAGAGTGTGATCATGGAAACGGCGCACATAGTAAGAAAAGTGATGGACTCCTAAGGAGGCAGGATGTAACTCGGAACCCCACACTATAAATAACCACCCAGTCGAATTGGAGGACTGTGATAGAGAAAAAATAAAATATAATAATAATAATAAAATAATAATAATAATAATAATAATAATAATAATAATTCACTAGTCACTATTCACCCGTAATTGTAAAGTATTTGTTTTACTTGTGAGATATATATATTATATTTTTATGAAAACATTTATACATGTAAATATATAGATGTATTTATATATATGTATGTATATATATATGTATATATATATACATACATATATATATTTACATGTATAAATGTTTGTTTAAAAATATAATATAATATATCTCACAAGTAAAATAAATACCTTAAAATTACGGGTGAATAGTGACTAGTGAATTGTTATTATTATTATTTTTTTTTTTTTGCTCTCTCACAGTCTTCCAATTCGACTGGGTGGTATTTATAGTGTGGGGTTCCGGGTTGCATCCTGCCTTCTTAGGAGTCCATCACTTTTCTTACTATGTGCGCCGTTTCTAGGATCACACTCTTCTGCATGAGTCCTGGAGCTACTTCAGCTTCTAGTTATTCTAGATTCCTTTTCAGGGATCTTGGGATCGTGCCTAGTGCTCCTATGATTATGGGTACAATTTAAACAGGGATATCCCATATCCTTATTTCTATTTTCAGATCTTGATACTTATCCATTTTTTCCCTCTCTTTCTCTTCAACTCTGGTGTCCCATGGTATTGCGACATCAATGAGTGATACTTTTTTCTTGACTTTGTCGATCAACGTCACGTCTGGTCTATTTGCACGTATCATCCTATCTGTTCTGATACCATAGTCCCAGAGGATCTTTGCCTGATCGTTTTCTATCACTCCTTCAGGTTGGTGCTCGTACCACTTATTACTGCAAGGTATCTGATGTTTCTTGCACAGGCTCCAGTGGAGGGCTTTTGATACTGAATCATGCCTCTTTTTGTACTGGTTCTGTAGCCATTGCCATGTGCCATCGCTGGCTAGTTTTGTCTCATGTATTGTCCGTGCATTGGTTTGTTGTGCCAGTCCTCTGTTATGTTTGTCATTTTCCTGTCTGTATATTTCTGGGTCTTCGTCTAATTTTATTAATCCTTCTTCCCATGAACTTTTTAGCCACTCGTCTTCACTGGTTATCAGATATTGTTCTCGATGTTGACTCAGTCCTCCATACTTAGTAATCCTCTCCCTCCTTCCTTTCGTGTTATGTATAGCCTGTCAGTATTTGCTCTTGGGTGTAGTGCTTTGTGTATTGTCATATGTTTCCTGGTTTTCTGATCTATGCTACGGAGTTCTGCCTTCGTCCATTCCACTATTCCTGCGCTGTATCTGATTACTGGCACTGCCCATGTGTTTATGGCTTTTATCATTTTTCCGGCGTTGAGTTTTGACTTGAGTATCGCCTTGAGTCTCTGCATATATTCTTTCCTGATCGTGTCCTTCATCTCTTGGTGTTTTATATCACCTCCTTCCATTTTTCCCAGGTATTTGTATCCAGTCTCATCTATGTGTTTGATGTTGCTCCCATCTGGTAGCTTTTTGCCTTCAGTTCTCGTTACTTTGCCTTTTTGTATGTTGACTAAGGCGCATTTTTCTATTCCAAACTCCATCCTGATGTCTCCAGATACAATCCTTACAGTCTGGATTAGGGTATCTATTTCCTTGATGCTCTTACCATACAGCTTGATGTCGTCCATGAACATCAGATGGTTAATTCTGTTGCCTCTTTTCTTGAGTTGGTACCCGGCATCCATCTTCTGTAGTACTTTTGTCATGGGAATCATGGCTACTACGAAGAATAGTGGGGACAGTGAGTCGCCCTGGAAGATCCCTCTCCTGATATTAACCTCTGCTAGTCTTCTTCCAGAGCTTGTAATTATTGTATTCCAGTTGTGCATTGTATTTTTGAGGAAGCTGATGGTGTTTTCCTCTGCCCCATATATTTTCAGGCATTCTATTAGCCATGTGCGTGGTATCATGTCGAAGGCTTTCTGATAGTCTATCCATGCCATGATTAGGTTGGTTTTCCTTCTCCTACTGTTCTTCATTACCATTTTGTCTATCAGGAGCTGATCTTTTGTGCCCCTACACTTCCTTCTGCAGCCTTTCTGTTGGTGGGGGATGGTGTTTGTCTCCTCTAGGTAGTTGTATAGCCTTTCACTGATGATACCTGCTAGTAACTTCCACATTATTGGTAGGCAGGTGATAGGCCTGTAGTTACTGGCTATATTTCCCTTACTCTTGTCTTTTTGTACTAAGGATGTTCTTCCTGTGGTCATCCATTTGGGTGCATGGTGATTTGAGATACAATGCTGGAGTTGTTCTGCTATTCGTGGGTGTAGGGCCTTGATGTTTTTGAGCCAGTATCCATGGACTTCATCGGGACCTGGAGCTTTCCAGTTTGGCATTTTCTGTGTCTGTCGTGATCTCTGTGAATCTTTGTTTTATTCTACCTGTTTCTTCTTCCTTGACTTCCTGGAGCCATGTTGCATGTTTGTTGTGTGATACCGGATTGCTCCATATGTTTTCCCAGTCTCTTACTTGGTTCGACTTCAGGAATTTCTGGGTGGTTGTCTTCCCTTCTTAGTTGGCTGTACATTCTTTTCGGGTTGGTTCCGAATAGTTTGTTCTGTTGGTATCCCTTATTCCTGTTCATGTACCGTTGTATCCTATGTGCTTTGGCCTTAAGCCTCTGTTTTACATCTTCTATTGTGTTGTTTAGTCCCCTCTCTTGTACTTTGTATTTCTCGTTGAGTTCCTCCCTTGTTTTCTTGCTTCTTAGCCTTTTTTCTGCCATCTCTTTCAGTTTACTCAAGTCAGATCTCATTACCATGATTTGCTTTTCCAGGCGCCTTTTCCAAGGAGGTTGCTGTTTTGGTTTCTGTTGGGTTGGTTGTGCTGGTGGTGTTGATGTTCGAATCCCCATCAGTTCTGCTACTAATCTATCTCCTGCATATGCTAAGTTATTTGTTTCTATGATTATGGTGGTGTGTATTATGCCCATTATTTCATTGACCTCACTTGTTTTCTCCCTTAATTTCTTGGTGTTGTAGGCTTTCATGGAGGGGATCTTTGTTCTCTCTGTATCTGGTTCCATCCATTGTCTAATCTTTTCTACCCATTCCGTCCTCTCTGTTACTTCGTCGGTGTTATTATTATTATTATTATTATTATTATTATTATTATTATTATTATTATTATTATTATTATTATTATTATTATTATTATATCACCTGTTATTTATTCTCGTATACTGCTTGTATTTAGTGAGTCACTTGCATCTTAGTTACAATTACTTATGTCTTACTTTCTTATATATATATATATATATATATATATATATATATATATATATATATAATATCTATATATATATATATATATAACTCCCCACCCTATTCGTGGGAATTTGGGTGGGTTTGTGGAATGGGAATTGGCGAGTTTTTTTAGACGGAGGTTACGATAGGGTTTTTTTTCTTTTGCATAACTAGATGATGAAAGGATCTGACAAAGACTCAAAAGTACAGACCCTCTCTCTCTCTCTCTCTCTCTCTCTCTCTATATATATATATATATATATATATATATATATATATATATATATATATATATATATATAAGAAAGTAAGAAAGTAGAAAACGAACAAGGCCTAATCACGATCCCGGATGTATACGTATTCACCTGAGCATCTCTCCAGGTGAACTCGGGTAGCGTCACGGTTACCATGGTAACCGGTCTGAATCTCTAGGAAATGTCCCGCGCGATGTGACACTTTTAGTCACTAAATGGCTCTAAGGGAAATACGTTGCATACTTGTTCGAATTACTTCATTCTAAATGGGGTCACTGAAGTAAGGACAAGTGGATATTGCTTTTTAATCTGTATATTTGTTTTATTTATTACTAATTCGCATATTTATATATTTTAGTTATTTTCTCGTTTATTTATGGATGCGTGTTTGCGTGGGTGGGTGAAGCAATATGGCCTCGCGTGCTTGCCCGCGCGCAGGCAAGAATGTCTTCCCAAGATAGCGCGGAATAAACGTAGTGCAAATCCTCGTTTAGTTTTTCACATGGTTTGAGCGTAAAACTACAAGAAAAAAAAGTGTTATTTAT
>NC_061097.1:43111472-43116472 GCF_015104395.2 Macrobrachium nipponense
ATTGAAACGAAAATCCTGTTTTTTTTATTAAATTAAATTAGAGCCGTTGTGAATTGGTGTGGCCATAACTGTATATATATAATATATATATATATATATATATATATATATATAGATATATATATATATATATATATTAAATTATACAGACACACACACACATATATGAATATATATATTATATATATATATATATATATGTGTGTGTGTGTGTGTGTGTGTGTGTGGTGTGTGTGTGTGTGTGTGTGTGTGTATTCTCAACTTAATCCTAGTCCTCTTTAAAAGAAGCTTCACTTAGCAGAGAAGTCTGTACTTCAGAAAATTAGATTAAGACTTGGGAGTAATACCATCTAATGTGGTCTCTCTTAATAGGGTGGGTGTTGAAAAAAAAAATCGAGTAAATGAGTTTTTTCCCTTTACAAAAAAAATAAAACATAAAATAAAGAAAAGCTTTCTCTTGATGAAATTGCATTTGATCTTTCTGTGAACGATTAAATTGTTTATTTTCTTTTATTTTGGAAGTGGGCATTTAATTAAATAAGATTAAGTACTTTCTTAGAAGTATTTATTTGAGTAGGCTTAGTTACTATTATTACATTTATCTTGAGAGTAACGGGGTTGCATGTACATACACCTGTTATATAATAAGTAGATTTTATACGCACTACACACACACTCATATACTATATATATATATATATATATATATAATATATATATATATATATATATTACTTTAAATAATTTCTTGAGCATATTTTTTCTCAGTTGATCTCCATCCTTTTGAAGAAGAAAGAAAATCGTCAAATAAAGTTTTATCACTTTGTATTTAGACAATCTCTTTCAAAGCATCACCAAAATATAAACCCCATCTTTAAATGCATATTTTTTCATGACCTTTACCTATGACCTTTGAACTCTACTCCATCGCCCATAAATGATGGAATTTAACATTCATTGATAAATGATAAAAATACAAGTACTATATATATATATAAATAAATAATATTCGATGACTGAACGAGGAACTTATTTGACTATTAGTATTTTTCTACCAACTGCATTAAGAAAACCGACTCTCTCTCTCTCTCTCTCTCTCTCTCTCTCTCTTAATTTGCCACTTAATTTGATACAGTTTTCTAAAATGGAAAAAAAAGAAGTCGATGAAAAATTATACTTTTGCTCTGAAACCAATTAAGTTTTTTTTAAACTTCCTATAAAAAATCAGTTCAAAAGTTATAAAATCAATATCGGAAGCGAGACGTTGTAAGGAGGGAGAGAGAGAGAGAGAGAGAGAGAGAGAGAGAGAGAGAGAGATTTTGTAAGTTATACAGTAAATGTTTTTAGAGAGATGAAAATAAATGAATGTGGTGGGGAGAGGGTACAAAGATAGACAGACAGACAGACAAAAGCTAAAAAGATAACTATTAAAAGAGAGGAAAAATGACAGAGGTCAGGGAAAAGGTAAGAGAGAGAGAGAGAGAGAGAGAGAGAGAGAGAGAGAGAGCGTAGCTAACAAAAGATGAGATTTACTTTTGTAAATACAATACAATCCATCAGCCCTGCGAAACAGTTTATTTTGAAGACCGTACCTTCAGTTTGGTCTGCATTTGAATTTATGAAGAAAACTCTCTCTCTCTCTCTCTCTCTCTCTCTCTCTCTCTCTCTCTCTCTCTCTCTCTCTCTCTCTCTCAGATAAATGTTAGAGTGAATAGCGTTTTTTTTTATTGCGTTCATATATTTGAACACCCATTATTACACATTTATTTTATAATTTTTATTCTAGAAATACTTCATGAACCAGTAAAAAAGTATATTATAAACTTGTTGTATGCAAATTATGCGTGAGAATTATTTAGCAATAATAGATATGCGTGTATGCAAATTAGACGTGAGAATTACTTACCAATAATTAATATGCGATTTTATTGTTTAGATTATAAGTATTATACTTTTCGCAATAATTTTTAAATGCGGCCGAGGGGACAGAATTATTTAACGCCAGTACCTGAATAATTCCCGTAATTATTTTATTAAAACGTGACATTTTTTGTACTTAAAATTCATAATATATTTACATGTCAAACAGTAAAACGTATTTTAATATATTTTCGCTTACTCGGGGAGTAAACCTGCAATCTACTTTGTTGTTGTTGCAATTGTTGTATTGTTGTTGTTCTTGTTCTTGTTGTGGGGGGGGGGAGTAGGAAAGGTCTACTGAAAAGCCTAAAAAGGTCTGATAAAGGTGTTTCGCGTTGAGTTCAAGATACAGGTATTTTAGGATAGGATATTTATGATTCTTTTTTTATGAGAATGAAAATATAAAAGATGAATAATGTTCACGTTAAACAGTACAGAACAATTATTTCTAATAAGATATTTTAATTTTCGTTGGTGAAACAACGCTCTATTTGACCGTAGATTTTAGCACGTTTAAGTTTACGTTAAAAGCTAGGAATATAATGTTTACAATTTATGCCAAAGGGGAAAATCTTGCACGCGTCCGAGTAAGCTGTAGGTCGGATCACGCCTTGTTATACTCGAGTACGCTGCCATCCATTAGAAAAATAAAGTTTAATTTCAACCGATTTCAAACGAATTATAATGAGAATCATTTGTCGTTGATAACTGAATAATTCATATGCTGTTGTACCGGAATTATCGTGCATGCGTACACGATTATTCTAGCAGAATGTCAAGTCGTTATATGTGAATTATTCGTCAGATTTATATTATTCTTTAACGTTAATATCTTGAGCAGTTTCTGAACGGTTTCATATCTTGCTTTGGAAATGAATTATAGTGTTTAATATATATATTATATATATATATATATATATATATATATAATCTATATATTATATATATAAACATATATATATATATATATATATATATATATATACATGTATATATATATATATATATATATATATATATATATATATATATATATATATATATATATAACATACACATACATAAATATCCCTACTCGATACTTTAACGAGCATAGAGCAACAAAGTCGTATGGCATCATTATAATAATATTTAAGAAAGATTAAACAATAACTAACCCTTAATTGCAGTTCACCCGACCAGGAACAATTTTCCCTTTGAGATGCTCAAATGTTTATCTCGCCTCATAACGCAGCTTCTCGCTACCTTAAATCTAATAATGATCATAACAGCAGTAACTGCTTGTGGTGGTAGTAGTAGCAGCAGCTCGGGGTGGTGGTTGTGTTGTGGTGGGAGAGGGGGTGTTCAGGGGTTTACTACACGTCAGCTTATACTTGTAATGTTGTTGTTGTTGTTGTTGTTGTGTGTGAGGGAAACAACAAAGTGGTTAGTAGAGCCTGCGTAGGGCTGCTACACAAACGGGTGGGGAGATAATTGGATTAAACCCAGCGACGGGCGACAGAGTAGTGGTGATAGATATGATGACAAAAAGGTACGTAAAGATAAAAAAAGGAGGAGGAGGAGGAGGAGGAGGAGGAGGAATGCTAATTATAAAAGTAGTCACTAAGGCAGATTCCAAACTGAAAGAGATGCTTGCTTGGTGTTTTGTTTTTCAGAAAGGTTGATTATTATCACTTTGTTTATTTTTTTCAATCAATTATTTCTTTGCAGTTATTCATTATTTCATGTGAGTATTTATGTGATTTTATCTATTTATTTATTTATTTATTTATTTATTCATTCATTCATATATATAAGTATGTATTTATTTATTTCTATTGGTTTTGAATTTGTTTTCCCTGAATTCTTCATTTGCCATCCTGACGTCCTAAACTTTCAATTGACGTCCCAAATTCCCAAACCTTCAACTGACTTCCCAAAGTCCTAAGTCCCAAAACCTTCAACTGATATCCCAAAGTCTGAAGTCCCAAACCTTCCTCTGGAAGAACAATTCGAGCGAGCAAAAATTCATTTGCATACCTTCGCAGTACTAGGAGTGACCCTGGTCTCTCTCTCTCTCTCTCTCTCTCTCTCTCTCTCTCTCTCTCTCTCTCTCTCTGAATCGATTCCCAAGTTCCTCAAGGGCCTGTGGTGGCACTCGACGAAGCAGAGGAGAGGCCCCTGTGCCAAAGGGGGCCGTCAACAGACACAATCATCAACAGAACGAGTCTGAGGATATCGGATCTCGAATGCCTGAGCGTCAGACTTGAGTATAAAGCCTCGTTCGGAATCTGTAGCCGATGGCTTCCACGGTGAAAGCCTTAGTATAGTCTTTTTGCTGCATACGTTTTCCCCTCTTGCTAAGTAAGGAAGGGCGGCACGTGCCCAGCGAACGCTTTCCAACGAGTGCCAAGGAAAAGTTGGCGGTTTGCTGAAGGTGGTATGAAAGCTGAGGGAAGGGGGATCCCCCCCCCCCCACCCGTCATTTAGCCCATCATCTCTTCTTCCCCCTTTCCCCCCTTTTTCTTCCCCCCAAAATTATAATGAATAAATTCAATGACCTTACTGGTTTGCTGAAGGCGGTATGAAAGTAGGAGGGGGAAGGGGGCCGCCCCCCCGTCATTTAGCCCATCTTTCTTTCCCTTCTTCCCCCCAAAAAAATTATAATGGAGAAATTCAATGACCTAACTGTGTGTGTTATAATGAATAAATTTGATGACCTTACTGCGTGTGTTTAACCAAATGGAATGAGGACTTCAAATTGAGAAGTGTTCGTAAATAATGCCAAATAAGTCACTGAGAGAATGTTGAATGACATATAGCTGGTTCACTTAAGGTAGATTCTTGGATGAGCCCTATGCTTACGAGACGTTTGTTTGGCGACAGCTGATTGGCTGGTACCGGCAGGTAGGCAGCTCCCAGCCAATCAGTGGCCGCCAAACAAACGTCTCGTAGGCAAAGGGCTCACCCAAGAATCCACCTTAAGTGAACCAGCTATAGTTATATTCACAACGTCGGTCATGCTTATTAGATAACCATTCCCCCCGCCCCCGCCCCCCCCCCCCTACCCCCCCCCCCTCTCTCTCTCTCTCTCTCTCTCT
>NC_061097.1:43121472-43136472 GCF_015104395.2 Macrobrachium nipponense
TTCTCATTTCTTGTCTCCTCTTTCTGTATTTCTCATCCCTTCTTTTGATTGAATACCATGTTCTTTGGAAGCTTGCATTTCAAATAATAATAATAATAATAATAATAATAATAATAATAATAATAATAATAATAATAATAATAATAATAAAAAGAAAGAGAGGGAAAAATGGATAAGTATCAAGATCTGAAAATAGAAATAAGAAGGATATGGGATATGCCAGTGGAAATCGTACCCATAATCATAGGAGCACTAGGCACGATCCCAAGATCCCTGAAAAGGAATCTAGAAAAACTAGACGCTGAAGTAGCTCCAGGACTCATGCAGAAGAGGTGTGACTCCTAGAAACGGCGCACATAGTAAGAAGGAAGTGATGGACTCCTAAGGAGGAAGGATGCAACCCGGATCCCCACACTATAAACTACCACCCAGTCGAATTGGAGGACTGTGATAGAGCAAAATAATAATAATAATAATAATAATAATAATAATAATAATAATAATAATAATAATAATAGAAAATTGGAGAAAAGTCTATATAAACTGAATGCAACTGATGCAGCAATAATATTCAACACTACAGTGTTTGAAAGAGAGTATACTACTTATGTAATAATAATAATAATAATAATAATAATAATAATAATAATAATAATAATAATAATAATAATAATAATAATTTTTATTTTGTAGTTTCTGTCCAAATGAACCCCTGTGGTGGGCTTGTCTCATATGAATAGGGGTTGAATCTCTGAATAATAATAATAATAATAATAATAATAATAATAATAATAATAATAATAATAATGTTCTAAAGGGTCCACAATAATACAAAGTGTAAAAAGTCCGTGTATAATTTTGAAGACTTTACAGAAAGCTTTCGAACCCTTCCCTGGGTTCATCTTCAGTCCAAATGAACAATAAGTTACGACAAGTACAGAGGTAAATTTAAAAAAAAGAGTCGTTGAAGATCGTTGACAACGGTCGGTTAAACTCGTTAATGGGCCAGGTTGAGGAATGAAAGAAAGAGGGTAGTTAACAGCAACTAGGTGATACCCTCTCCCCTATCAATCCTTCTGGCTGCAATCCTGTTGGATCTTCGTACAGGTTGTTGCAACATTACATGAAGTCCTTCATCCAAGGGCGTAGATTGGGCACCGTTATCAGACTCCCCCGGGGCAGCGGTTACCTGGACTGGAAGAGGCAAGGCAGAGGCAGCATCAGGAGAGGGAAAAAAAAGTGAGGTCAATGAAATACTGGGCATAATACAGACCACCAGTATCACAGAAACAAATAACTTGACATATGCAGGAGCAAGATTAGTAGCAGAACTGATGGGAATTCGAACACCAACACCACCAGCACAACCAACCAACAGAAACCAAAAACAGCAACCTCCTTGGAAAAGGCGCCTGGAAAAGCAAATCATGGTGATGAGATCTGACTTGAGTAAACTGAAAGAGATGGCAGAAAAAAGGCTAAGAAGCAAGAAAACAAGGGAGGAACTCAACGAGAAATACAAAGTACAAGAGAGGGGATTAAACAACACAATAGAAGATGTAAAACAGAGGCTCAAGGCCAAAGCACATAAGATCCAACGGTACATGAACAGGAATAAGGGATACCAACAGAACAAACTATTCGGAACCAACCAGAAAAGACTATACAGCCAACTAAGAGGGGAAGACAACCACCCAGAAATTCCTGAAGCCGAACAAAGTAAGAGACTCTGGGAAAACATATGGAGCAATCCGGTATCACACAACAAACATGCAACATGGCTCCAGGAAGTCAAGGAAGAAGAAACAGGGAGAATAAAACAAAGATTCACAGACATCACGACAGACACAGTCAGAGCACCCAACTTAAGAAAAGAAAATGCCAAACTGGAAAGCCCCAGGTCCCGATGAAGTCCATGGATACTGGCTCAAAAACTTCAAGGCCCTACACCCACGAATAGCAGAAACAACTCCAGCATTGTATCTCAAATCACCAAGCACCCAAATGGATGACCACAGGAAGAAACATCCTTAGTACAAAAAGACAAGAGTAAGGGAAATATAGCCAGTAACTACAGGCCTATCACCTGCCTACCAATAATGTGGAAGTTACTAACAGGTATCATCAGTGAAAGGCTATACAACTACCTAGAGGAGACAAACACCATCCCCCACCAACGGAAAGGCTGCAGAAGGAAGTGTAGGGGCACAAAAGACCAGCTCCTGATAGACAAAATGGTAATGAAGAACAGTAGGAGAAGGAAAAAAACCAACCTAAGCATGGCATGGATAGACTATAAGAAAGCCTTCGACATGATACCACACACATGGCTAATAGAATGCCTGAAAATATATGGGGCAGAGGAAAATACCATCAGCTTCCTCAAAAATACAATGCGCAACTGGAATACAATACTTACAAGCTCTGGAATAAGACTAGCAGAGGTTAATATCAGGAGAGGGATCTTCCAGGGCGACTCACTGTCCCCACTACTCTTCGTAGTAGCCATGATTCCCATGACAAAAGTACTACAGAAGATGGATGCCGGGTACCAACTCAAGAAAAGAGGCAACAGAATCAAACCATCTGATGTTCATGGACGACATCAAGCTGTATGGTAAGCGCATCAAGGAAATAGATACCCTAATCCAGACTGTAAGGATTGTATCTGGGGACATCAGGATGGAGTTTGGAATAGAAAAATGCGCCTTAGTCAACATACAAAAAGGCAAAGTAACGAGAACTGAAGGGATAAAGCTACCAGATGGGAGCAACATCAAACACATAGATGAGACAGGATACAAATACCTGGGAATAATGGAAGGAGGAGATATAAAACACCAAGAGATGAAGGACACGATCAGGAAAGAATATATGCAGAGACTCAAGGCGATACTCAAGTCAAAACTCAACGCCGGAAATATGATAAAAGCCTTAAACACATGGGCAGTGCCAGTAATCAGATACAGCGCAGGAATAGTGGAATGGACGAAGGCAGAACTCCGCAGCATAGATCAGAAAACCAGGAAACATATGACAATACACAAAGCACTACACCCAAGAGCAAATACGGACAGACTATATAACACGAAAGGAAGGAGGGAGAGGACTACTAAGTATAGAGGACTGCGTCAACATCGAAAACAGAGCACTGGGGCAATATCTGAAAACCAGTGAAGACGAGTGGCTAAAGAGTGCATGGGAAGAAGGACTAATAAAAACAGACGAAGACCCAGAAATATACAGAGACAGGAGAAAGACAGAAAGAACAGAGGACTGGTGGCACAACAAACCAATGCACGGACAATACATGAGACAGACTAAAGAACTAGCCAGCGATGACAATTGGCAATGGCTACAGAGGGGAGAGCTAAAGAAGGAAACTGAAGGAATGATAACAGCTGCACAAGATCAGGCCCTAAGAACCAGATATGTTCAAAGTACGATAGACGAAATCATCTCTCCCACCCGTATGTAGGAAGTGCAATACGAAAAGTGAAACCATAAACCACATAGCAAGTGAATGCCCGGCACTTGCACAGAACCAGTACAAAAAGAGGCATGATTCAGTAGCAAAAGCCCTCCACTGGAGCCTGTGCAAGAAACATCAGCTACCTTTCAGTAATAAGTGGTACGAGCACCAACCTGAAGGAGTGATAGAAAACGATCAGGCAAAGATCCTCTGGGACTATGGTATCAGAACGGATAGGGTGATACGTGCAAACAGACCAGACGTGACGTTGATTGACAACCGGTCAAAAGAAAGTATCACTCATTGATGTCGCAATACCATGGGACACCAGAGTTGAAGAGAAAGAGAGGGAAAAATTGGATAAGTATCAAGATCTGAAAATAGAAATAAGAAGGATATGGGATATGCCAGTGGAAATCGTACCCATAATCATAGGAGCACTAGGCACGATCCCAAGATCCCTGAAAAGGAATCTAGAAAACTAGAGGCTGAAGTAGCTCCAGGACTCATGCAGAAGAGTGTGATCCTAGAAACGGCACACATAGTAAGAAGAGTGATGGACTCCTAAGGAGGCAGGATGCACCCGGAACCCCACACTATAAATACCACCCAGTCGAATTGGAGGACTGTGATAGAGCAAAAAAAAAAAAAAAAAAAAAAAAAAAAAAAAAAAAAAAAAAAAAAATAATGTTCTAAGGGTCCACAATAATACAAAGTGTAAAAAGTCCGTGTATAATTTTGAAGACTTTACAGAAAGCTTTCGAACCCTTCCCTGGGTTCATCTTCAGTCCAAATGAACAATAAGTTACGACAAGTCACAGAGGTAAATTTAAAAAACAAAAACAGGAGTCGTTGAAAGATCGTTAGACAAACCGGGGTCGTTAACTCGTTAATGGGCCAGGTAAGAAAGAGGGGTAGTTAACGCACTAGGTGATACCCTCTCCCCTATCAATCCTTCTGGCTGCAATCCTGTTGGATCTTCGTACAGGTTTTTGTTGCAACATTACATGAAGTCCTTCATCCAAGGGCGTAGATTGGCACCGTTATCAGACTCCCCCGGGGCAGCGGTTACCTGACTGGAAGAGGCAAGGCAGAGGCAGCATCAGGAGAGGGAAAAACAGAGCCTGTCCTACAGTTAAAAATCTTTTAAAAACATACTAGTAATATAAAAATTAACAAATGGGTCTTCGTTGACAAAGACTTGTTTCCTTTGAATGATTCTCCCAAACTTATAGCAGCTCCCTCGACTAGCCGTCTGACATTTACATTGTTACTTTTAAAGATAATTTTAGCCTTGTTCCAGTTGGGTCTGTGATCATTCCTGAATGCATGTGCTACTATTGCGCTGTTTTGTGATTGTAGTTCATAAGCTCGCTTATGTTCGCCCAAACGTATATCTAGTCCCCGTCCACTCTCACCAAAATATTTACTATTACAATCCATACACGTAGTTCGTAAACGCCTGGGACTATGGGATTTTTATCATTGTTATTGTTGCAACAACCTGTACGAAGATCCAACAGGATTGCAGCCAGAAGGATTGATAGGGGGAGGGTATCACCTAGTTGCTGTTAACTACCCTCTTTGTTTTCTTCCCACCTGGCCCAAACGAGTAACGACCGTGTCAACGATCTTCAACGACTCTTGTTTTTTAAATTTACCTCTGTACTTGTCGTAACTTATTGTTCATTTGGACTGAAGATGAACCCAGGGAAGGGTTCGAAAGCTTTCTGTAAAGTCTTCAAAATTATACACGGACTTTTTACACTTTGTATTATTGTGGACCCTTTAGAACAAAAATTATATGTAAACTCTCGTGATAGAGAGCTTTTCCCTAATAATAATAATAATAATAATAATAATAATAATAATAATAATAATAATAATAATAATAATAATAATAATAATATTTTGTTGTTTCTATCAAATGAACACCATATTATTTGGAAGCTTGAATTTTAAGTCAATGAATAGGTTCATCTTGTGAATAGTAATAATAATAATAGTAATAATAATACTAATAATAATTAGAGCCATTATTCATACTTTCAGCCTGCAATCACACACGCTCCATTTTCGAACAACCTCCCCGGCTGATCTGACGCCTGATAAAGTTAATGGGATATCGATTATGATTGAGAGAGAGAGAGAGAGAGATGAGAGAGAGAGATTCCCACAGTTCGCGAAACTGCTTCCACGCTTGCTTACGCGTTCTCCTTTCGAGTTTATTTTTTTTTCGCTCGTGGACGATAGGAAGGGAGGGAAGGGGGTGGGGGCTTTTCTGAGAAGAAGGAGGAGGAGAAGTGGAGAAAGAGGAGGAGGAGGAGGAGGAGGGGAGGAGGGGGGGCCAGGGGGGAGGGGAGAAGTGTCAGGGTTGCACATGGGCGTGGCAATTTGCAAATGGAAGGATGGCCACTTACATTGAAGACGTCGACGAACTGCTGTTTTTGTACCTGGGTGCATTAGACAAAGACGGGGGGGAGGGCGGAGGGGGGAGAGGATGAGGAAGAGGAGGAGGAGAAGGACTATTTGACGTCGTTGATGGCTTTTTTTTCAGTCTTTTGAGAAGCGTTTTTGTCTCTTGAGGAAACTTTTTTTTTTCGTCTCTCGAAAAACTTTTTTTCGTCTCTCGAAAAACTTTTTTTCGTCTCTCGAAAATTTTTTTTGTCTCCGAGAAACTTTTTTTCGTCTCTCGAGAAACTTTCTGTCTCGAGAAACTTTTTTTTCTCGAAAGAGAGACTTGTTTTTTTTTTCTTTTTTTTTCTGCCTATCGAGAATTTTTTTTTTTTCTCCCTAGAAGCGTTTTCGTATCGAGAAACTTTTTTTCTCTCCAGGAACTTAGTTTTGTTTCTCGTGAAACAATTTTTCTCTTGAAAAAACGTTTTTTGCTGAATAATAATAACTAATAATAATAAGTAATAATAATAATAATAATAATAATTAATAACATAATAATAACTAATAATAATAATAATAAATAATGACTGATCAAAGTAGATGAAGACCCAGAAATATACAGAGACAGGAGAATGACAAACAGAACAAGCCAATGCACGGACAATACATGAGACAGACTATAAAGAACTAGCCAGCGATGACACATGGCAATGGCTACAGAGGAGAGAGCTCAAGAAGGAAACTGAAGGAATGATAACAGCGGCACAAGATCAGGCCCTAAGAACCAGATATATTCATAGAACGATAGATGGAAATAACATCTCTCACATATGTAGGAAGTGCAATACGAAAAATGAAACCATAAACCACATAGCAAGCGAATGTACGGCACTTGCACAGAACCAGTACAAAAAGAGGCATGATTCAGTGGCAAAAGCCCTCCACTGGAGCCTGTGCAAGAAATACCAGCTACCTTGCAGTAATAAGTGGTACGAGCACCAACCTGAAGGAGTGATAGAGAACGATCAGGCAAAGATCCTCTGGGACTATGGTATCAGAACAGATAGGGTGATACGTGCAAATAGACCAGACGTGACGTTGATTGACAAAATCAAGAAGAAAGTATCACTCATTGATGTCGCAATACCATGGGACACCAGAGTTGAAGAGAAAGAGAGGGAAAAACTGGATAAGTATCAAGACCTGAAAATAGAAATAAGAAGGATATGGGATATGCCAGTGGAAATTGTAGCCATAATCATAGGAACACTAGGCACGATCCCAAGATCCCTGAAAAGGAATCTGGAAAAACTAGAGGCTGAAGTAGCTCCAGGACTCATGCAGAACGAGTGTGATCCTAGAAACGGCACACATAGTAAGAAAGTGATGGACTCCTAATTGGAGGCAGGATGCAACCCGGAACCCCACACTATAAATACCACCCAGTCGAATTGGAGGACTGTGATAAAACCAAAAAATAAAATAAAATAGAAAAATAATAATAACATAATAATAATAATAATAATAATTAATAATAATAAATAATAATAATAATAATAATAATAATAATAATATCTTATGTAATTTCTGTCAAAAAGACTATTCTATGGAAGCTTGAATTTCAAGTCAGTGGCCCCTGTGGTAGGCTTGTTCATAAGAATAATAATAATAAGAATAGTAATGATGATAATAATAATAATAATAATAATAATAATAATAATAATTAATAATAATAATAATAATATTATTATTATTATTATTATTATTATTATATTATTATTATTATTATTATTATTATCATCATCATCATCATAAACACGTGCCTCTCATAAGACCTCAGTTTTGAGAGGGGAAGATTGAGGGAAAAACTATTCAAGAAATCAAATTAAATCTGAAGAAGCGAGAATACAGTTTCAGTTTGCATAAACTCTGGGTAATATGTACCGAGACTAATCACTAAACTCGAGTGTAAGCAACTCGACTCGGAGATATGAAGGTCGAGAACTCTTCTCGAAGAGCTTATTCTCGTATTGTTGCGACCTCTCAAATGTGTTTGGGGAAACGGATCTCGTGTTTCTATCCACTTTAGTTCTTCTTCTTCTTCTTCTTCTTCTTCTTCGTTCTTCTTCTTCTTCTTCTTCTTCTTAAGAGGAGATGACTGAAAGTGGTACTGACAAACACACACCACACACACACCACACACATATATATATATATATATATATATATATATATATTATATATATAATATATATATATATATGCAAAGAGAGAGAGAGAGAGAGAGAGAAATTAATACAATTATTGTAAATTCATTCTAGCCATTACTGTGCAAGTAATATAAAAAAAATATAGGTACGGAGGAGCAAAAGTGAGAGAGAGAGAGAGAGAGAGAGCAAACTCCATGAATACATATATTGTGGCAGCAACATCCAAGCCATGAAAGTGCATGCAAAATCAAGAAATATTGAAATGGCCAAGCTAGAGAGAGAGAGAGAAAGAGAGAGAAAAGTTCCGTGAACACATATCGTAGCCATTACTGTGTTAGCGGTATCAAGAAATATGGAAACTGCCAAGGAGAGAGAGAGACAGAGAGAGAGAGAATGTGTGAATGTGTATATGAGAGAGAGAGGGAGAGAGAGAGATATGTAATGTGTATGTGGGAGAGAGAGAGAGAGAGAGAGAGAGAGAGAGAGAGAGAGAGATATATGTAATGTGTATGTGGGAGGGAGAGAGAGAGAGAGAGATATGTAATGTGTATGTGGGTGTGTGTGTGTGAGAGAGAGAGAGAGAGAGAGAGAGAGAAAGAATGTGCCTGAAAGAGAGAGAAAATGTTTATGTGTGTGAGAGAGAGAGAAGAGAGAGAGAGAGAGAGAGAGAGAGAGAATGAATGTGAGGAGCTGTATGAAATATTTGGCAAACACCTCCCCTGTTCCCTCATATATCAGCGCCCTTAGACGTCACGGGGTTATAAAACCTAATAACATTCGCCGTTTCCCCATTTTTTTTTTTTTTTTTCTTAATATCCAAGTGCCCTTTTCCACCTCGTCAAGCTCTCTCTGGCCTCTGTGTGTGTCTGTGTGACGTTTTATTATTATTTTATGTATATATATATATATATATATATATATATATATATATATATATATATATATATATATATATATATATATATATATATATATCTCCAATACTTCACCTTACAAGAATTCATCATAAAATCAAAATCCACCAAAATATATGGTATAGAAAATGGGTCCCCCCAAACACTCTCCAAACACACACACACTTCTAGCATTTATTCAATTCGACCCCCGATCATTGAGGCCAAAGTATTTGACGAGAGAAAAACTGGTCTTCAAGCGAGGCTGGAGTCCTGCCAGGGCCAAGAAATTAAATGCTGTTCGAGACATTAGATGCTTAAGGTGATCTATACTTGATCTCAGGCCCCTGATCTAAATATGAATGGAATTTGAAGTTGGGGATTTCATTATTATTATTATTTTAGTATTCACTACTTAATGAAAATTTATTACTATTATTATTATTATTGGAATTAAATTTCCAGGTATGACTATGTGAAAGGCATTATATTGTGAGATGATAATAATAATAATAATAATAATAATAATAATAATAATAATAATAATAATAATAATAATAATAGATTCAGGTCGAGAAACCTCCAGCAGAGCACATTTCCACATTAAAAATAGTTTTTTTTTTTTTTTTGGCCAACGCAAGCAATCGCATGAGCACCGAAATATTTTCATATATTTTCATTTGCTCGCATTTGTCAGCGACGCGACAGAAAATTAATGCATTCATTTCCCAAACACAGTATCGGTGACATATTTCAAAAGGTGGAATTTATATTTCCCCATTGATGGAAACTGCTGCTCACGTCATGAGTTTTTTTCTCTCTCTCGTTTCGTTCGACGTATACATGTTTCCAATTTCTGCCCAGACTTTGATCCTTGTATTGGGAAGGTGTTCCCGGAAGAATTGCTTTTATTTTTGTCAAAGGGCTTCGAAAATGACTGGTTTAAACTGCATCAGTTTATTTATTTAAAATATGACAATGGTTATTTTTTTTTTCCAAAAGAAATTTTTTTTTTTCAAAGGTCGTTTGAAAGGTATTCCTAGAAGAATAACCTTTATTTTTGTCAAAGGGCTTCGAGAATGACTGGCTTAAACTGCATCAATTTATTTATTTAAAATGTAACAATGATTTTTTTTTCCAAAAATAAAATTTTTTTCTTTTTTTTGGTCAAAGGTCGTTGTAAAGGTATTCCTAAAAGAATAACCTTTATTTTTGTCAAAGGGCTTTGAGAATGACTGGTTTAAACTGCGCCAATTCATTTCTTTTTATGTGAACATGGAGACTTTTACTTTAAAAACGTATTTTCAAAAGAAATTCCTTTTTTTTTCAAAGGTCGTTGAAAAGGTATTCCCATAAGAATATCTTCTCTTTTTGTCTAAGAGTTCTGACAATGACAGATTTAAGTTGCATAGATTTTAGGTATTTTTATGTAAAAAGGGTGATTGTTTCTTTAAAAAAGTTATTCCTAGGAGATTATCCCCCTTTTTTTGTCAAAGGGCTTTGACAATGGCAAAGTTAAACTACATCAAGTTATTTCTGCTTTGATATGTACAATAAAGATGGAGACTCGTATAACAAGATATCCCCTTAAGAAAGTCCTTGTTTTGTCAATGGGCTCTGATTATGACAAATTTGAATCCCCAAAAGAAATTATTTTTTGTCAATGGCTTCTGATCATCACAAATTTAAATCCCTCAAAAGAAAGTCCTTTTTTGTCAGTGGGCCTCTGATAATGGCAAATTTAAACTTCATCCACTTTTTCAAGTTTTTAATAACTTTTTTTTCTTTAAATTCGCAACAAACCTTGAAATTCCAGGCAAAGTTCAAATGGATAATACAACCACTTTGTTTTTTTGAGTTAAAAACGTTGCTGTCAAATGAGACTCGTTTTCTGTTTAAATTGTTCGAGTCCCACTTGGGAAAGAGAGTTCATTGATTCATTTCCTTTTGGGAACTGAATGCTATCAGTGGAAAGCGATTGTAGAATGATTATTACGACCACTATAACGGAGAGGGTTGTGATAACAGAGGGGGTTGTGGAATGTGAACAGTAGACCTGTTTGCATAACTTGTGTTGTTATTATACCGTGTTTTTTATTGTGGAGGGTTCAGTTCTGTATAAAGGGGGTCGTTTATAAAAGCAGTAAATTTAAATTCACATGACCAAATACAAAATGCATGCTAAATATTTACGAAGTCATTTTAATTCCAAACTACTATTTTCTAACTCTGGTTTTATTGGACCGACTATGGTAAACTTTCGAGAGAATAATCAGGGTATATTTTCGTGTATTCGCTTCGTCGAGCAAAGTGAAAAGGGCACCTACTCGTACGGTGTCATGTCTGAACCACTTGCGCACGCAAGATCTACCCTTCTTTTTTTATTTTTCTTGTACAAACCCACGCTTTGCCGTTTTGTGACTTTTACACCGAACAAATTGGCAAGAATGTTATATTCATTTCCCGGCGTTTTCTCACACGTGCTGTCAAGTTTTTTTTCTGTTATATGTTCCCCTTCATTTCAGAAATATTTTCAGAAGTATTTCCGCTAAACTTTGTCACGTAAATCGTGTGATTTTTTGAGAGGATGAAGAACCTATACAACCTAAGGAACCTGTTTTGTTTCAGTTTAAAAACCTTTGTATTGGAGGGGATTACTTATTAACATTTAAGTAACTCGTATCTCTTATATGTTATATCCTTAACCTTCAGGATAGATTGTCAAGTATCTATCTCATGCCTCCTGTGGTGTATCCCTGTACCTTCAAGATTGATTGTCAGGTATCTATCTCATGCCTCTTGTGTTGTATCCTTAACCTTCAGGATTGACTGTCAGGTATCTACCTCATGCATCTTGTGTTGTATCCCTGTACCTTCAGGATAGATTGTCAGGTATCTATCTCATGCCTCTTGTGTTGTATCCCTGTACCTTCAGGACTGAGGTATCTATCTCATGCTTCTTGTGTTGTATCCTTCACCTTCAGGATAGATTGTCAGGTATCTATCTTATGCCTCTTGTGTTGTATCCTATACCTTCAGGATTGACTCTAAGCCTCTACCTTATATCTTTTATGTTATATCCTTCAGTTCCAGGTGAAAAGCAAAATCTGTAAGAGCTACGATGAGGTAAAGGTCTCCAAACCTTCAAACGTTCACCCGCATTAGAGATAGTTCCGAGGAATGTATAATTCGCCTCGATTTCCACCACCTCTAGGTCTTGGCACACCTGATTTTGACACCACGACGTCGATGGCTTCGTGACTGCTACGTTGGAGTCGTGGCTTGAATGTCTGTACTTTATTTGTGACACTTTACGATGCCATTATGTGCCAATGTGATCAGACGTTGCTGCTCCTTGGCACTGGGCGACGTTGGTGGTGAATGATTGGTTGGGGGGCGGGGGGTGGGGGGGAGGGGGCGGCGCCCACAAATCTCTTTCTCGCTATCTATCTATCTGCTTAGATCTCCACCTGTAAAATTGCAGATGAAAATCTTTTATGAGGTGGATGTTTAGCTCTTATCGTTTTATCTTGGAAGCAAGATCTGGCTTGTAAGGCGAACGAGGTTGCTCTATATCCTGTGATTGATGTTTGGAATAACTTTGCTTGCATAAAGCATGAACACATTTTACGGTCATCATTACTAGAAGTTATAGAGTGGTTGTTGTTGAAATAACTTTGCTTGCATAAAACATAAACACACATTTTACAGTTATCCAAATTTGAGTTGTTATTATTGAAATAACTTTGCTTGTAAAGCATAAACATACTTTACAGTTATCGAAAATAGACGTCACTAAGTTTTTATTATTGAAATAACTTTGCTTGTAAAACATAAACACACATTTTACATTTATCGAAAATAGAAGTCACTGAGTTGTTATTATTGAAATTACTTTGCTTGTACAACATAAACACAATTTACACTGATCCTGAATAGAAGTAATTGAGTTATTATTGAAATAACTTTGCTTGGAAAACATAAAAACAACTTTTACAGTTTATCCAGAATAGGGGCCATCAAGTTATCATAAATCTTGAGATCCCTTCTACCCATTTTACATTTTTCTGAAAGCTAATATCATTAGCATCTCCAGTGGTTATACTTTGATGACAGAACCCGAGCGAAGATGAGAATCGCCGGTTATAAATAATGCAGCAACTATGCCACTTTGACATTTGGGGTGTTAATTAAGACATTTTATTAAGACGTGCATCCTGGCATAAACGTGTCGTAATATAATTCAGTGCTGGAGAAATATATCACGATGAATGCGAATACAGTTCTACCATTTTATTTTTATTCTGCGAAGTAAAAGCTTTCACATGACGAGAATAGATTTAGACCATTTTATGAAAGCTTGAGTTCGCTGGCGTCACGCAACCAGAACTTTCATTCGAGTCTGAACTCTCATTCTGGGAACTTTAAATACTTTAATTTTTTATTAGAGAATTGAAACCTGTTCTCCTCCTAAAATACTTTATTAATTTAGAGAAAGGAAACCTGTTCTCATCCTAAAATACTTAATTTATTTAAAGAAAGGAAACCTGTTCGCATCCTAAAATACTTTAATTTTTTAGAGTAAGGAAACTTTTTCTCATCCTAAAATACTTTAATCTTTTAAAGAAAGGGAACCTGTTCTCATCCTAAAATACTTTAATTTTGTTTGGAAATGATATCTGTTCTCATCCTAAAATTTAAAGAAATGAAACCTATTCTCATCCTGAAATACTTTAATTTTTTAGAGAAATGAAACCTATTCTCACCCTAAAATACTTTAAATTTTTTAGAGAAAGGAAACCTGTTCTCATCCTAAAATACTTTAATTTTCTAAAGAAAGGAAACCTGTTCTCATCATAAAATACTTTAATTTTTTAGAGTAAGGAAACTTTTTCTCATCCTAAAATACTTTAATCTTTTAAAAAAGGAAACCTGTTCTCATCCTAAAATACTTTAATTTTTTTAGAAATGTCTGTTCTCATCTTAAAATTATTTTATTATTTAAAGAAATGAAACCTATTCTCATCCTAAAATACTTTAATTTTTTAGAGAAAGAAAACCTCTTCTCATCCTAAAATACTTTAATTTTTTTTAGAAATTATATCTGTTCTCATCCTAAAATTCTTTTATTATTTAAAGAAATGAAACCTGTTCTCACCCTAAAATACTTTAAATTTTTAGAGAAAGGAAACCTCTTCTCATCCTAAAATACTTTAATTTTTTTAGAGAAATTAAACTTGTTCTCATCCTAGATGTAGTGCATTACTACCATAATACTATACTCCTGGTATTTTAATACTTTTATTATCTATTTATATATTTATTTATTCTCTTTTATATAAGTGGGATCTCTTTCTGTATTTCACTCCCTCTTATTTCTTCCTAATGAACACCCTAATATTCTTTGGAAGTTTGAATTTCAAGCCAGTGGTCCCTTTGGTTGGCTTGTTCCATATGAATAGGTGTCCTCTATTGAATATAATAATAATAATAATAATAATAATAATAATAATAATAATAATAATAATAATAATAATAACTAATATGCTGGAAAGAAGACCTTCATTAACGCAGGTTGTATTTTGTATTAAAAATAATGGCTATTTCAGCCGCGCCTTATTTGTATAGAAGTTTCTCTTATTCTTCTTATGACTGACTTTTCTTCTCTACTCAAACTGGGCAATTAATTTCAAAATAATAATAATAATAATAATAATAATAATAATAATAATGATAAATGCAGACACATGTAAGATGTGTTTAGTTACGAAATTCCGTCTTTCACAAGTTGGGAAATCGTCACTGGGAGAAGATTGTCTTATATTTTGCCGCGGTTAAATGTCATTTGGTAAAATTAATTCCGTACAAGGTTTTCCGCCCTCAGTATGTAAAACAGGACCTTGATTCAAGTCGGGAGATGAAGTCGGAAGTCGTTAAGCTGTCAACGATAGCTTGGCCCTTCGTTATTCTCTGAACCAAAATTCGGCAGCACTTTGTTTGTCTGTATGGTGTTTTTACGTTGCATGGA
>NC_061097.1:43148972-43156472 GCF_015104395.2 Macrobrachium nipponense
ATTTTTGAGAATCACGCGAGTTGATTTTTTTTCCACGCCTGGCAATTGTTTTCGATTGATGCTTTGAATAGAATTTTTCGATTGCGTCTTCAAAACGCCAGTAAATGTTGTCAATAAAACGTTTCTCTGAATTCTCGAGTTATGTAATTGAACTAGTTATGTTATGTTATGAGAGCTACGTATCTGAAATTCATGTTGCCTATGTGGATGACCTATTGCATTTCTAATTCCTCGATTCACTTTATATCTGTTTTTTTATTTTTTTTATTGTTTTATTTATTTGTTTATTTATTTTTGTAGACGAAGAAGCAGTGAAATAACTAAAAAACTAAAGTTTGAGTTATGGCTAAGGTTTTACACACACACGCACACACACACACACACACACACATATATATATACATATATATATATATATATATATATATATATATATATATATATATATATATAGTATATATATAGTATGTATGTATGTATGTATGTATGTATGTATGTATGAATGGACATATATGCATATATATACAATTACATGTTTATATGTGTGTATATATATATATGTATATATATATATATATATATATATATCCATATATATATAATATTCGTACAATAAGTTTAGTTACCTATAAAATACGAATACATACATTTTTACGTGACAAGATAAAAAATAAAATCTTTTGTAATCCGGATTGATACCAGGAAATATATTACCGAGATAAAAACATTTCAAGTGTACTGGAGAGCATTTGTTATAAATTCCTCAGTACAAATATTAAAATATGAACAGTGAATATTTAGAATGTATATTTAGCAAAGTATGAGCAGACCTTAAATAAGTTTATTCGTTTGAAAAAGAGAGAGAAGTTTGCTATTCGATATTTCAGCATAGATATATATAAATTATCCGTAATATTTGGTAAAATAATCTGACGAAGTATTTTGCTAAAAGAGGTACATCAGTTGTCGGATGATCAAAGGAAGAACCGCCCTGGTAGAGAGAGAGAGAGAGAAAGAGAGAGAGATCGGACTCTCCTATGTAGCAGAAAGAATTTTTTTGCGAGACGGGAAGGTAAAAGTGTAAATTCTATTGAGAGAGAGAGAGAGAGAGAGAGAGAGAGGAGAGAGAGAGAGAGAGAGAGCTCCATTCAACAGGAAGAAATGTTTAGATGACAAAGATAAAAGTCTAAATTCTATTGGAGAGAGAGAGAGAGAGAGAGAGAGTGCTATTCAACCGGAGGAATTGTTTAAACGACAAAGATAAATGTCTAAATTCTATTGGAAAGAGAGAGAGAGAGAGAGAGAGGAGAGAGAGAGAGAGAGACTAAAAAATTGATTATACCCCAACTTTCTCCAACAAGATTCCCAATTCATAAGCGGGCACGCTGAGATTAACATATAATATATAAAAAGTGTTGACGCATTTTGGCCAGAATGTTATGCCAGAAATGAACATCGTATCATCATTGCATTGGCCATACAGCGTTGGCACATCCAGAACAACATCACTTTCGCCTCAAAACATCAAACATCTCTGAATACGTCCCACGGAGACGTTCAAAACATCACACAACTGCTTGCTACAGCCCTCGGAGGAGTGAAGGTTTTTATGATAAGGAAAAGAACGATTAGAATTGGCCTCCTCGTCCTATCTCCCGGCGTCTTGTGGGCCAGATTTATTTAACTGCCTGCCATATAGCCTACACGTGACGCTGTTACGAGCTGATAGCCCACTGAGGTGTTGGCGCTGCGACGCTACATTGGATATTTTCCCCCTCGGTTTGTTCGTGACAATTTGGTGTGCAGGCGTTTTTTCTGTATCCCTTGCTCCTGGCGGCTTCATGTTATGCCTACCTCGACACAATTTTCCTTGTATTTGTATAACTCGCTTAAATTTTTATCTTTTTATTTATTAATTTGTTAGTTTATTTTATATATTTTTAACAAGTGATCCCCTTTTTCTGTATTTTCCTTGACTTTCTGTTACTTCTTTCAAACGAACACCATGATCTTTGGAGGCTTGACTTTCAAGTCTGCGGCCCCTGTGGTGGGCTTGTTCCATATGAATGGGGTTCATCTTGTGAATAATAATAATAATAATAATAATAATAATAATAATAATAATAATAATAATAATAATAATAATTAATAATAATAATAATAATAATAATAATAATAATAATATAATAATAATAATAATAATAATAATAATAATAATAATGACTAAATCAAGAAGAAAGTATCACTCATTGATGTCGCAATACCGTGGGACACCAGAGTTGAATAAAGAAAGGGAAAAAAATGGAAAAGTATCAAGACAAGACCTGACAAAAAATAGAAATAAGCAGGATATGGGATATGCCAGTAGAAATTGTACCCATAATCATAGGGACACTAGGAGGCACGATCCCAAGATCCCTGGAGAGGAATCTGGAAAAACTAGAGGCTGAAGTAGCTCCCCCAGGACTCATGCAGAGGAGTGTGTCCTAGAAACAGCGCACATAGTGAGAAAAGTGATGGACTCCTAATGAGGCAGGATGCAACCCGGAACCCCACAGTATAAATACCACCCAGTCGGATTGGAGGACTCTGACAGACACCCCATAAGTAATTATTATAATAATGATAATACATGATGTATGACTCCATCCACCCACAGTCCTGAATGCATTTCTCAGTTGTCTAAGAGCCACAGGATATTAAATAATCTTCAGCCTTTGCAGACAGGATATATAGATAGGGTCACAGTCCCTCCTACCCCTTTCAAATTCTTCTCTGCATTATACGTCACATCCATTATACGTCGGATCCATTATACGTCGCGGCACTTCTAATTGCGCGTGGCCCACGGATGACCGAAAAAAGGCCAAGCCAAGTGGTCAGCGACCATATTAGCCTTCAAATGGGTCGCACTCAATTACGAAAGGCTTTCAGACCAGATAAGGTTTCTGACGTTTGAGATCTTCAGCTGTCATTTGTCTTGCCTCAAGAACAATTGACAGGAGGGCGTCACACTCACTTCACTAAGAATAAGCAGAAGAAGAAGAAGAAGAAGACACTAAGAAGAAGAATACGAAGAAGAGGGATGATATAGAAGGATATTATTATCATAATAAGAATGAAAAGTTTTTGGTGCTGTTGTTCACTGACAGGAATCGTAACATCTCTCTCTCTCTCTCTCTCTCTCTCTCTCTCTCTCTCTCTCTCTCACAAGATCTTCCAAAGGAGGAATTGGATAACGGCTTGATAAGGCAGGGAGATCTCTCTCTCTCTCTCTCTCTCTCTCTCTTTTCCTTCGCAAAAATTGTAGACCGCACCTCCATTCATTAATCATCTCGAGTCACTTTTATGAATGGGCGGTTTTGGTTGATGAATGACCGTAGCGTAATGCAACGCTTATCTGCCCTGTACCTTACTAACATGAGAGTTTCTCGCCCATAAGAGTGTCATGAGAAACAGAATTATTGTTTCCAGTTATTTCATTCTTTATGTTGAGAGGAAAGGAAGGAAGTTCGGTTGCAAAATCATTGCAAGAAAGTGTCTGATCTCTAAAGGAATCGAGTATATCAGTGATCAAGTTCTTTGAAGAGTATGAGTGATCTCTGAGATGATTTTTAGTGATCAAGTCTTTTTTTAGAAAGTTAGTGATCTCCAAATAAAATTAATTTTGTTTAAAGCCGCTACTTGTCTTTGCATTTCTGTATCGAGCACTGGGATAAAGCTCTCTCTCTCTCTCTCTCTCTCTCTCTCTCTCTCTCTCTAGAACACACACACACACACACACACACACACACACACACACACAAACTTAGTAGCATCAGTTAAAAATATGTGTTGGTTATTTTTTCAGCTCTCTCTCTCTTTCTCTCTCTCTCTCTCAGCCAAACTGTCAATAGCATCAGATAAAAATATATTGGTTATTTTTGCCATTACTGTTTCAAGTAGTCTCTCTCACTCTCTCTTTCTCTCTCTTCCCTATGGAAAAAATAACCATATGGACTAATTATTTTAAGATTAAAACAAGTGTAGTAGCATTTTTTCCAAATTGACGGTAATGTAAGAGAGTCGAGAGGATTGACTCCCTGGGCTGGACGACGGTAAGTCTTAAGCTCGTAGACAGTCGTTTTCTTAGGATTACACACAATAATTATACAGAAAATATTTATTAAATTGACATCATACATTATATAGGGTGTCCATAAAGTCCTAGTACCATTACAAGTATTTGTTTAAGGTAATGTTACTGGGACTTTATGGACACCCTGTATGTATGTGTGTAATATATATATATATATATATATAGATATAGTCAGTATATATATAGATATATATATATACATAATATATATATATATATACTATATATATACATATATGTATATATATATATATATATATATATATATATATATATATATCATATATATATCTTAAACACCATAACGTGACTGTATTATCTAAAATATGTAAAAATGTGTATTAAAAATACATAAAAGACGGGAGCTTTCGTCTACTTGATCAGTAGACCTCATCAGCCGTACTGATTTTTCCTTTTCAAAAAAATATATACTATTATTACTTCACACACACACACACACACACACACACATATATATATATATATATATATATATATATATATATATATGTGTGTGTGTGTGTGTGTGTGTGTGTGTGTGTGTGTGTGTGTGTAAGGATTATTATAAATATTATGAATATGCGCGTCTGTAAGGATTATTAAGCTCTCATAACAAAGACGAGGAAATTGAGAATTAATAATTAATTATTTCTTTTGCAGGCGTTCATTATCTGATGAGGAAAGCCGCCTGCGTTGACAGAACAGAGAGGGATGAACTAGTTCAAGGTAATTAAGAGATTATCCCCTTAATGATTGCATGGTCGGACATTTTATCTCTCTCTCTCTCTCTCTCTCTCTCTCTCTCTCTCTCTCTCTCTCTCTCTCTCTTTTATCTTTCATTGCTCTGAATTACTCTTGTCTGTTGGATGATAGCTACTCAACTGTGATGATCGTGAATTAAACTCAGATTCACTTGAATTCAACTCAAAATCGGTTCATTAAATTTAAATTAATTCAATTCAACTCAAAATCACTTAATTAAATTTAAATTCGTTTGATTTAACTCAAGATCATTCATTTAAATATAAATTCACTTGAATTCAACTCAAAATCACTTATTTAAATTTATATCCACTGAATTTGACTCAAAATCACTTATTTAAATGTAAATTCACTTATTTCAACTCAAAATCACTTGATGTAATATAAATTCATTTAATTCAACTCAAAATCAAAATAATTGAATTCAACTCATATTCACAGAATTAAACTTAAATTCACTAAATCCAATTAAAGTTATATTCAATTCAAATTCACTGAATTCATCTCAAATTCACTTAAATTTAACTCACATTCACTCAATCCAACTGAAGCTCACTTAAATTCAACTCAAAATTGTTTAATTAAATTTAGATTCACTGAATTCAACTCAAATTCCTCGTACTCATCGCAGATTCACTGAATTCAACTCAAACTCAAATTCTCTGAATTCAACTCAAACTCAAAATCACTGAATTCAACTCAAACTCAAATTCTCTGAATTCAACTCAAACTCAAAATCACTGAATTCAACTCAAACTCAAATTCTCTGAATTCAACTCAAATTCACTTAATTCAACTCAAACTCAAATTCACTGAATTCAACACAAACTCAAATTCGCTGAGTTCAACTCAAACTCAAATTCGCTGAATTCAACTCAAATATAAATTCACTGAATTAGGAATCGTGACCTAATTCACTGTATTACTGGTAACCTTAGTAGCGAAGGTAACGTTACATTTCGAACAATGAAGCATCGCCTTTGTTCATCGTTTTTGTTTACGTGTGTAATTAGTGGGAGAGGATCGTGTTGCATTATGGTAGATGTTTTATGTAAATGATTCGGCAGCTATTATTATTATTATTATTATTATTATTATTATTATTATTATTATTATTATTATTATTATTATTATTATTATTATTATTATTATTATTATTATTATTGTTGATGTTGCTGAGAAAATCTAAACTGATGTAATGTAATATATATATATATATATCTATATATATATATATATATATATATATATATAATACAAATTTAAAACACATTTTTACATTACAGTTATTGTGCATTTCTTCACTGTTTTATTGACTATTAGTTATTATTATTATTATTATTAGTTATTATTATTACTTATTTTATTATTATCATTATTATTAAATCTGAATGCCGGTTAAGTCAATTCTATGCTAAATATATATATATATATATATATATATATATATATATATATATATATACTATACATACAGTAGTACCTTAGGATACGAAATTAATCCATTCCGAAGCGGCCTTCGTAACCTGATTTTTTCATATCTTGAACCACATTTTACATGTAAATTGCCTAATTCGTTCCAAGCCCTACAAAAACACCCCAGTAAATTTTATAATAAAGCTAAATTGACCAATAAACAATGAAATATAACAATTTGGACCATTCAATACCTAACTTAAACTACATATACATCTAATATGTACTACATACCTGTAAATAAAGTGTATTAGCATACATGGTACAAGAAATACTGTGCGTACACATGTAGTAAAATGTGGAACCTTACCTTTCGAGTGAGGCGATCTCCAAAAGTGGCGACAGAGGAGGAGGATGAATGGCAGAAAACATGAACACTTAACTTTACGAAGCACATTAAAAAATGACAGGAAACATTAACATTAAACTTTACGAAACACATTAACAAATGGCAGAAAACGTTAACACTTAACTTTACAAAAAACTTAAGATTAAATTTATTTTTCTTTGTCTTTTTTTTATTTTTAATTTTTTTTTTACTTTTTTATACTTTACGTTTTTTACAAAATTTCAATTTCTTCACCACTTTCAATTTTCTGTTTTTTCACATCACTTGGATCTTCCTGTTGTCTTACTCCTACTAAAGGCCTCTTTAAAAAATAACTATCCAAGGAAGATTGCTTCTGCCTGCTTTTCACAATGTTCCTGAAATGACTCAGGCAAACGTCATCGAACTATGCAAGCATACGACCTGTGTAAGCCTTTTTGGGGTGTCTCTTTTCTACAAATGATCGCACCTTATGAAAAGCAGCTAGAGCATCCTTAATTTCTTCCGCTGTCATAGGGCCGTCCTCCTCCTCCTTGCCGCTGCTAGAGAACTCTTCTTGAACGATGTTATGTTGCATGGCCTCCAACTCCTTCAGGTCATCCATCGTGAGCTCCTCTTGGTGCTCCTCGAGATCATTGATGTCGTCCTCGTCGACGACCAGCCCCATGGACTTGCCGAGTGCAACGATCTCGTCAAGATCTGGTTGCGAAACAGTTTCAGGGTTGTCAACTGTTTCTGAATCTGCATCAGCTTCGCCCATGTCGAATCCCTCGAAGTCTCAGGCGGATACGGCATC
>NC_061097.1:43161472-43163972 GCF_015104395.2 Macrobrachium nipponense
ACACCATTTCAGTTTCTCTTTTGTTTTGGACGAATAAAATCTCTCTCTCTCTCTCTCTCTCTCTCTCTCTCTCTCTCTCTCTCTCTCTCTCTCTCGTAAGAGAAGCAAGATTGGCTTTATCAAGTTCAATGTTCTTCGTAACAGTCTTAATTAGCCGTCATTTACTAAGGTTTTATCTTGTTACTAATAACCATTTTGGTTGTTTTTTTGTGGGGGGGGGGGGCGCTGGGGGGAGAGGAGAGGAGGTGCCCTCGTTTATCATGGAACTGAAATTATGCAAATTATACGTCACTAAATTAAGTAAGAGGCTTTATATAAATCAAAGGAAACTGCGCTAGGGAATGAAGGTTATTGAAAAATAACTGGATATTAGTGAAACTCGCTGATCATCTGAACAGTTCGTGACCGGACGGAAGACCTGACGAAAAATCAAACTCTTTCCACCGGAAATAATGATAACGATAAAAGAGAGACGAAACGATCTGAAAACGAACGATAAAAGTGGACGTAGAATGCTCAGCCCCACGTTCGATAGTTGCAACTTCTGAGAGCTCTCTTTGTTTTGATGTACTGGTCGGATTTGGTCGCAAAATGAGAGAGCGAAAGTGTGGGTTTGTTTTTCATTAACTTGCTTGTATAGAGAGAGAGAGAGAGAGAGAGAGAATTGGTAAATAGGGGAGAGAGAAAAATTTGGGAAGTAGGGGAGAGAGAGAGAGAGAGAGAGAGAGAGAGAGGAGAGAGAGAGAGAGAGAATTGGCAAATATTGGGGAGAAAAAAATGGGAAATACGAGAGAGAGAGAGAGAGAGAGAGAGAGAGAGAGAGAGAGAGAGAGAGAGAGAGAGTTGGCAAATATGGGGGAGAAAAAATGGGAAATACGAGAGAGAGAGAGAGAGAGAGAGAGAGAGAGAGAGAGAGAGAGAGAAAGAAACAGAGCGAAAATTGGGAAATATGGTAGAGAAAAAATGAGAAATAAGAGAGAGAGAGAGAGAGAGAGAGAGAGAGAGAGAGAGAGAGAGAATTGGGAAATAGGGCTGAGATAAAAATTGCGAAATACGGGAGAGAGCGAGAAAGTGAGATCTCTCTCTCTCTCTCAAGAAGTTTGCGGTAGAAAGTTTTGCCTATTCCACTTAGGCCTGAGAAAGAGAAGAGAATTCTTGGTGTGGAGTTACTCCCAGGAGTCAAATGGATTTGAATAAAAAAAAAACTTTTGTTTAACTTTTATTCACTGGAATCTGTAGTCTTTTTTTTATTCCCACATCACAAACAGAAGAAAAATATTTAATATCTCCCCACCTCACAAATAGTAGAAAACAATTTTTTCTCCCCACCTCACAAACAGAAGAAAAATATTTTATTTCTCCCCACCTCACAAATAGAAGAAAAATATTTTATTTCTCCCCACCTCACAGACAGAAGAAAAATATTTTATTTCTTCCCACCTCACAGACAGTAGAAAACACAATTTTTTCTCCGCACCTCACAACAGAAGAAAAATATTTTATTTCTCCCCACCTCACAAATAGAAGAAAAATATTTTATTTCTCCCCACCTCACAGACAGAAGAAAAATATTTTATTTCTTCCCACCTCACAGACAGTAGAAAACACAATTTTTTCTCCGCACCTCACAACAGAAGAAAAATATTTTATTTCTCCCCACCTCAAAAACAGAAGAAAAATATTTTATTTCTCCCTACCTCTCAAACAGTAGAAACAACTTTTTCTCACCACCTCACAAACAGAAGAAGAAAAATAGTCAGTTTCCTCTCCACCTCACCCACGTGAATCTTTGTGACCTATCGTGGCTTCCCAATTTGACTCAGTGGCTCCACCACTTTACATAAACCGCCTAGAGGATAAGACACCGTTTGAAACAAGGTCAGAAGAGTCTTAATGACCCCGGGTCACGAAAGGTCCTTCCCTTCGAGATTCAGGACCCACCAGTGACCTCGTCGATACAACAGAACATTTGGCCATCATACTTCTTTGTGTTAATTTTCTGTTTGGTATCGATTTCCTTTGAGTGGTTGTCTGCCAGCAACCTGATTATTTGTCAGTCACAATTATATTACAAAATACAGCCATTTTTTGTATCAGTTTTCCATTAGTTTTAATTCGGTGGTAGCCTGCCAGTAACCTAATTGTTTTAATATAATTATATCAGTGTCCGGATAGTTTGCTAAATACAGCCTCATATGTCACAACGATAGCACGGGCCAAAAGAACTCTATATTTCTGTTGTTATAGACAATAGAACTATAGAGTCAAAATATTTAAACATGTCGACAAAAACTGCAATGAAGATTGTGCTCAGAATACCTCAGGTAATCAATTTAATGAAAAGTAATTTCTCCTCGAGTAACCTACGTACGCATGTAATTGTACCAAATATTTGTTCCAAAGTGTACAAATTGTACAAAACTGTCCTTGTTTTACTACGATCTATCAATCATAAGTCCTGCGAAAAAGTCCTGCCCTCTGGGATTTGGGAACCTCTCAC
>NC_061097.1:43168972-43171472 GCF_015104395.2 Macrobrachium nipponense
TGCCCTAAAGAGTTATAAAGTGTGACAATACCATAAAGTGCTATAAAGTGTTATAAATTGCTCCAGTGTTATAAAGTACTGTATATACTAGTGCCAATAATTTGCCTTAAAGAGTTATAAAGTGTTACAGTGATACAAAGAACTATAAAGTTTTATAAATTGCTCCAGATTGCTATAAGTGTTAAAGAACGTTATAAAGTGCTGTAGATAGTGCCAATAAATTCCCTTAAAGAGTTATAAAATGTTACAGTGCTACAAAGTGCTACAAAGTGTTAACAAGAAAAAAAAAAAAAAAAAACCTGCCTCCCATTGTGTCCAATCCGGGAGCCATTGTTAATATGCCACCGCGCTGAATCCCTCAGCCTTATCCCACACCGTGGGATTTCCTGCCCTCTCGTCCCACGGTTCTGACGTTGATGCAGAGTGGGTCATATTATAAGCCCACCCTCCCCCCTCTCCCCCTCCTCCCCTTTTCTCCCCCCTCTCCCCCACCACCGCCCCCTGGTGGGTGGTGGAAGGGTGCAGATGGAGCCTGACGAAATCGGCTCGAAATAGAGTGAGGTATTATATAATGCATGTATGTATTGTTTTAATAATTATCTTTAAATATATAACTTATATCTATATATAATTTAATATTATATATATATATATTATATATTATATCTTATAATATATATATATATATATATTATATATATATATACTGAGAATCAATGCTCAGGAGAGAGAGAGAGAGAGAGAGAGAGAGATAAACACACACATTTGTTACCATCGAAATGTATCACCATCCTAACCTAACCTAACCTTCCCAAGAGCAACCATATATTTGCACATCGCAAGCTGAGAGAGAGAGAGAGAGAGAGAGAGAGAGAGAGAGAGACCTTACAGACCTTACATCTTGTTCGGGTTGCCCCAGGTCCCTCAGTGTGAGGCACCTCTAATGTCTACCAGAGAGTTGCTAGTGCATCTTCCGATATATTTTGGATGGTCTGGGATGCAGCTTAGATATTTGTCGGGCTTATTCTTAAACACATCTACGCTCACTCCTGATATATTCCTCAGATGAGCTGGCAACGCATTGCATAGACCTGTGTGCTTTCCTTATTTTTCTTGGTATAGTTATGGGCACTATTATTAATCTACCTCTGCTTGCTCTTTCTGATATTTTTAGCTCCATGATGTTTTCGGCTATTCCTTCTATTTGTTTCCATGCCTGAATTATCAAGTAGCGTTCTCTTTTCCTTTCTAGACTATATAATTTTAAGGATTGTAGTCTTTCCCAGTAGTCAAGGTCCTTAACTTCTTCTATTCTAGCTGTAAAGGACCTTTGTACACTCTATTTTTTGCAATATCCTTTTGATAGTGTGGGTACCATATCATATTGCAATATTCAAGTGGACTACGAACATACGTTTTATAAAGCATAATCATTTGTTCAGCTTTTCTTGTTTTGAAGTGCCGTAACAACATTCCCATTTTTGCTTAACATTTTGCCAAAAGAATTGCTATTTGATCATTGCATAACATGTTCCTATTCAACATCACACCAAGGTCTTTAACTGCTTCCTTATTTGTGATTGTCTCATTATTAGGTCCCCTATATGCATATATCTTTCCTTCTCTGTCTCCATAATTTATTGATTCAAATTTATCAGAGAGAGAGAGAGAGAGAGAGAGAGAGAGAAGAGAGAGAGAGAGAGAGAGAGTACAGCTTCCTGAGGTGATTTTCTATAAAAGTAGAGCACATTCTTCGATGGAATCCACAGTATATTTTAATTTTCTAGTTGTATTTCAAAGAACAAAAAAAAAACAGTTTATTGTAATATCAAGAATCCATAACTAGAATTTCACATTTCAGTAAAAATAACTTTTTGCAAAAATCGTCAGAATTACGAAATCAGAAAGTCGTCCTAGAGGCAAATTTGAATATTTGCAAGAAAGAACAAAGCCTTAGTCAGAATTTAATAATAAACTAGCTAGAAATTTTAAAATAAATTTAAAAATAAACTAGTTAGAAATGATACGGTAAACTCGATTTTAAAAATAAACGATGTTTGTTATATCATTTTAATCATTTGGACTGAATAGATTGTTGAGTCTTCCATCATAGAACATAAACAAGCCAGCTAGTCTTTCTCTTTTCATTTTGCAACTGTTAACTGTACATGGTGCTTTAGAAGCAAGAGCCCGTGCTGATTAAAATGCGAGTTTAATCTAAAACTACAACAACAGAGAGAAAGTAAAGCCTTTGATGCAGGTTTGAATTCAGGCATCTAGGATATGAGCATAAACAAACCAATTTATCTTTCTCTTTTCATTTTGCAACTGTTAAATACAGGATTTTAGGAGCAAGAGCCCGTGCTGATTAAATGCGAGTTTAATCTAAAACCAGAGAGATATTAATAAAGCCTTTAAATGGTTGTCTGAACTCTTTCGCAAAAAAAGGTTTTCCTCATACCTGTGGGACATCATACGAACCAAATCAAACCTCAGATGT
>NC_061097.1:43176472-43178972 GCF_015104395.2 Macrobrachium nipponense
TGTCTCTCTTTATGTCCAGTTTGTCTCTTTATAGACGGTCTCTCTCTTAATATACAGTCTCTCTGTCTCTTTACAGAGCCTCTCTCTCTCGCTCTCTCTCTTTATATACCGAAGGTCTTGCTGTCTGAATATAGAGAATTTAAGGACGCACCAATTTCCAGCCGACTGTTATGGAAAGCCCTTCTTCCGGTGCGCACTTTCAGGTCAGGTATTTAATGTCGTTTACCATCGGGACTGCGTCTTATATATATATATGTCCATTTTATTTTCCCAGCGCCGGATTATATTTAATCCGATGAAAACGATTCCATTTTTATTGTCCCCTGCATGGGGGCTTTTTAGTGTGATCAAAACGAAGTCTCAGAAATGCGTTTCAGTCTGATTTTTAGTGACATAAATATCAATTCTCTAAAACCTATGAATTATCAAGCATCTACTAGATCGTTGAAACTATCATTTTTTAGCCTTTTACTTTACCTCCATTCTTTCTTACTATAACCGTTGGGTTTTTCCTCCCAGTTCCACCTTGAGATCCTTGTACCTGGTCTCCTTATTTTCTGGATTTATTTGTCGTGCTGTCCAACCACTCCAACGCCTCTCAGTCAATCAAGAATGAAAATTATTGACTTGAATATAGCGATCTGTCTCTAAACTATTAGGTAACTGGTTCCTGTTTCATTCAGACATAGCTATCATTTTCCAGATTGCTAGAAAACTGGAACCACTTTCATTCGTTACCCATCTACTTCCAGACTTCTGGAAAATTGGAACCACTTTCGTTCATACCCAACTATTTCCAGACTGCTAGAAAACTGGAACTACTTTCACTCGTTACCCAACTATTTCCAGACTATTAGAAAATTGGAACCTCTTTTTCATTACCCATCTGTTTCCAGACTGCTAGAAAACTGGACCTGCTTTCATTCATACCCAACTATTTCCAGAGTGTTGGAAAACTGGAACCACTTTCATTTATACCCAACGATTTCCAGACTCTTAGAAAATTGGAACAACTTTCATCCTTACCCATTTATTTCCAGACTGCTGGAAAACTGGAACCACTTTCATTCATACTCAGCTATTTCCAGACTGTTGGAAAACTGGAACCACTTTCATTCATACCCAACTATTTCCAGACTGCTGGAAAATTGGAACCACTGTCATTCATACCCAACAATTTTTCAGACTTGGAAAACTGGAACCATTTTAATTCATACACAACGCTGTTTCCAGAGTACTAGAAAACTGGAACTATTTCATTCATACACAACTCTGCTTCCAGACTGTGAGAAAACTGGAACTACTTTCATTCATACACAGCTCCCTGTTTCCAGACTGTTAGAAAACTAAAGTCACTTTCATTCACAAACAACTTCAATGTTCCCAGACTTTTAGAAAGTTGGAGCGACCTGCACTCATACACAACCCCCCTCTTTCCAAACTGCTGGAAAACTGGGACCACTTTAGTTTACGCGCGACTCTCAGTATGACAAGAACGTGGGCCACTGGAAAGTTTTCCGATATATCTTGGGCGCAGAAGAATTAAATGAGCCCATCGTAATTAGTTCCAAGTTTTTCAAGATATCCGAGTCCATCGTAATGAGTCTCCGGGAAAACTAATTTATGTTTTATCGAGGGCTATATCCAATTCTTATTCATTACCTGGAGATTCCGGGTAGTCATTTCTTCCACGGGCTTTTTGGAACTGGAAGAATAATTTTCTTCGGTTATTTGGTTTCCAGTTACAAAGTGGATGGATTCAATAATAATTTTCTTAAGTTATGAGGTTTCCAGTTACGAAGTGGATGGATTCTTCGGCAGGTTTTTGTTTCAGCTGGGCTGAAATAAGTTACAGAATCAACCTATTTTCATTTGGTCGGGAAGTAAGCCTACAAACTACTTTGTTGTTGTGTTTGTTGTGGTGGTGGTGGGTGGGGGGGCTGTTAGGAAAGCCTAAGAATGTCTGGAAAAAGGTGTTTCGCGTTGAGTTGAAGATACAGGAATTTTAGGATGGGATATATATGATTTATTTATTAAAATGAAAGTGTAAAAATCAATAATGTGCATGTTAAGCAGTACAGAAGAATTATTTCTAATAGAATATAGCGTATTTACTTTAATTGTCGTTGGTGAAACAAGACTACGTGAAAAGTTAGTAATGTAATGATTACAACTTATGCATGGGGGGAAAATCCGCTCGTACTGCTACAGTACCTATGGGTGTTCCCTCTGGACGAACTATACCCGAGAGACCATGAGACGCATCACTGTTGTGCACAATGACATTCTGAGACGCCTCACAAACACTCCCCGCTACCACTCCGCCACACAGATGTTCTTAGAAAACTGCCTGGACAATTTAAAAATCATTGTTAGGCGAACAGTGTCCAGTCTGGTAACCCGAGTGAGAAACAGCAGCAACTCGCTCATACAAAGCATCCTAAGGAGCGAAGCAAGAAGATCTAAATTGTGGGAAAGATGGGAAAATGAGGCCTTTGTC
>NC_061097.1:43183972-43206472 GCF_015104395.2 Macrobrachium nipponense
TAAGAGATGCTTCAGAAAGGTGCGTCCACATTTCAGCAATATATGTTATAAACATGTTGCACTCAAATCACAAACACTTCAACACAAATCACAGACATGTCACATAAATATGTTGGGAACATGCTCTCAAATCACAAACTTGTCAACTTGTCAAGTCAAATCACAAACATGTTGAGAACATGTTGCCTTCTAATCACAAACATGTCATAAACATGGTGGGAACATGTCAACATAAATAACAAACATGTCATACACATGTGGCACTCAAATCACAAATATTTCATCAACATGTTAGGAATTTGTTGCACACAAATTGCAAACATGTTATAAACGTATCAGGTGCATGTCACAAATCTTAAATATGTTGGGAACTTGTTGCATACAAATCACAAACATGTTGGGAACATGTCCCACAAATCCGAAACATGTTGGGAACATATCACACACAAATCACAAACATGTTGGAAACTTGTTGCACACAAAATGACAAACATGTTAAATGTTTGTAATGACTTACTGGTAGGCATAAGCCTAACATAGTTATCTAGGATATGTCATATGTGTATATGATGAGTTTCAGACATGTTTACAATGAATATTTGAACAGTTTTGGTACTATATTTCAGTCGCCTCATTCTGATTAACAAATAGAATATTTTCGTCTAGAAAAGGAAGAGTATTTGCAACGTCTCGAAAATCTGATAAAAGCTTGACATTTTCCAATATTTGACTCCCAAGGATATTCCAAAACTTCCTATCAACTTTCGACAAAGTCTGACTCCCACTGGAGAAGGACGAACCATTTTTTTTTTTTTTTTTTTTTTTTTATTTTTTTTTTTCTGTGGCTTCCGGGCTGAAAAACATCGCTTTAGCGGTTGGTGCAGATTCTCTTACCTTGAACTTAGAAAGTTTAAGTTTATTATTTATTATTTTGACAATCAAGATGAATTGTCCCCCGGTTAATATCGTATATAGAAATTTCCTCGTGCACTGACATATATATGTATTATATATATATATATATATATATATATAATATATATATATATATATATATATATATATATATATATATATCATATATTATATATATGTGTGTGTGTGTGTGTGTGTGTTTGTGTGTATGTATAACTGAATCATGAAAGTTAGGAACGTGATAAATCCATAAATAAAGTTATGTGCCACGAAGGGAAAATAAACAACGGAGTATCCGCGAGATCTTTCGACGTTCAAACGTCCTTTACTTAGCAGATGAACTGACATACATGAGAAAATGACGATACACGAAAGGTCGTAAAACTGACAGATAGGGATTACAAAGAGATTAGTACCTAGAATCCGACACATATACATTTATTTATATATCTGTATATATATTTCCATACATTCACACACATTCCTTTAATAACTAATACAAGCTCATCTACCCATGCACACACACAACTTACAAGAACAACAATCTCTCTCTCTCTCTCTCTCTCTCTCTCTCTCTCTCACACCTTCCTTCTAAACACACACACACACACAAACACACATACACACACAGAGAAAAACAAACAAAAAAGCAAAGAGACACCAGAACCTATCTTTTCTTCTCAAACAACGAGACAGTAAACCCTAATATGGTGTCGGTTCCTCTTGGGGGCAGTTCATTCATACCATTACATCAATTAATAAGGATGCCGTCCATTTGCCCTGGGTATGGGCGGGGAGGTGTGAGACAGGCGGGAAAGTTATTATGTTTGAGCAAGAGAGAGAGAGTGAGAGAGAGAGAGAGAGAGAGAGAGAGAGAGAGAAGACTTTTTCTTAAGCTCCATGTTGATACAATTTCATCAGCATATGCAGACTGTACTGTACGAAATCTCAGTTATTGAGAGAGAGAGAGAGAGAGAGAGAGAGAGAGAGAGAGAGAGAGAGAATCATTAAATGGATCAATAATTAAGACAAATGACTCTTTATATAAACAGAAATCACGCTGAGTTATTCAACACGCGTTACAGAGAGAGAGAGCGAGAGAGAGAGAGAGAGGACGCCTTAGTAATGTGATATTGTTTTAATCTCTCTCTCTCTCTCTCTCTCTCTCTCTCTCTCTCTCTCTCTCTCTCTAGCAACTGTGTGCTATTGTTAATGAAAATATACCACAATGCAGCTTAAGAAAAACTTTAACTCTCTCTCTCTCTCTCTCTCTCTCTCTCTCTCTCTCTCTCTCTCTCTCTCTCTCTCTCTGTATTCCGTGTTTCGCATGAGTGAATAACACTTACGTATCTCAAACAATAAAAAAAAATATTTAATGAAATATGAATTTTAATATAATCCATTTTTTACATAAAATAATATAATTCCCAAATCCTTTATTTAAAAATGACATTTCTTGTAAGAAGTTGTCATTCAGTGAAAATTACCTTCATCTCCAAAATGCAACTCAACTTAAATATGAAATATGTTTTATTGCAAGCCTCGTTTTCTCTAAATCAAAATAACACCTATTTTTTTCCAAGCAGGAATGAACAGATATACCTCCAGTCACTTCTCTCTCACCGGGACAATTTTCTTTCCCATATTATCTTTCCTAATATAGTTTTAATTTTTTTTTTTCTCCGGTACGTTCCCTCATTCAAATGTATACTTTTCACCTTCCCCTACCAAGCACATCCCGCCCCTCCCTCCAACCACAACTCTCGCCAATTCAGGCCAGCCCTCTGAACCCTCATCTCACATTATCTCATCCTCAGGCAGCTACTTTCGTATTCAGATCACTCAGCAAATATACTTTTTTTTTTTTTTTTTTTTTTTTTTGTACTCAACTCCAGACGGAAACAGCTTCAAAATCTTTGAATGTTCTCAACCACTTTCAGTCCCTTCTCCAGTTTTTTTTAACGTAAACTCTCTCTCTCTCTCTCTCTCATCTCTCTCTCTCGTCTCTCTCTCTCTCTCTCTCTCTCAAAAAAAAAAAAAAAAAAAAAAAAATTGACATCATAATGTAAGATATTAAGGACCAATATATGTATTCATCGTCCACTCTCTCTATCTCTCTCAAAAAAAAAAAAAAGTTACAAATCATTGTGTAAAATATTAATGACTAATACCTATTCATCCTCTCCTCTCTCTCTCTCTCTCTCTCTTCTCTCTCTCTCTCTCTCTCTCTCAGTGGCACATCTGCAGACACCATTTCTGAGAGGAAATGGCATCTTGTCAAATGAAAAAAGGAAGTCCTATTAATAATAAAAAAAAATACGAAGTGATCCTATCGTGGGCAGCAGAGAGAGAGAGAGAGAGAGAGAGAGAGAGAGAGAGAGAGAGAGAGATTCCCAAAAGGCGTGACGGGCGACAGGATATGGCGAATTTGGTGACAGGGATTCCGAGGGGAGGGAAAAATGGGTGAACAAGGCAGACCATAATTCCATTACCTGACACCCAATTTAATATCGCCCGGTGGCTCTCTCTCCCCCCAGGGCCCTCCTCTCCCAGGTCTTCCCTGGTCAACCCAGGTCCCTCTATAGGAGGGAGATCATTTATACCATCCTACCTGCTCGGGCGTCTTCAGATCCCGGTACCTCAACTCCAGATCTCCTCAGGTTTCCCCTGGTCCCACAGATCCCCCAGGTCCGACCAGGTCCCCTCAGGTACCTCAGGTCCTTCCAGGTTTCCCTAAGTCTTCCCAGGTCTCCCCAGGCTCCCATCAGGTCCCTCCAGCTCCCCAGGTAACCCAGGTCCTTCCAAGTCTCCTCAGGTCCCTCTAGATTCTCCAGATTCACAAATATCCCCCAGGCCCTTCCAGATTTCCCCAAGGTCCCTTGTGTCCTCCCAGGTCCCTCTAGATGCCCCAGGTCTCCCCAGGTTCCCTGCTACACGTGTGAAAGGACCTCCTCTTCATTTCTATGAGAGGTCTTCTCCGAATCATCTCTTGATTTTTCTTCTATGAGAAGGAAATAGGGAGATGAGTCTTTTACTCTCCTCTTTTATTTTTTATTTTTCGTTTTTTTTTTTGACAAGGCTTCCTCAGGGGGACTTTTGTTTGTCTTTGTAGGGAAAGTGGTTCCTTTTTAACTTTCTCTTGGGGTGGAGAGAGAGAGAGAGAGAGAGAGAGAGAATTTTAGATCTTTTTTTCATCCTTTGTGGGGTTGGGATTTCCTCCTTAAGAAACTCCTATATTTTCTAAGTTTTGAAATGGTGATATAAGGGTACGTTATTTTAATTCTCTCTCTCTCTCTCTCTCTCTCTCTCTCTCTCTCTCTCTCTCTCTCTCTCTCTCTCTCTCTCTCTCTCTCTCTCTCTCCAATGTTGTCTGTGACCAACTTCTGTTTGTTTACTTATGATAATCACTTTCTTAAACTGCATGAATGTTTCTGTGTCTTTCATCTTGTTTAATTCATAAGAGCTCAGTGTATTCGAGATTCTGAAACTAGTCCAAGTTATTTTTAATGCACCATAGTTGTTTATCTATCCATAAGCCACTTTTTCACTATTGCCAAAATCAACATCGTGCTACGTGCTGCAAAATTAGCATTGGATATAACACCATCCTCTCTAGATTTGTAAACAAAACAAGATTCCACTACCATTGATTGATCAGAATCTTATCATTAATTTATTTTTTTCATTGCTGATAAATTGGGATCTCTTCTTTATGTATTTCCCTTTACTTCCTCTGACTTTATCCTAATGAACACCTTAATATTCTTTGGAAGCTTTAATTTCAATAAGTAGCCCCTTTGGTGGGCTTGTTCCATATGAATAGGTTTGGTCTTCTGTATATTATTAATAATGGTAATTGTCTAGTTCTTCATAAATTTCAGTAACATATGCATTAGTAGGACGCTTTCTAATGTCCAATTCCACTGCACTTTATTAATTTCCCCACGAGCATATAATACCCTGTCTTTACTCATTTCCCCACCGGGCATAATACCCTACCTTTATTCATTTCCCCACTGTTCATAATACCCTACCTTTATTCATTTCCCCATTGGGCATAATACTCTACGTTTATTCATTTCCCCACTGATATATAATGCCCTGTCTTCAAATTTTATAAAGCTTAAAAATACCCTTTTATTTGAACTCCATTTAGGTCACTGACCAGATATCACTAATAGTCTCCAATATGGCTGGGTTTCGCAGCATCTCTGGGCAGAGAGATACAGATTGTTATCCCATCTTGGCATCCGTTGGCGCACGGTGCCAAACAAGATACAGGTTAGAGGATCGTCAGGCGTCAGACAGACGACGTGTCCACCTGACAGAATCGACAGCCGATAAGAGAACGGATACTTTGTAGCATCATCTGAAGGCGAAACAATTCGCGTCGATTTTAATTACCAAGTCTAATTCTACTCAGGTGCGAGGTATGATTGGCACACCTGTAGAGGCGACATAGAGGAGTGGGTGGGGGAGTGTTTTAGTGGTTGGGGGAGAGAGGACAGGTGTGTGACAGGTGCATTAAGGGACGGTCTTTCTCCTGAGCGACAGTAAAACCAGGTGATGTTAGCTGACAGGTAACTGCGGAGCTAGTCTTAAATAGAACCGCTCATTTGACTCGGGGCAGGGCACCTGTCAGTCATGAATATGCGGTGCCAGATTTAACAGACAAGTGAAAATGTATGTAGCCATTTTCTGATTGTGTCTGATATAATATATATATATATATATATATATATATATATATATATATATATATATAGAGAGAGAGAGAGAGAGAGAGAGAGAGAGAGAGAGAGAGAGAGAGAGAGAGAGAGAGAGAGAGAGAGTCGAAAGGCCTTGCAGCAGAACAACATAGTTTCTCTTTCGTGGAATTTGTTCTTCATTTGGGTGTGTATTCATATATGTTCCATATTTTCGTGTTGATTCATTTTACTATATATATAATATCATTATATATATATTATAATATATAATAATACCTATCTATATATATATATACTATTATATATTATTGTTGTAAAATTTAAGAAAGATAACTTAAAATATGATCTGTCGCCCTACCTAAACTTATAACCCTTGCAGGGAAAGAAAACATCCGGAAGTTATAAAAGTTAATGAGTTTGAAAAATGTGTTTGTTAAGCTATCCAGATAATATTGTATAAACTCTTTTGTAAGGACTAATGCTAAGTGCCTCCCTTTTCTTGCAAAATTAGACTACGAAACCGTATGAAGAGGCGTTCAATGAGGGCGGTTAGTAGGTGGCTTTTTTAACTTTATTTATGTTTTAATATGTTTTATATATAATTATATACTATATATATTATATATAGTATATTAAGTAGATATCAAATATATATTAGATATATAGATATATATATATAATGATATAATTGATTGTGATAATATAGAATATATATATATAGTATAATATATATATAGATATATATATTTTAATAGATTATATATAGATTTAATATCTATATATATATATAAGTATATAAAATATAATAATATCTAATATATATAATATATATAATATATATATATATAATATATGTATATATATAGTGATATAAATATATATATCTTAGATCATATATATTAGATTTATATGATATATATGATATATATATATATATTATAATAGACTATATATTATTATACATTATATAAAGATGATATATAGATGATATATATAAATAGATTATAAAATATATAGAGATATTATATATATATCTATTTGATATATAGATATATGGCTATATTATATATATGTAGTATTGTATTACATATATCTAATATATATATAGATAGTAGATACTTTATAGATATATATATATATACTAGATATTAATATATTCTATATATATATCAGATATATAAGAATAATCTAATAATTATAATATTATATATATATATATAATACTATATTATATATATTCGTTAGATATATATCTATCTATAGATTATACCTATAAATATAGATATTGATTCATATAAGATATTATCTATATATACTATATAGTATATAATATTATATAAAAAAATATATATATCTATATATATATATAATATGTATTATAATATAGATATATTAATATAATCTTTATATTATATATATCGATAATAATATATATAAATATATATAATGGAATAATAGATTATATATATATATAGATTATATATATATAATTATATATATCTATATCTATATATAATATATATGTATGTATATATATCTTTATCATTATAATAATACACTATATATATATAAATATAAATAAAATATTATATATAATAGTATAGATATATAATATTATATAAATAAGTTAATGAGAATATTACTTTTCCAAGTGATTCTCACTAACATACCTTTTCAGGACTAATGCTAATTGGCTCCCTTTTACAAATTAGACTACGACCGTGAAGAGGCGTTCAATAGGGCTGTAAGTTGCTTTTTATTTATATGTTTTATATATATATATATATATGTATATATATATATATATCTATATATATATATATATATATATATCTATATCTATCTATATATATATATATTTATATTCATATATATATATATATATATATATATATATATATATATATATATATATATATATATATATATATATATATATTATATATTATATATATATATATATGTATATATATCTATATATATCTATATATAATATATATATATATATAGATATATATGTATATATGTATATATATATATATATATATATATATATATATATATATATATATATATATATGTTTTATATATATATATATCTAATAAAAGGAGCCCATAAAAACACCAAAATATAGAGAAAAAGAAAAAATACTATATTTCAAGAGACTGCTGTCTCCCTCTTCAGGTAGATGAAGAGGGAGACAGCAGTCTCTGAAATATAGTACTTTTTTTCTCTATATTTTGGTGTTTTTATGGGCTCCTTTTATTATGATGGAATTCTGTTGTTACAGAACATTGTTACCAGTCATATATATATGTATACATATATATATATACATATATATATATATATATATATATATATATATATATATATATATATATTATACATATATATATATATATATATAAATATATATATATATATATATATCTATATATATAGATACATATTTATATATATATATATATATATATATCTATCTGAAGCGAATACCACGGGAAATGATAGTCAGGAATACAAGCGCTTTTCGTCTTTATTCAGACATCGTCAAGGAGCTACTAAAGGTACAATTGGAGAGGATAGCCTCAGGTACAAACAAGATCAGGAATACCAGATGGTTAATTATCAAAAGGGTAAAAATTAAAATGGATAATCCAGGATTATCGGATATCACACGGTCACAAACTTAAACAGATTCTGACCCTAACCGAAATTACAAAGTATCTTTACAGTCCAAAACCAAAACATGTAAAAACTGAATATATTAATTTGTTGCTTATATTTATCTACAACTTTTTTCATTATGAAAGCATCAAGTTTAAATAAACCAAGACTTAAATTTAGAACATTTCTATTATTTGACTTGATAAAACAAGATTCAATGATATTCCTTTTAACTGTGTCATTACATGGGACTAAGGCTCTTGCTTGACTCCAGTTAATAGGATGGTCTAAATCTCTCATATGTACAAATAATGCATTCGATATTTGCCCAGTTCTCACAGAATATTGATGTTGCTTAAGACGATGTGAAAGAGATTTACCGGTCTGTCCGTAATAGATTTTATCACACTTTTTGCAAGGAACACGGAATTTCATATATGCAGCCTGGAAGATCTTTAGGAGAATTTTTGATTACTAAACTCTTGACATTAATATTACTGAAAACAACATTTATGTTAAAAAGCTTTAAAATTCTAGGAATATCTAAAAACCTTTCATCATAAGGTAATTTTAGAATGTTATGCTTACTAAATTCAAGTTTGTCATTAGTTGAATAAAATGTTTTTCTAGCTCTTTTCCATGCCACATCTACAAAAGTCCTTGGGTATTTAAGTTTCAATGCAATATCATAAATAGTTTTAATTTCAGCGTCAATAAACTGCGGGCTACAGACACGTAAAGCCCTTAGGAACATCCCAGAAAAAACAGAGAATTTAACATTTTGATGGTGATTGGAGTAGTAATGAACAAAAGAGGCAATATTAGTTGATTTTCGAAAGACTGAAAAGGTGAAATATCTATCATTTGCTATGGACAGTTACATCAAGAAAATTCAAATTACAATTTCTTTCTTCCTCTACAGTAAATTTTATAGAAGGGACTAAATTATTGAGATTATTAAGGAATTCCCGTGGTATTCGCTTATTTATGAAGTCACGTGCATCTACTGTGATTTTTTAAGCATATATATCTATATATAATTATATATATATATATTTATATATATATATATATATATAAGATATATATATATATAGATATATCTCTATATATATAGATATATGATATATATATATATATACTATATCTATATATATCTTATATATAATATACCTATATATATATCTAATATATATCTATATCATATATATCAATATATTATATATATATAGTTATCGATATATCTCTATTCATAGATATATATATCTATATCTCTATATCTATAAATCTCTATATATATATACCCTATATATGATAGATATATATATATCTACTATAGATATATATATATATATATTATCTATATACTGTTAATGAGAATTACTTTTCCAAGTGATTCTCACTAACATACCTTATTGACTGAAATTACTCTCCAAGATTGAAAGCCATAGAGACAGTCTTATTTTATCCATATATGATATATATAATACGTAATAATATTATATAGGTATATATGTATATATATATATATATATATATATATATATATATATATCTAATAAAAGGAGCCCATAAAAAACACCAAAATATAGAGAAAAAAGTACTATATTTCAGAGACTGCTGTCTCCCTCTTCAGGTAGATGAATGTGAAAAGTTTACAGAAAAGGTTGGTATTTATACCAAGAGGTCCATCCACAGGCAAGCCAATTTAGGTCGCTGATAATCTTCCTTTAATCTTCTTAAGTGTTGGTTGAATGAAAACCTTGTCGATCGTATCTGAAATCCATGCTCCTTTTGAGATGTTCATTACCTGCCTCTCTTTTATTAAGGCCGATTCCATCATTTGACTCTTGTACCGGCAGTTGCTGCTATAAATTACACGTGACAAATTCCAGTTTATTCTATGGTTATGTTCATTTATATGATTGAAAATAGCCGAGTTCTGTTGTCCATACCTAACTGACCGTCAGTTAGGTATGGATAACAGAACTCGGCTATTTTCAACCATATAAATGAACATAACCATAGAATAAACTGGAATTTGTCACGTGTAATTTATAGCAGCAACTGCCGGTACAGGAGTCAAATGATGGAATCGGCCTTAATAAAAGAGAGGCAGGTAATGAACATCTCAAAAGGAGCATGGATTTCAGATATGATCGACAAGGTTTTCATTCAACCAACACTTAAGAAGATTAAAGGAAGATTATCAGCGGGGGTGACCTAAATTGGCTTGCCTGTGGATGGACCTCTTGGTATAAATACCACCTTTTCTGTAAACTTTTCTCATTCATCTACCTGAAGAGGGAGACAGCAGTCTCTGAAATATAGTACTTTTTTCTCTATATTTTGGTGTTTTTATGGGCTCCTTTTATTAGATGGTATTCTGTTGTTACAGAACATTTTCACCAGTCATATATATATATATATATATATATATATATATATATATATATATATATATATATATATATATATATATATATATATATATCTGTATATATATATATATATATATATATATATATATATATATATATATATATATATATATATATATATAATGTTAATGAGAATTACTTTTCCAAGTGATTCTCACTAACATATCATATTGACTGAAATTACACTCCAAGATTGTAAGCCATTAGTGACAGTTTTATTTTATATCCATATATGTTATATATATACGTATATTATATTATATATATATGTTTTATTTTCTCCTTATATGATATTATATATATAATATATATATGAATAATTATCACATCGAACCATGATCATTTAATATTCTTTATATATCATTCGAGCTACAAATGTCCTTTAATATCTAAATTCGCTCTACCTCGGAATTGATATATTTTCGTATATGTACCAAAGGGGAATTTTTTAGTTGATAATAATTTCGTTCCCCCATGGGATCGAAGCACCGTCCAAGTGGACGGGAACGAAATCGGGACAGACAGTGACGCTATCCAATCAGCCAACAGAGACGCTATAAGTTTATATCGATTCTGGCCTTACGAATCACCCTCGAACTCGGTGTTTTTCGTAATTAGAATCGATATGAAACTGCATCTACTATGTTAGCCAATTCGAGCGTTTGACCCACGTAGCCTTTGTTATGAATAATTATCACATCGAACCGTGATTCATTTATATATCATTCGAACTACAAATGTCCTTTAATATCTAAATTCGCTCCACCTCGGAATTGATATATTTTCATATGGTTCGAGGGTGATTCGTAAGGTCAGAATCGATATAAACTTATAGTCTCTGTTGGCTGATTGGATAGCGTCACTGTCTGTCCTGATTTCGTTCCCGTCCACTTGGACGGTGGTTCGATCCCATGGGGGGACGAAATTATTATCAACTAAAAAATTCCCCTTTGGTACCTACGTATATGAAAATATATCAATTCCGAGGTAGAGCGAATTTAGATATTAAAGGTCATTTGTAGCTCGAATGATATATAAAATGAATCACGGTTCGATGTGATAATTATTCATAACAAAGGCTACGTGGGTCAAACGCTCGAATTGGCTAACATGGTAGACGGGGTTTCATATCGATTCTAATTACGAAAAACACAGAGTTCGAGGGTGATTCGTAAGGTCAGAATCGATATAAACTTATAGCATCTCTGTTGGCTGATTGGATAGCGTCACTGTCTGTCCTGATTTCGTTCCCGTCCACTTGGACGGTGGTTCGATCCCATGGGGGGACGAAATTATTATCAACTAAAAATTCCCCTTCGCTACATATATGAAAATATATCAATTCCGAGGTAGAGCGAATTTAGATATTAAAGGACATTTGTAGCTCGAATGATATATATATATATATATATATATATATATATATATATATATATATATATATATATGCACACACACACATATATATATATATGTATAGTATATATATATATATATATATATATATATTTTTTTATTTATTTTTTATATATAATATTTATATATATAAAATTAGAACTCTCTCTATGGCCTACAATCTTGAGTGTTAATGTTTCCACTACGTTGCGTTAATGAGAATCGCTTGCAAAAGTATTTCGAAATCAGTTGAACAATGTTCACCTCTTCCAGACTGTAAGGAAATGAATTTCCAAGCATCGGCTCTCACGTACCTCTCTCATACTCTCAACAGTTAATTTAGCTGACTCCAAAACACTTTGCCTTGAGTTTCGTAACTTTCTTGAATAGCCATTTATTCCTCAGACCGTTGGACTGTGGAACAACCTCTCCCTACTTAGGTTGTGCAATTGGTATACCTCTAAAGCTCAGGCGGTGATGCAGTGCATTGCTGCAACAATTCACCTTGTGTACTTTCAGTGATTTATTTATATTTTTCTTTATGTATTTATTCATTTGTTTATTTAATATGTTTGCCATTTCTAATGACTGATCTCCTCTTTCCAATATAATTGTATTAATGATAAGGGAGTTTACTTGAAGGATATAATTGTTCCTTTGTGCCCTTAAAATTGATATAAATATATTAATAATAAGTAAGTTACTTCAAGTATATAATTGCTCCTATTTTCTCTTAAATTGATAGGATTATATTAACAATTAAGTTACTTAAAGTATATAATTGTATTTGCCCCTAAAATCGATGTAATTATATTCATAATAAATAAGTTACTTAATGGATGTAATTGTTCCTATGTGCCCTTAAAATTGATGCAATTATATTAGTAATAAGTAAGTTACTTTAAGAATATAATCGTTCCTGTATGCCCCTTAAATGGATGTAATTAATGATAAGTAAGTTACCTGAATAATATAATTGTTCCTGTGTTTTCTTAAAATTTACGTAATTATATAAATAATAAGTAAGGTGCTTGAATATAATTGTTCCTATGTGCCCTTGATATTGATGCATTTATATTAATAATTAAGTTACTTACTATTTAAAATTCTATGTGCCTTAAAATCGATGTAATTATAATAATAATAAGTAAGTTACTTGAAGAATATAATTGTTCCTATGTTCCCTTAAAATTGATGTAATTATTTAATCATTAAGTTACTTAAAGTATATAATTCCTTGGGCCCATAAAATCGATGTAATTATGTTAATGATAAGTAAGTTATTTACAGAATATAATCTTCTGCGTGACCTTAAAATTGCTGTAATTATCTATAGCAAACAATTTACTGAAAATTTATCTTAATTGACTGAAAGTTGATCCAGCGCAGTTTGCTTAATCGGCTTAGGACGAATATAATAAATGATGCTTTCTCAATAACATACGAGACCTAATTGATTTGGGTATTTTGGAGAATCCGTCAGTTATTTACCTAAATAATATACAATTATCGGCAATTGAGGCTTACTGCTCATTAACGGCATTTCAGGCTCAACCTCTTTTTTTTAATGAGTGGCTTGGTATCAACATCAATCAGTGATTCACTTAACATTTTTAATATATATATTTATCGTTTAAATAATGAATTTCTTCTTCTCTCATAACTGATCCATTGATCTCTCTTTCTAATGAACACCAGACCTTAATGTACTTTGGAAGCTTGAATTTCAAGTCAGTGGCCCCTTTGTTGGGCTTGTTCCATTTGGATAGGGTTCACATTTTGAATAATAATAATAATAATAATAATAATAATAATAATAATAATAATAATAATAATAATAATAATAATAATAATATGGATGCCGGGTACCAACTCAAGAAAAGAGGCAACAGAATCAACCATCTGATGTTCATGGACAACATCAAGCTGTATGGTAAGAGCATCAAGGAAATAGATACCCTAATCCAGACTGTAAGGATTGTATCTGGGGACATCAGGATGGAGTTTGGAATAGAAAAATGCGCCTTAGTCAACATACAAAAAGGCAAAGTAACGAGAACTGAAGGGATAAAGCTACAGATGGGAGCAACATCAAACACATAGATGAGACAGGATACAAATACCTGGGAATAATGGAAGGAGGGGATATAAAACACCAAGAGATGAAGGACACGCTCAGGAAAGAATATATACAGAGACTCAAGGCGATACTCAAGTCAAAACTCAACGCCGGAAATATGATAAAAGCCATAAACACATGGGCAGTGCCAGTAATCAGATACAGCGCAGGAATAGTGGAATGGACGAAGGCAGAACTCCGCACCATAGATCAGAAAACCAGGAAACATATGACAATACACAAAGCACTACACCCAAGAGCAAATACGGACAGACTATACATAACACGAAAGGGAGGAGGGAGAGGACTACTAAGTATAGAGGACTGCGTCAACATCGAGAACAGAGCACTGGGGCAATATCTGAAAACCAGTGAAGACGAGTGGCTAAAGAAGTGCATGGGAAGAAGGACTAATAAAAGTAGACGAAGACCCAGAATATACAGAGACAGGAGAATGACAAACAGAACAGAGGACTGGCACAACAAACCAATGCACGGACAATACATGAGACAGACTAAAGAACTAGCCAGCGATGACACATGGCAATGGCTACAGAGGGGAGAGCTAAAGAAGGAAACTGAAGGAATGATAACAGCGGCACAAGATCAGGCCCTAAGAACCAGATATGTTCAAAGAACGATAGACGGAAATAACATCTCTCCCATATGTAGGAAGTGCAATACGAAAAATGAAACCATAAACCACATAGCAAGCGAATGCCCGGCACTTGCACAGAACCAGTACAAAAAGAGGCATGATTCAGTAGCAAAAGCCCTCCACTGGAGCCTGTGCAAGAAACATCAGCTACCTTGCAGTAATAAGTGGTATGAGCACCAACCTGAGGGAGTGATAGAAAACGATCACGCAAAGATCCTCTGGGACTATGGTATCAGAACGGATAGGGTGATACGTGCAAACAGACCAGACGTGACGTTGATTGACAAAGTCAAGAAGAAAGTATCACTCATTGATGTCGCAATACCATGGGACACCAGAGTTGAAGAGAAAGAGAGGGAAAAAATGGATAACAGAAAACAGAAATAAGAAGGATATGGGATATGCCAGTGGAAATCGTACCCATAATCATAGGAACACTAGGCACGATCCCAAGATCCTTGAAAAGGAATCTAGAAAAACTAGATGCTGAAGTAGCTCCAGAACTCATGCAGAAGAGTGTTCTCCTAGAAACGGCACACATAGTAAGAAAAGTGATGGACTCCTAAGGAGGCAGGATGCAACCCCGAACCCAACACTATAAATACCACCCAGTCGAATTGGAGGACTGTGATAGAGCAAAAAACAATAAATAAATAACAATAATGATAATAATAGGACCTTTAGGGTTGTTCTATATGAAAAGTAGTTCATCTGTTCCATATGAATAGGGTTCATATTTTGAATAATAATAATAATAATAATAATAATAATAATAATAATAATAATAATAATAATAATAATAATAATAATAATAATGGCTACTTTTATAAAGTATGCTTGAGAGATGGTCTGCTTCCTCAGTAATAATAATAATAATAATAATAATAATAATAATAATAATAATAATAATAATAATAATAATAATAATGTAGGGGAAAACTCTCTATCACGAGAGTATAGTATATAATGTTCTAAAGGGTCCACAATAATACAGTGTAAAAAGTCCGTGTATAATTTTGAAGACTTTACAGAAAGCTTTCGAACCCTTCCCTGGGTTCATCTTCAGTCCAAATGAACAATAAGTTACGACATGTACAGAGGTAAATTTTAAAAAACAAGAGTCGTTGAAGATTGTTGACAACGGTCATTAGCTCGTTAATGGGCCAGGTGAAGAAAGAGGGTAGTTAACAACAACTAGGTGATACCCTCTCCCCTATCAATCCTTCTGGCTGCAATCCTGTTGGATCTTCGTACAGGTTGTTGCAACATTACATGAAGTCCTTCATCCAAGGGCGTAGATTGGGCACCATTATCAGACTCCCCCGGGGCAGCGGTTACCTGGACTGGAAGAGGCAAGGCAGAGGCAGCATCAGGAGAGGGAAAAACAGAGCCTGTCCTACAGTTAAAATCCTTTAAAAACATACCTCTGTACTTGTAACTTATTGTTCATTTGGACTGAAGATGAACCCAGGGAAGGGTTCGAAAGCTTTCTGTAAATTCTTCAAAATTATACACGGACTTTTTACACTTTGTATTATTGTGGACCCTTTAGAACAAAATAATAATAATAATAATAATAATAATAAAATCTGCATTTTCATCTAAAATCAGTGATTCCGTCATGGTCTGTGCTTTCCATCGCATAAGGTTCCTTATTGTGCGATCACGTACGCGCGTAAAAGACGGCGGGACTGAACTGGAATATTCTTAAGAATCCGGATATTCCTAGATATTCCAACTTGTGAGCCACAGTAAAATCAGCTGTCAAGGGCAGAGATATTATTCAAAGACCTTTTGCAAAGAGGGAGAATTTTTACCAGCGAAATTATGCTGCTTTTCGTGGTTTGGAGGATATTAATGTTTCTTTTTGCTTTCTACTGTGTTTTTGGATGATTATGGTTTATTATGTTATGTTATGTTATGTTATGTTATGTTATGTTATGTGTTGTATGTTGTGTGTTGTGATATGTTGTATACGTTTAGGTATAATTATACCCACACACACTCCCATATATAAATATGTTATTTATAGTTATATATGTATGTATGTATATATATATATATAAATATATATATATATATATAAATATATATATATATATATATATATATGTGTGTGTGTGTATGTGTGTGGTGTGTGTGTGTGTGTGTGTGTGCGTGTGTGTGTATAATGATTGACGTCTCTATAAAACTAAATCATAACTATAACCACAGATAAGATAATTGATCCCCAAAAAAACATACAAAATAAATAATAATAATAATAATAATAATAATAATAATAATAATAATAATAATAATAATAATAATAATAATACACAGTATCACATTCACAATTTTGACGTCCCAGAAATGACAATATCTACGGCCCCGTGCTCTAGACAAAATGAGGGGGTGGGGGTGAGCGGGGAGAAGGGGGAGGGTGAGGAGAGAAAGGGGGGAATGGTTTTTGGTTGGGGTGAGAGGAAGATTGCAGTGATCACCCGTAGGCCTCACGTATTTCTCCCATTGTTTTCTATATTGATTTTTCCTTGTTCATCACTAGTGGAGGAAATCGTTCTGCCACGCGTTCTCTGTTATTCCACTGCGCATTCTATATAATTCCACTGCGCCTTTTATATGATTCCACTGCGCCTTTTACATCATTCCACTGCGCATTTTATATCATTCCATTGTGCATTTTTTTTAATCTTTCCACTGCGCATTTTATATCATTCCACTTCACATTCTTTATCTTTCCAATGCACGTTCTATATTATTTCACTGCGCATTTTATCATTCCACTGCGCATTCTTTACCTTTCCAATGCAAGTTCTTTATTATTTCACTGTGCATTTTATATCATCCCACTGCTCATTTTCTCATTCCACCGTGCAATCTTTATCTTTCCAGTGATCATTCTATATTATTCCACTGCGCATTTTGTCATTCCACAGTGCATTCTATATCATTCTACTGCACATTTCATATCATTCCACAGCTCATTTTATCATTCCACTATGCAATGTTTATCTTTCAGTGAATATTCTATATCATTCCACTACGAAATCTTTATGTTTCCAGTGAACATTCTATGTCATTCCACAGCGCATTTTATCATTTTATCTTTCCAGTGAAGATTCTGTTTCATTCCACTGCGCACTCTTGATCTTTCCAGTGAACATTCTGTATCATTCCACTGTGCATTCTTTATCTTTCCAGTAAACATTCTAGATCATGCCACTGCGTATTTTATCATTCCACTATGCATTCTTTATCTTTCCAGTGAACATTCTATATCATTCCATTGCGCATTCTTTACCTTTCCAGTAAACATTATATATCATACCACTGTGCATTTTATCATTCCATTGTGCTTTCTTTATCTTTCCTGTAAACATTCTATATCATTCCACTGCGCATTCTTCATCTTTTCAGTAAACATTCTATATCATACTACTGCGCATTTTATCATTCCATTGTGCATTCTTTATCTTTCCAGTGAACTTTCTATATATTTCACTGCACTTTTTATCATTCCACTATGCATTGTTTATCTTTCCATTGCACGTTCTATATCATTCCACTGCTCGTTTCATTGTTACACTGCATTCTGTCATCCTACTGTGCACTCTCTCTATCATTCCACTGCGCACTCTCATCTTCATTCCACTACGCATTCTATTTGATTATTACTACAGAAGATGGGCCCTTTTAGTATGGAACAAGCAACCACAGGGACTATTGACTCGAAATTCAAGAAGCCCAGGGAAATACAGAAAGAAGAGATCTCGCATATTAAAGTAAGTAAATAAATAAGTAAACAAAATTATGAGTAGATAAAAATGTGTTGAAAAGCAAGAAGTGAACCCTTCAGACCGTTTCGAGAGCATTTTTCAATGCCGGCGCGTTAGACGTCCTTGGAGAAAAAAAATATGTAAGAGATGAATGTAGACACGCTGCCATATTGCTCAAATGGAATGTGGAATTGAGTGAAGAAGTTTCTGAGAGAGAGAGAGAAAGAGAGAGAGAGAGAGATTTGAAGTTTCCCGTTAATTTTACCAGTACCTAAAGCGAATAAGTGGAATGTGGGTTTGAGAGAGAGTGAGTGAGAGAGGCAAAAAGCGAGAGAGAGAGAGAGAGAGAGAGAGAAAGTGTGTATGTGATAGAGAGACAGACAGGCGGTGGAGAGAGAGAGAGAGAGAGAGAGAGAGAGAGAGAGAGAGGAAGTGTGTATGTGAGAGAGAGACAGACAGATAGAAAGCGAGAGAGAGACAGACGGTGAGAGAGAGAGAGAGAACGTGGGAGAAGAGAGAGAGAGAGAGAGATAGAGAGTGTATGTGAGGTGAGAGTGAGAGGGAGAAAGAGAGAGGCAGATAGAAAGTGAGAGAGAGAGAGAGACAGACGGTGTGAGAGACAACAGAGAGAAAGAGAGAGTGAGAGAGTGTGTGAGAAGGGAGAGAGAGAGAGAGAGAGAGAGAGAGAGAGAGAGAAAGTGTGAGAAGAGAGTGAGAGAGACAGACAGACAGAAAGTGAGAGAGAGAGAGAGAGAGAGAAAGTGAGAGAAAAAGACAGACGGTGAGAGAGACAGAAAGACAGAAAGAGAGGGAGATGAACAGAAAGACAGACAGACAGAAAGTGAGAGAGTGAACGTGTGAGAAGAGAGAGAGAGAGAGAGAGAGAGAGAGAGAGAGGTACCATGTCGCCTCCAAATTACTCAGGAAATCGTGTTGGAATACGGTCCAGCCGGAGGACGTCGTTTCATATTCATTGAAAGGCAGAAGAAGGAGAAGAAGAAGAAAGAGAAGAAGACGATTTATCGATTCTACCACCGTTCCGAATATTGGAGGGAAAAGTGGGAAAGAGATTTTTTTATTAGTTTATTACTATTTTTTTTCTATTCGTTCTTAAGGATTTTCAAAGTGAAAGAGAATGTGTTTTTTAATTAGTAGTTTTTCAGTTTTATTCGTTTTGTAATGATTTTCAAAATGGAAAAAGTTTATTATTTTTTTTTACTATTTTTGTCTTTATATTATTATTATTATTATTATTATTATTATTATTATTATTATTATTATTATTATTATTATTATTAATTATTATTACTAATTTGTAATGTTATATATATATATATATATATATATATATATATATATATATATCTATATATATATTATATATATATAACATATATATATATATATATATATATATATATATATAATATATATATATATCTACATATATATATATATATATATATATATATATATATATATATAATATATATGTGTGTGTGTGTGTATGTATGTATGTATGTATGTATATATATATATATATATATATATATATATATATATATATATATATATATATATATATATATAGTCTCAGAAATGTATGTATTATAAGGTATGTTGTTTAAGGTTTTACTCCTTAGTCATTAACAAGAAGGAAAATTTATCCCTAATCCCTCTAATTCCTGTTAATAATTTTCTGTTTTTCTTTTCAGGTCTGAGCTGTGTGTATGAAGGACGTACAGATGTGAAGGAACAGAGGAATGTGATGAAAATTATTTGGGAAGAAAGGGAAATTCTCTAGAAAAAACTTATATTATCTAGAAAAAACCGAAATTGTCTAGAAAAAAAGGGAAATTGTCTAGAAAAAAGGGAAATTGTCTAGGAAAAACGGAAATTTTATAAAATAAACGGAAATTGTATAGAAAAAAACGGAAATTGTCTAGAAAAAAACTGAAATTGTCTAGAAAAAAGGGGAAATTTTCTATAAAAAAAACTGAAATTGTCTAGAAAAAAGGGGAAATTGTCTAGAAAAAAACTGAAATTGTCTAGAAATAAATGGAAATTGTCTAGAAAAAAGGGATATTTTCTAGAAACATGGTAATTGTCTAGAAGAACAGAAATTGTCTAGAAAAAAGAAAACTTGTCTAGAAACATGGAAATTGTCTAGAAAAAAGGAAAACTATCTAGAACCATGGAAATTGTCTAGAAAAAATGAAAATTATCTAAAAAATTTGAAATTGTCTAGAAATAAGCGGCAATTATATAGAAATAAATGGAAATTGTTTAGAAAATAAAGTGATATTGTCCAGAAAAAAAGGGAAATTGTCAAGAAAAATATACATTGTCTAGAGAATACAGAAATCTTTCACGGGAATTTATTTTCGCGTCGCCTTGGAATTCCTGTGATTTAGTGTAGAGGGGAGATAAGAAAATATTGTTGCCAATTAACTTATCCACTTCAAAATTATTGTCAAACTGTTTCAGAGAATATGGTTGACAAATATGTGACTTATTGACAAATCAATCATCTCAGTTCGAGTGAAAAAAAAAAAAAAAAAGAATAGTGTGATTAGCTTATTCACTTTGAAATGGTTAAAGTATCATGTGAAGAATATGGTTGACAAATAAGTGATTTAATGACGAAATTAGTTACAGATTTATCGACGCTTTGTTATGGTGTTACTTATTCACCACTAAACGCCAAGAAGATGCCCAGCGCTCAGTAGATCCAGTTCTTAAAAGGGAATGAAGATTAATCCCCAATAATGGAAGAGGAGATTTAGTTTAAATCCCCCAAGAGTAATAATAAAAAATCAATAACTAATTCGATGATTTTTCCTGGAAAGAAGACGATCTAGAACGCAGCATGGATGAAGTGGGCGAACTGGAACTGGAAGGCGCCCTGGAAGAAGAGGCGGCAGCGGCGGCCGTCGCTGGAAAGAGTGGCGCTCCGGGAGGAGTTCCAGGAGGAGGCGGAGGGAGTGGAGGAGTTGGGGGAGGAGTGGTACCGGGAGGAGGAGGAGGAGGAGATGGAGGAGGGGTGGAGGGCGTGGAGGAGGGAATCAACTCCTTTCTCTCCTTCCTGCCGAATTACATCCTTTGCAACGAAACTAATTACACGAAACTTCCGCTCTGCAATAACCAGACTGGAGAGGTGAGTTGAATTTGTGATTCAGTTGATCGCCATTAATTGCTTTGTTTGTTGTCTTTTTGTTACTGGTCCTTCATTGTTTAGTGAAGGACGTGAAGAAGGGTCAGGTAATAATTTGAGCCTTCGTTTTCAGCTTTTAGTCACTGGAATAATTCGTCTTAGTGATTAGGATGAGTTAATACATTGTCTTTTTGTTTTGATTTGGTCCTTCATTTGTTTAGTGAAGGGTTTGGTGAAGGTCTGTTAATAAGTGAAAAGTGAAGCCCTTCTATTTTCACTTGTAGACACTAGTGTAATGCTTCTCAGTAATTATGATTAATTGCTGTATTATTATCATTACTTTATGTTTTGGTTCATCATTGTTTAGTGAAGGACGTGAAGGTCAAGTTATAAGGAAAAAGTGAAGGCCTTCTGTTTTCACTTGTAGCTACTAGAGTAATTCGTCTTAGTAACCGTGGTTAATTGCTTTATAATTTTTTAAAATTTTGTTTCATCCCTGTGAGCTCTGAGTCAGCGTTAACATTGTTTAAATGTAGTTTTTTTCCCTTTTTGAACTCTGAGTTCAATGTAAATTTTTGAACTTTATGTTATTGTAAATGCGTTTAACCTCTGAATTAGTGAAAATACTATTTGTAAATTTTTAACCTTTGACCTCTTGAGTCAAT
>NC_061097.1:43211472-43278972 GCF_015104395.2 Macrobrachium nipponense
AGCTCCAGACGAAAGCTCGCTTGCTTCAAGAAAGAGAAAGAGAGAGAGAGAGAGAGAGAGAGATATCGTTAATGACTTTGATAACTATGGTATTTTTGACTGTATTTGATCATGACCTCCATAGGCGCTCTACTAGCCTGTCTAAGTAGCACGGAAAAAGCCGCTATTCGAAAAATAGAGAAGAATCTCTACAAGTGTAATGCTGCTGAAGTAGCCATTACTTTTAATAAAGTATGCTTGAGAGAGGGTCTGCTTCCTAAGTACAATAATAATAATAATAATAATATTCCACTTACAAAAGTAGTAAACTCTCCAGCTGAATCGCATCTTTAAAGCAAAATAATAATAATATGCACCCACCTAACATGACCTTTGACCCAGAAAAACATACGAACACAACATCCTAAATGCTTGTGCGTATCCTTCAGGACTCGCGTGAGAAGGAATCTGTCCTTTCAAAAGTCATCTGTGAAATCCAGTCGAGGACATTTCTGAATCCTTTTGGTGAGGTTTCTCATTAAACCGCGTAATGAAAGTCATTACTAGGAAGAGTTAAACGCTCCATTGTAATTACTTCATTACTTTTACAATCTGTTATAATTCTTGTGTTGGGGGATGATATGTTTGAGGTTATATTAGAAAAAAATAGGTTTGAATTTGGATTTTTAATGTTGATATAGTGGAAGATTTTAATCATTTTCAGTAAAGGTTAAAATTAATGCAATTATTTTTTGTTTGGTTAATATATTTAGAGTCTGGGTAAAATGTTTATACATATATAATATATATATATATATATATATATATATATATATATATATATATATTATATATATATATAAAACATCTATATAACCAAAAAGAACCCTGACTTCTATATATTCAAAACAACCTCCTCTAGCTTCTATATAAACCAAAAAAAAAACTCCTCTCACTTCTATATAACCAAAGAGACCACCTCTCACTTCTATATAACCAAAACAAAACCTCCTCCGAAAAAAAAACTCCTTTGATTCCTACATAAAAACTCCTCCAACAAAAAAAAACTCCTCTGATTTATGTATTAAAGAAAAGCTCCAACAAAAACTCCTCTGATTCCTATAAAACCGAAAAACCTCCTTCAAAACAAAACTCCTCTGATTCCTACATAAAAAAACACCTACAACCTAAAACTACCCTCTTCCGATATCTACATAAAAAAACACCTCCAAAAAAATCCACCTGTTTCTACATAAGTAAATAATAACGTCCTTTAGATTAGGCAAAAAAAAAAACACCTCCAACAAAAAACTTCTCCGATTTCTACATAAAAACAAAACTCCTCCAATTGCTACATAAAAAACCACCCCAGGCATAAAATAACCTTTGATATCTACATAAAAACGCCTAGAAAAAAACCTACTCCGATTTGTACATAAAAAAAACCATCCAATTTCTACCTAAAGCAAATACGACCAAAAAAACTCGATGTCTACTAAAAAAACTCATCAATTTCTACATAGAAACACCTCCAACAAAAATAAAAAGAAAAACCTTAGCTTTCTACATAAAAAAATACCTCAATAAAAAAAGAAAAAAATGTACTCCGATTTCTACATAACCAAAAAAACTCCTCCAGTTTCTATCATAAAAACACCTCCAAATAAGAAGAAAATAAAACATCGATTTCAACATAAAAAAAACACCTCAACCAATAATAAAACCTACTCCGATTTCTACATAACCAAAAAAAAAAAAACCATAGATTTCTACATAAAAAAAAAAACTCAACCAAAAATAACACCTCGGATTTTTACATAACCAAAAAAACTCTCTTCCAATTTCTAAATTAAAAAAAAACTCCAACCAAAAAAAACTTCGATTTCAAAAAAAAAAAATCCTCCTCCAATTTCTGAATAAAAAAATACCTCCAACAAAAAAAATTCGATTTCTGGAAAAAAAAAAAAAACCTACTCAGATTTCTACAAAACCAAATGATAAATTATCAAGAATCTGGGACGTGATCAGAGGACTACAGGAATCCCTAGACAGTCTTGAAACTGTGGAAACAAATGATCTCTCACGGATCTGGGATGCTATCAAAGGTGTGCAGGAATCGATAGACAATCGCACAGATGGCCTCCAGACTCCTTTGAATGCGGCATCCAGTTTTTCCTCGCCTCCCAGCAACACGGAAGTGCCCCCATCACCTATAGACCGTTCTGAGGGGAATGTTGGTCTCCCAACTTCTTCTCCCTCCCCAGTGCCTCCGGTGGAAGATAGATCTCCGGTGATGATTACCAGCCCTCGTGATTCTCGCCACCATATCTCTCCCCCCCAACCCTCTCATCGTAAATGCAGATGAGAGAGATCATAAGGGGTCTGGCGGCTGGCAGACACAAACAAGCAGAAAAAAGAGAAGAACCTCTCGTCTGGCCGCTGGACCAGAGCCCAACATTCGTGTTTCACCTCGCCTGACACCTGAGAAGAGATGTCACGTAGTAATTCACAATCTGCGCTCATCGGTGACGCTAGACACCATAGTGGAGGGAGTCAAGTTTCTCACTGGCTCTGACCCACTCATCTCTCACGAACTCCCATGCAAAAGTAAACATAAAGTGGCTTACAGGATTACCTGCCTATTTCAACACCTCGACGTTCTTAAAGGCGAGAATTTCGGTCTTATTATATTAGTTTCAAGATATAACCTAATCCGGGACCAACCACCCCCAGGGGAACTTACTGACACCCCAACCAGGGTCATTTCCACCGCAAGTGCCAGCCAACCGCCCACGGCTAAACCCCCATCCACCCAAATGATCAGCGCATTCATCTCCCATCTTCGTGAGTAGCCATGGATACATTAAACATAATCTCTTGGAATATTTTTGGCCTCAAGCGGAACATTCCTCTCCTAAACATGTTCTGCAAAAACTTCAAAGGCATCATTGCATTGCAAGAAACGCTCCACTGGCCACATGACCTTGTCATCTGCGATTCATTACATGAAGACTTAAGAACCTTCTCAACTTCGCTGATGCAAGTTACAGATCAAATCATAGCCGGTCTCCCAAAAGGGGGCCTTTCTTTCCTGTGGCACAAATCGTTAGACAATACGATAAAGTTGATGACCTACAGGAGTGACAGATTGCTGGGGCTTCAAGTGACAGTAGGGAACTCTAAAACCCTAATAATTAATGTTTATATGCCATGGGAAAATAAAAATAATTTTGATCATTATTGCATGATCCTAGGGGAGTTACACAGTATTATTCACAATTCTCCTGCTGATAATATTTGTATAATCGGGGACCTTAATTCTCACTCCATAAAACAATTTTATAATGAACTTACTCGTTTCTATTAAAATCATACTCTCCAAATTAGCGATGTAATGCTCCTCCCTCCCCCCTCCTACTCATATGTACATAATAGAGCGGACGCAATTACAATCTCCTGGCTGGACCACTGCATCACATCACAACTTCATGATTCTAGTATGACCTGCAATATTCGCTACGATCTTGCAACGGGCTACGATCACATCCCATTACAGGTGTCATTCAGTACCCCAACCCTCCCTACCGTGAACCCCCTAACTGACCGCCCACCAGCGGTAAACTGGGATTTTAAAAACCAACAGAAAACCAGATAATTTAGGGCGACCACGGAAACCAGGTTGCGGTCGATAGTTCAACCGGCAGACGCCTTACTTTGTACTGACACAAATTGTAGAAATGACCACCACAAGAGGGATCTGAATTAATTCTATTCGAACATAATCTCCGCTATGCTTGCTTCGGGCAGGGCTGCCTATAGATTTCGTCAAGGTAATTCTCGTAATATATCTGGATAGAATGACTTGGTTAAAGATCTGTATACATACTCACGAGAAATGTTTTTACTGTGGTGTCAAAATGGTAGCCCGAAGGAAGGACATACTGCATTACTAATGAGACAGGCGAGAGCGCAGTTCAAACTTGCTCTTAAGCACTGCAGATTAAATGAAAAACAACTAAGATATCCAGTCCTTAAATCCCAAATCTAAAAAGCTATCACAGAGAGTAGGGGAAGCAGTCGGAGACGAGGCTAAGGCAAGTATGTGGGGCGATCAATTCAACAATTTCCTGAATTGCATAAATGGTCAAGATTCCCGAAGGGATGTAGATAACCTCCTTACTGACAACATTCAATTTCATTTTGCAGACCGTATTGCACCAAGTAACATCAGCGATGCCATAAACAGCTTACTCAATAATAAATCGCCAGGCTGTGATGGTCTTCCCGGAGAGGCTTTCAAATTCTGCCATCCGATAATTTACATTTTGCTAGCTGCCCTATTCAATGCGTGCATAATTCACCAGTTTCTTCCAGACTCCCTACTCTTAGTTCACTTGATACCATTAATCAAAAACAAGCTAAAGGATGCAGCTGACCCTGGCAACTACCGGCCGATTGCAATCACAACGATCGCATCGAAGATACTTGAGTCGGTTCTTCTAGTGAGACTTCTCCCCTTTCTACACACCACTGACAACCAGTTCGGGTTTAAAGCAAACCACTCAACCGACACCTGCATCTACACACTGAAAGAATGACTGAAATACTACCTATCATCAGCCTCTCCTGTTTTCCTTTGTTTTGTGGATGTGAGAAAAGCATTTGACAAAGTAAACTACCTGAAGCTGCATAAAGGAGGCACACCCCTATATCTAATTGGCATTTTACATTGCTGGTTCTCCACAAAACAATTCTGTGACAAATGGGGTAACGTATTATCGTACACCTTCGGCTCCCTAAACGGGCTTCGGCAAGGGGGCATTCTCTCTCCAAACAGAACTTACTCCCATTCAGATGCACTGCCAATGAAATAGCTATAAACAACCTCTGTTACGCCGACGGTATGGTTCTGATTTCCCAATCAGTGCAAGATCTCCAACGACTCATCGGCACTTGCCGCCAATATGCAGAGGAATTTGATATAATTTACAACGAAACCAAGACCCAGTGCATGTCGCTGCTCCCGAGATCGCTTAAGCATATTGCAGAACCATATATTTTCCTCGGAAACCATCGGCTGGAATTTGTGCACAAATTTCCGTATTTGGGTGACATTATCACCTACGACCTAAAAGATACGGCAGACATTGAACAAAGGCGTCGTAAACTATGTGCAACTGGCAACATGATTGCAAGGAGGTTTGCCCTCTGTCACCGAGACGTGAAACAGCTGCTCTTCAGCTCGTACTGCTACAGTATTTATGGGTGTTCCCTCTGGACGAACTATACCCGAGAGACCAAGAGACGTATCATTGTTGTGCACAATGACATTTTGAGACGCCTCACAAACATTCCCCGCTACCACTCCGCCACACAGATGTTCATTGAAAACCACCTGGACAATTTAAAAATCATTGTAAGGCGAACAATGTCCAATCTGGTAACCCGAGTGAGAAACAGCAGCAACTCGCTCATACAAAGTATCTTAAGGAGTGAAGCAAGATCTAAATTGTGGGAAAGATGGGAAAATGAGGCTTTTGTCCCCTAAAGGACTTAATCGCTGTATTGGCAAGATGTCTTCTGCAGATTCTGTCATTATTATTATATTTATTGCTGATATTTTACTTTTTCGTTATTACTGTGAATACCATCAAGTTTTCTTATTTAGCCCTCTGGACCTGACTACTGTAACCATCTAAGGTCTCTAGTTGAAATTTAAGTTATATAATCCGTGCACTAACTGTTATAACTCTCAATTAATTCTTTTTTTTTCACCAATATTATTACTGTTACCAGTATTATGATTACTATCTTTTATGCTACCTCAGCTGTTTTGTGGATAAGTGCCGATTATTCATTTATTTTTTATCATGTTGTCTCGTGTATCTAGATTGTGTGTATGTTACTGTCTATATTTTGTATATTCCATGTATATGGCCCTGAGCTGAAATAAAGAATATCATTATTATTATTATTATTATTATTATTATTATTATTATTATTATTTTGTCTATCACAGTCCTCCAATTCGACTGGGTGGTATTTATAGTGTGGGGTTCCGGGTTGCATCCTGCCTCCTTAGGAGTCCATCACTTTTCTTACTATGTGCGCCGTTTCTAGGAGCACACTCTTCTGCATGAGTCCTGGAGCTACCTACTTATTATTATTATTATTGTTATTATTATTATTATTATTATTATTATTATTATTATTATTATTATTATTATTATTATTATTTTATTATTGTTGTTGTTGTAAAACAAATAACCTTCTAAATTCCAGCCTGGCGGTGGCGGACCTCCTCTTCATAGTGTTCTGCGTGCCGTTCACGGCGTCGGACTACATTCTGCCGTCATGGCCCTTCGGTGGCATCTGGTGCCAGACGGTGCAGTACCTGACGTACGTGACGGCCTACGCCTCCGTCTACACGCTCCTCCTCCTTTCCCTGGACAGGTTCCTGGCCGTGGTCCATCCCATAGCCGCCCTCACAAGTAAGGAAGATATTATTATTATTATTATTATTATTATTATTATTATTATTATTATTATTATTGATTATTATTATTATTATTTGAAACATGTACATTTACATAGTAAGGACGATATTATTATTATTTATTATTATTATTATTATTATTATTATTATTATTATTTATTTGAGACCATGTACATTTACATAACTGTGGATTTCTTTCTTCATCAATCATATTATAATGAAGAGTTGTCTCTAATCGTATTATTATTATTATTATTATTATTATTATTATTATTATTATTATTATTATTATTATTATTATTATTATTATTATTTTTTATTTTGAAACGTATATTTACATAACTGTGGATTTCTTTCTTCATCAAACATATAATGAAGAGTTGTCTCAAACTAGGGTTTTTGTCATATTATAAAAAGGACTTAAAATAACTTAATAGGGTATAATGAAGTATTATCTCAAACTAGTTTTTGTCTAATTATCAAAAGGACTTAGAATATCGTAATAGAATATAATGAAGCATTGTCTCAAACTAGAAGTTTTGTCTGATTATAAAAAAATTATTACCAAATCGTACGATGCAGTAGAAATGCCATTGAACAGATCATAATGAATATTTCATCCGATTAAAAAAAAAAAAAAAAATTATAAGGCCAAGCTGCAAATATGAATTTTATTCCGGTACCGTCGAGCACATTTCCCAGCCTAAAGGGGCGAACGTAAAGATGATAAAACTGATATAAAATTGCTGGCTGAAAATATCGCAGGCTTTTACGTCCCAAGCCCCAGCATGCAATATGTTGATTGATCAGTGGGACACGTCGACAAAGATTCGTCTGTCCCTTTCGTTCGGAGAATGAATGAATTCGTCGCGGGAATTATTCGGATTTCGTAATTATGAGAAAAGGAATATTTTCGACGTTGGAAAAAGAAAATATTTATCGTTTCCTGCTTTTTCAGTCTTGAAAAATATCTTTTATTTTCACGGGATCGTCTATTAGGTTTAAGTACGAGTGAATGTTTTCCAAAATATTTATGCAGTTTGTGTGGCAATAAAACATGAAAATGTACAATTTGTGATATGTAAGTGTATATATATATATATATATATATATATATATATATATATATATATATATATATATATATATACATATATATATATATGTGTGTGTGTGTGTGTGTGTGTGTGTGTGTGTGTGTATGTATGTATGTATGTATGTACACATCCCTCTGCCATAACCAAAAAAAATTTATATAAGTATTCATAAAGAATTTTGTCTAGCTTACATGTGACTCAAACAGATATATACTACATTCATGCATGTCTTATAGAGAGAGAGAGAGAGAGAGAGAGAGAGAGAGAGAGAGAGGAGAGAGAATCACATATATAGTATAATTTGGTTTAATGAAATAATTGATAGATTTGTTTTTTAGTGTAATGGTATTTAGCGCTTTACGTTTATATATTGTCAAAAAATCAACGCACTTTATAAATGTATCTCGTGTGTTTTATAGAAATGGTTCATACACTCAAAATTTGCATTTTTTTCAAAACTATATGAATCTAGTATATTTTTTATATTATTTGATATATTCTTTGTGTAAACCAGACAAAAACTTCTTTCAGTGTTCATCTGAAGATTGAAAAAAAAACCCACACAATTACTGTGTATAACGCGTTTTCTTGTAAGTATTTAAATTTTATTTTACTCAACACTCGAGTACTTTCAGGCCCTATATGTGGCCCTATTTCAAGAGAAAGGGCCTGAAAGTACTAATAAAATGTAAATACTTACAAGTAAACACGTTATACACAGTAATTTTGTGGGTTTCTTTTTCAATATTCTTTGCAATGTTCTAAAGGGTCCACAATAATACAGTGTTAAGAGTCCGTGTATAATTTTTAAGACTTTACATACAAAAAGCTTTCGAACCCTTCCCTGGGTTCATCTTCAGTCCCCCCCCCCCCCCCCAAATAAAAAAAACACAGGGAAGGGTTCGAACGCTTTTTGTAAAGTCTTAAAAATTATACATGAACTCTTAACACTTTGTATTATTGTGGACCCTTTAGAACATTATATATACTCTCGTGATAGAGAGTTTTTTCCTACTATTCTTTGTAATTGTAGCTAAAGTTTTTTAATCCAAATTTCTTGTCTTTAACCTTAACTCTCTCTCCCAAACGCAGTCTTTATTGTTTTATTTCAAGGTCCATTAACCCAGCAGTTTGACACATGACTCTTTTAAACCCCTTTAGACCCCAGGACATTGTTTTTCAACCTCGTAAACCACCTCATTTTTCTAAAGTGGCTCCATTTCTCCCATCAATGACCTTATATAAGGCATGGGAAGGATCTATTTAGCACTTTATATTATAATACCTTTTTTCCAGTTCTTCTTAGTTTGCTTCATAACTTTGCTTGAGTTTTTAAAACTGGTTTGTTTGCATACAACCCTAAGGGTGCGTCGTCCACACGTGTTGGCAACTTATCTCATACATATCACCAGCTTGTTGAAAACAGGGGATACTCGTATGAAGAACTGATGAGGACATCTCATAAGTCTTCAACTTGTGTGAAATGTATTTTTTTGAGTGGTTTTTGCTAGGGTTAGCAATGATTAATTCAAACTGATTTAATCAAGGGATTAAATTGTTTTTTTTTTTTTAATTTAAAAAATCATGATATTTTTTTTATTTGTTCATTTGTTTAATTTGAAAGCAAACAAATTGAAAAATATATGAGTCGGAAGTTAATAAAAACTGAAGCATAACTGTGCTACATCTATTTATTTTGATATAAAAAAATTGCAAGTACATACTTTAGGGCAGAACTGGAAGCCTAAAAGATAAATCAATTGTAATTCTGTCATAAAATAACTTTTGAGGAAAAAGAGGATTGAAATAAGCATCTAACAAATAAAAAAAACAAATAAATAAAAAATATCAAATAAATAAAAAAATAAAATAAATTCACCAACCCTGGTTTTCTCACCTTGAAATACAGTTAATCCGAATGTAATTAATATTGAGGATTCTTTCCTTACACGTAAAGCATCTACTCTTCTTTAGATGACAAGAGTTTATGTATAACTTAACTGATCAGATTAACAATTGACCTTTTAATATTCAGGTTTTTTTTTGTTCTGCATTTATCTCTATTACATAATGGCCTGCTATACTAAAGCTTTTTTTTTTACCATTTTCGTTTCAAATCGAGCCATTCTCAGCCTTACTTAACCAACTTAGAGGACCTCTTTTACCCACCAACTTAACCACAGGGATATTTCTTCTTCCAACAACCTCTTGGAGGACTTCTCTTACCCACAATCCCCTTCCCATTGCTTCAAGGAAGCCAAACCTAACATTCTCGACCTGACCTAAGCAACAGCCACAGGGAAGGTGTTTCTGCTCCTCAGCATCCACTAAAAGATTTCCTCTCTCAAAGTCTCCTTTCCCGTTGCAGTTCGGACAGAGCGGAACGCGCTGTATGCCATCGCCACCATCTGGATTCTCATCTTGACCTCCTGCATACCCCTCTACCTGTGCCACGGGATCCAGAAGCAGAATTACGAGGACGAGGTCTACCTGAACTGCGCCTTCCTCGACCAGGAGTACAACCACATGGCCTTCCACGTGAGTTACTCTTCATGGATTTCTCCAGAGGGCCTGAGGGTGTTTGTTTTGGGGGGTCCACACCTGAGAGAATAAGGGTGTCCACACCTGAGGGAATTTGAGGATCCACACCTGAGGGAATTTAGGGGGTTCACACCTGAAAGAATTTGAGGGTCCATACTTCATATATATATATATATATATATATATATATATATATATATAATATATATATATTAAAAAATTGGAGCTGCAGCTTTCGGAATCATACTTGTAGGCTTCCAGGGAAAGGCATTCGATATAATGAAGGTTTATTGCTGATGCCGACGTTTCACAACTACATTGTTGCATTTTCAAGGCTGAAATACAGCGAGTTGATTCTTAATAATTAATCATAAAAAACACTTATAATAAAATATAAAATATAACTAAAATCACTTATTTAAAATGTTAACTCATTAAAAAATAAATATACATATATAAAAACAAAAAAGACAAAAAAACACAACACCATTGGCACGAATGGTGTTGTGTTTTTTTGTCTTTTTTGTTTTTATATATGTATATTTTTAAATGAGTTAACATTTTAAATAAGTGATTTTAGTTATATTTTATATTTTGATTAGTAAGTTTTTATGATTAATTATTAAGAAATCAACTCGCTGTATTTCAGCCTTGAAAATGCAACAATGTAGTTGTGAAACGTCGGCATCAGCAATAAAACCTTCAATTATATCGAATGCCTTTCCCTGGAAGCCTACAAGTATATATATATATATATATATATGAAGAAAGACACAGAGAGAGAGATAGAGACGATTATATATATAATACTTTTAGACGGATCACTGATCACTCATGTTTGTCTATCCGTCATATTTTTTGTTCATACTTTCATACGCCTGTCATCCTTAGCCTCCTCCTAAAATAGACTCCTAGCTGAGATGACCTGTCACATAATTCACTGCTTAGGTCAACGGGAGAGAGAGAGAGAGAGAGAGAGAGAGAGAGAGAGAGAGAGAGAGGTGGGGGGGCGTGGGACGTTGGGGGGGAAGGCTTAATGATTGCTTACACGGTTAACCGACCTGGTTGAAACGGCCCAATCAGAAACCTTAATTTAATCAAGGTTGATTCAAGGTTAGTTCATTAAAGTATTTGAGTCCAGTGGTTTCTCTCTATACAGACACACACACACACAAACACACACATACACACGCACGCACACAATTATGCATACACATACTACATTCATTAAGTGAAAAATTTATGAAACCCCTGAAGGTTCAATATTTTCCATTATCAGGAGAGAGGTCAAAGATGCTAAGTAACTGATGTTGGCAATATCTGAAAACCTGTGAAGACGAGTGGCTAAAGAGTGCATGGGAAGAAGGACTAATAAAAGTAGACAAAGACCCAGAAATATACAGAGACAGGAGAATGACAAACAGAACAAGCCAATGCACGGACAATACATGAGACAGACTAAAGAACTAGCCAGCGATGACACATGGCAATGGCTACAGAGGGGAGAGCTAAAGAAGGAAACTGAAGGAATGATAACAGCGGCACAAGATCAGGTCCTAAGAACCAGATATGTTCAAAGAACGATAGACGGAAATAACATCTCTCCCATATGTAAGAAGTGCAATACGAAAAATAAAACCATAAACCACATAGCAAGCGAATGCCCGGCACTTGCACAGAACCAGTACAAAAAGAGACATGATTCAGTGGCAAAAGCCCTCCACTGGAGCCTGTGCAAGAAACATCAGCTACCTTGCAGTAATAAGTGGTACGAGCACCAACCTGAGGGAGTGATAGAAAACGATCAGGCAAAGATCCTCTGGGACTATGGTATCAGAACAGATAGGGTGATACGTGCAAATAGACCAGACGTGACGTTGATTGACAAAGTCAAGAAGAAAGTATCACTCATTGATGTCGCAATACCATGGGACACCAGAGTTGAAGAGAAAGAGAGGGAAAAAATGGATAAGTATCAAGATCTGAAAATAGAAATAAGAAGGATATGGGATATGCCAGTGGAAATAGTACCCATAATTATAGGAGCACTAGGCACGATCCCAAGATCCCTGAAAAGGAATCTAGAAAAACTAGAGGCTGAAGTAGCTCCAGGACTCATGCAGATGAGTGTGATCCTAGAAACGGCGCACATAGTAAGAAAAGTGATGGACTCCTAAGGAGGCAGGATGCAACCCGGAACCCCACACTATAAATACCACCCAGTCGAATTGGAGGACTGTGATAGAGCAAAAAAAAAAAAAAATAATAATAATAATAATATGAAAAATATACTTAGGCTTTTACTACGAGCTTCATAACTCAAAATGTGGGGAGCACCAGTTTCAAAATGGGGGGGGCGGCGTTTCAGAAGGGGGCCACGTTCCCCCCATAATAAAAATAATAATAATATGAAAATTAAGCTTAGGCTTTTACTACTCCTTCCTTTGGTTTCCAGATCGGCTTCATCACGACCATGTACTTCCTACCCCTGACCGTCATAGTGGTGTTGTACCTGATGATCCTGAACCGCCTGTGGTACGGCGTGGTGCCCGGGGGCAGCAGGAGCGCCGAGAGTGTCAGGGGCAAGAAGAGGGTCACCCGGATGGTCGTCATCGTCGTCGTCACCTTCATCGTCTGCTGGTTTCCTATTCAGGTGAGACACACGGAGAGAGGGAGAGAGGGTAAGGGGAGAGAGAGAGAGTGCTAGGGAATAGAGGGAGGGAGAGAGAGAGAAAGAGCAAGGGAATAGAGAGAGTAGAGAGAGACAGAGAGAGAGAGCAAGGGAACAGAGAGAGAGAGAGAGAGAGAGAGAGAGAGAGAGAGAGAGAGGTTGGGGAGCAAGGGGTGGGGAGAGAGAGAGAAGAGAGAGGGTTGGGACAGTGAGAAAAGAGAGTTGCAGGGAGAAAAAGAGAGGAAGGAAAGAAGGAGAAGAGAGAGAGGAGGAGAGAGCAGAGAGAGAGAGGGTTGAGAGAGAGAGATAGAGAGTGCATAGGGAATAGAGAGAGAGAGAGAGAGAGAGAGAGAGAGAGAGAGAGAGAGAGAGGGAGAGGTTGGGGAGCAAGGGGAAAGAGAGAGAGAGTGGTGAGCAAGGGGAGAGAGAGAGAGAGAGAGAGAGAGCAAGGGAACAGAGAGAGGGGGGGAGAGACAGGGAGAGAACAAGGGAATAAAGAGAGAGAGAGAGAGAGAGAGAGAGAGAGAGAGAGAGAGAGAGAGTGTGTGTGTGTGTTGTGTTTGTGTGTTTACCGCAAGAACAAAATTATAAAGTGAAATCATTGTTGAGAGAGAGATCAAGGGAGCAGAGAGAGAGCAGGGGAATAAAGATAGCTGGAAAGAGAGAGAAAGAAAGAATAGAGAGAGAGAGAGAGAGAGAGAGAGAGAGAGAGAGAGAGAGAGCCCATATATTGCTCCACCATTACGTTTGATAATTAATTTTCATCAACTGGTTTTTGACCTCGATTCTGCAACAGTTTCTATTATACTCTACTTCTGGCATTATTAATTGTGACCCGGGGCGGGGCGTGAAGAGTATACTATGCTCACTAACAATGCACAGTCCAGACTGCCTGGGGTAATTAAATAGTGTAGCTGTTGATTTCAACAACATACCAATTAGTTCTGAATTTGTTAATAAAAAAAAACAGTTTTTTTGTCTTCATTTGCTAATGGTTTGTTTTGTGTAATAACTGGATATATAAAACGCCCAAAGCTTTCTAGAACGCCAGGTGTATTGCCTATGGGCGAATTCGTATATACATATAACTGTGTATACGAGTGTATTTTGAAGATATACATAGATGTGCATAGGTGTCACATGACTGATGGTATTCTATGCAAAAGTCATGATGGCCTCTGTGTGAATTATTTTGACAATACTTGAAGTTTTATGTGTTAAGGTTCAAAGTTATAACACAGGCAAAATTTTTTTTGTAGTTGGGCCAGTTACTAATTGACTCAGATATATATATTATATATATATATATATATATATAGTAATATATATATATATATATCTTATATCTATAATGATACAAAGAAAAAAAAAAACTTCCTTCCTCTGCTTGTATTTAAAATAATCTGCTCCCTCCATCTCTCGCTCCCTGTGTGAGGGAATGCACATATAAGCTATCTATATCAAAAGAGGGCGGGGAGAGAGAGAGTTGGAGGAGGGTGGGGATTGTTAGGGGGTGGGGGGAGGTTAGGGCTGGTCGGAATGTCAGCGAAACTCCAACCCGAAAGCATTTTGCCAATGCCAGCATCATACTAGAATCGTCTTGGCAGGTGTCCCTGAGATATCCACTTGGGGAGGATGTGTCATCGTAGATTTTACATAACCGTCAAACTTTTCGCTCTCTTTTTAATACTTCTTCAGTTATTTTTTTTTTTTAAGTCGTCTGGGTATCAAGAGCTGAGCTGCCTGGCAGCGTCACCTGCTAGAATTTATTTGGCATGATGTGACCTGTCTGGGTAGAAATAGGGGGATCTGTCACTGACTTAGCAGAATTTCTCAGAAGTCTTGCTTTATTTCTTGTTAATTTTTTTTAATAGAACGGTTTTCACAGTTTTTTGGATTACCGAGCACATTATCGAAAATGAACTAGGTATTGTTATTCCTTCAGAATAAATACATATTTTGGGGTGTATATATATATATATATATATATATAATATATATATATATATATATATATATATATATATATATATATAAATAAGACCCAGGCATCATTATATTCTTAGATATTCATCTCAGGTTACTAAAAAATACACAAGGTATTGTTTTTCTTTTTGAATAAATTCATATTTTGAGTTCATACATAACCCTGACAGCATCAGATTCTTTGATATTTATCTCACAACCAACTCTTACCCATTAGACACACGTATCAAGTTTTTTAACAAATAATAAATAAATGTAAAAACCAAAAGCATCAATACTATCACGTTCCATCATCTTTATAGCTGGTTTATTTACCCTCTCCTTCTTCTTCTTCTTCTTCTCCCAAAACAGCTCGTTTTGTTGGTGCTCAAGTCTCTCGATTTGTAAGAGTTGACGAAGGTTAAAGACTTTATTACCATTTTTAACAGATAATTTACAGATGAGGAGCAACACTCTCATCATCATCTCTAGCTGGTTTGTTTACCCTCTTCTTCTTCTTCTTCTTCTCCCACAACAGCTCGTATTGTTGCTCAAGTCCCTCGGTATGTACGAGATGACGACGGTTCGTATCATCACGCAGATAGGGGCTCAGGTGTTGGCCTACATAAACTCGTGTGTCAACCCTATTCTTTACGCTTTCCTCTCTGATCCGTTCAGGTAAGTCTAAGTCTCTCTCTCTCTCTCTCTCTCTCTCTCTCTCTCTCTCTCCTGTTGTTACTCAGACTTGCTGATCGGTTTGAATGTGCCTCCTCTTCTTCTGCATAATTTTCGATTGATGCCAGACACTTTGGTCTGCACCGACCACTCTCTCTCTCTCTCTCTCTCTCTCTCTCTCTCTCTCTCTCTCCTCCTTCTTCTTCTTCGTCTCTTCTTGTGCATGATTTTCGAATTTATTCTAGACCCTTCTGTATATAAGAATTAATTTAAATTACGATGGACTCTCACGTGTTTAATTGTGATTTATGAACACTTGAAAATCATTAGGCAACGTAATTATTATAAGTATCGTATAAGAATTTCCCCAGAAAACCATAGGCTTATGTTTTGAAATTCATGCCTTTTTGCTTTCCCAAAAAGCTCTAGGCCTATGTTTTGGAATGTACTATTCAGATCTCTGTTAAAGAATTTGTTTTAACTTCCCCAGAAAGCTATAGGCCTATGTTTTGGAATTTAATTTTCAGATCACTGTTAAAGAATGTGTTTTAACTTCCCCAGAAAGCTATAGACCTATGTTTTGGAATTTAATTTTCAGATCACTGTTAAAGAATGCGTTTTAACTTCCCCAGAAAGCTATAGGCCTATGTTTTGAAATTTAACTTTCAGATCACTGTTAAAGAATGCGTTTTTACTTCAGAAAGCTATAGACCTATGTTTTGGAATTTACTATTCAGAGTACCGCATGCTTGAAACGATGCTTTAAATCGCTTATTAAACCATGCTTTTCCTCTCTCTCTCTCTCTCTCTCTCTCTCTCTCTCTCTCTCTCTCTCCCTTGCAGAAAAGCGTTCCGAAAAGTGATATCCTGCGGCCCCCAACGACGGACGATGCTCAACGGAAGGACAGACTTCGAGAAATCCATCGAGTCGCGCCCACTCAACCCTAGGCCGAGCCCCCAGATGCTCCCCCTGACGAACATGGTCTCCTGCAGCCACCACCTCAGCCCCTCCTCCGCCAAGATGCAGAACAACACAACCACAACGACCACCACGACCACCAGCTTCACCAACGGCGCGACCAGGGACGACCATCAGTCCACCAACCCGCGTTCCAGCGAGAACCTGTTGCTGGAACGGGATGGGTCGCCCTCCCCCCACCACCACCACCACCACCCGCTGGAAAACAACTGCAGCTCTGAAAGGGCCAGCGACGCTTCCAGGAGCTCCTGCGCCGTGAATTGCGAGTAGCCCGTCGGAGAGGAAGGGCGTGAGTTGTGAAAAATAGTGATCGTGGAGGTGACTCCTTTCGCTGTGTGTTGGGTCTTTCAAGAAAAGACTGGAAAACGAAATGTTTTTTTTTTCGGCTGGATGGATATTTTGCGGTGGTCTCACGTCCTGGAACGTCGCCTATAGGCCTAGTGTGAAGCCTAGGCCTTAGTGTGAAGCCTACGCTTAGTGTAAAGCCTGGGCCTAGTGTGATGCCTAGGCCTTAGTGTGAAGCCTATGCATAGTGTGACGCCTAAAAGACCCAGTGTGAAACTTAGGCCTATCGTCATTGGACAAAACCCAAGAATCCATTTCATCTTTTTTCCTTCATTTTTGAATAAAATTGTCGTAAAAGAAAAAATTTCGAAATATCGCTAGGACGATTTTAAAAAACTTAAAAAAAGGCCAAAAGGACAAAAAACCAGTGCATATAAATATATAAATACATATACATATATTTTTGTAAATAGACGAAAACAAACTTATGCTTATAGTATATTGCTGACGCGAAAAAAAACTGGAAAGATGCCAAAGTATATTATATATAACGAAAAACAAAACAGGCTCTCGAAGGAGAAAGTAATTTCGTTTCATCGAATCGTGATTTTTATTAAATATTATGATAATCGTTGCTGCTGTTCGTTTTGAAATGCAAGATAATAATAATAATAATAATAATAATAATTAATAATAATAATAATAATAATAATAATAATAATAATAATAATAATAATAACAACAACAATGACGACTATGAATAGGCCGTATTTCCTGTACATCGACGAACGAACTCATAAAGGTGTTATATATATATATATATATATATATATATACTATATATATATATATATAGATATATATATATTCATCGTTCGACACATAATTCTTAGAGAGGAAACACATTATTATTATTACTTATTATTATTATTTATTTATTATTATTATTATCATTATTATTATTATTATTATTATTGTTATTATTATTATAATTAGGGGTTTACATTTTATAGTCTTGTGATTTTTCTGCCCGCCTAAATATATATATAAATAAAGAAATAAATATATATATAAATAAATATATATATAAAATATACATACGCTGTACATTGATATCGCAAGCTTCTAACTACGTTTCTGTTCATATTACGTGTTTTTGTGACCAGGAGAAGAAGAAGAAGAAGAAGAAGAAGAAGGAGAAGAAGAAAAAGTATTAGAAAGGAGAAAACATGCTCAAAACAATTTCCTGTCTTCTACTCATCGTATTTCAGGAAGGAAAAGAATAATAATAATAAAAAGAAGAAGAAGGAGAATAAGGAAGAAGCAGAAAGGAGAATTAAAGAAGAAAAATACTAAAGCAGATGAGGAATAGGAAGAAAGAAGAATAATTATTATCCCCAACGTCGAAGTCTGTTGGACTAGAATGCTATTGAGCCCCGCATCCTAGTCCAATCTTGACCTTCGACGCTGTTGTCGAAAATAAATTGGAAGAAAAAGTTTTGTATGTTGATCTGTCTTTGCTTATAAAATCTGCTATTATTTTTTTTACATGTGTACATATATAATTAATTTTGTTCCTTAGAGCACAGACATACGAATATTTTTTTTCCGAAAGCTTTTTTTTTTTTTTTAAGAAAAAAAACTTGTATCTTGGCGTGTCTTTGCTCGAAAAAATTGATTATTATATTTCTCTATTTTATATATTTTTAAAAACTCCGTATTTTGGCCTGTCTTTGCCTAAAAAGTCTTTTTTATATATATTTTCTATTCCTTAAACCACAGACTAACGAGTTTTTTTTTTTCTTTCGAAAGCTTCCATTGTTTTTCAAAAGAAAAACTATTTATATTTTTGACCTTTTTTGCTTAAAATGTCAACTATTGTTATTTCATATTTTTTATATATTTTTCTTCAGAAGCGAAGGCTGCCATATTTTTTTTCTTTTATTAAATATGTCGGTGAATATTGACTTACTACTGCTGCTACTCCAGCACCATTTTTGTGTGTTTGTATTCTATGAACTTGAAGACGCGACGCACAAACATGATTATATATGTATAAAAAAAGGGAACAATAGCGAGATGGTGATGTTAGTGATGTTTCACACGGTGATGTTGTTCCATTCCCTTCTGTTCATGAGATGTTAAAATGTCGTTTTTATATTATAGCCTGGCGTCGGCACACTCAATAGTGCTGGTATACATTTCTCTACTGGCTGCTGTCTGACTTTGAAAAGTAAACAACAACGCTTATATATATTTATTTTTCAAAGCCTGAATCTATCACAAACAACTCACGAGACCTGAAGAGCATCACGTGTTTAACCTTCATGTATTGAAATAATCTTATAAGCATGCTTTGAAAAAAAAACTTTTTTTGGCAGCTGATTTGAGGTTCAGAAAGCAAAAAGCAAGCAAAAAAGAGAGAGACAGAGAGAAAATGTGAGAGTGAAAGACATGGCGAGATAGAGAGGGTAAGAAAGTGTTGTTGGAAAATTATATATATAAAAGATCAGAGGCAACTTTGTTTTCCAAATCAACTATTTTTTTTTTTCCAAATTCTACATCACCGTGAGAAAGAAAACTTTAGGGAATTTTATGATCAACTGTATTTTCATGGAAACTGTCAGGTTTAATTTTTTCCCTCTTTCAAACTTGGAAAAAAATATAAAAAAAAATGTTCCCCCTCTATAAGGATAATAAATCTGCTGATAGTTGAGCTGTTTTTATTTTTTGTGAGTGAATCATTCCACCTAATTTACCTTCTGTCATCAGTCATCCTAAGCCTTCATTTATATATTGTGATTTTATTCATAGCCTTTATCAAATTCCTTAGGATTTTCATGAAATATTATAACGTACATGTGTGCATGAATCTATGCTAGGTCAGTACACGTTTGTAATATCTATAAGTGAACAATTATACCATTCATCGTTAAACAAAGCAGGAGATCAATGCAGCTTGCAATGCAAAACTTACCCAGATACAATCTTTATTGTACCTTGATTTTATGTCTCTTGGGCAGTACCAGTAATCAGATACAGCGCAGGACTAGTGGGTTGGACGAAGGCTGAACTCCGCAGCATAGACCAGAAAATTAGGAAACACATGACAATGCACAAAGCACTACACCCAAGAGCAAATACGGACAGACTATACATAACACGAAAGGAAGGAAGGAGGGAGAGGACTATATCAACATCGAGAGCAGACCACTGGGACAATATCTGAAAACCTGTGAAAACGAGTTGCTCAGGAGTGTATGGGAAGAAGGACTGATAAAAGTAGACGAAGACCCAGAAATATACAGAGACAGGAGAATGACAAACAGAACGGAAGAATGGCACAACAAACTAGTGCACGGACAGTACATGAGACAGACTAAAGAACTGGCCAGCGATGAAATATAGCAATGGTTACGGAGGGGAGAACTCAAGAAGGAAACTGAGGGAATGCTAACTGCGGCACAAGACCAGGCCCTAAGAACCAAAAATGTCCAAAAAACGATAGATGGGAATAACATCTCACCCATAGGCAGGAAGTGCAATGTGAAAAACGAGACCATAAACCACATAGCAAGCGATTGTCCGGCACCTGCACATAACCAGTCTAAAAAGAGGCATGATTCAATAGCAAAAACCCTCCAGTGGAGTCTGTGCAAGAAACACCAGCTACCTTGCAGTAATATGTGGTACGAGCACCAACCTGAGGGAGTGATAGAAAACCATCAGGCAAAGATCCTCTGGGATTATAGTATCAGAACAGATAGGGTGATACGTGATACGTGCAAATAGGCCAGACGTGACGTTGATTGACAAAACCAGGAAGAAAGTATCACTCATTGATGTCGCAATACAATGGGACACCAGAGTAGATGAGAAAGAAAAAGAAAAAATTCATAAGTATCAAGACCTGGAAATAGAAATCAGAAGGATATGCCAGCGGAAATTGTACCCATAATCATAAGGACACTAGGCACGATCCCAAGATCCCTGAAAAGGAACCTGGGAAAATCAGAAGCTGAAGTAGCTCCAGGTCTCATGCAGAAGAGTGTGCTCCTGGAAACAGCGCACATAGTTAGAAAAGTGATGGATTCCTAAGGAATCCCATACTATTAAAACCACCCAGTCGAATAGGATGATTATGATAGACCAAAAGAAAAATAATGATGATAATTTTCATTTATTTTTGTCGGTGTTTAAGGCTACTATCTATGCATAGATAACGGATATTAGATGTCTTAAGTAACTTATAATATTTAAACAAAATATTTTTAAAAGTCTTCAGTCTCTGGGGCATCTAATATATGCAATCTGCTTTCACAAGTCGGAAACTTTTTTATGTACTGTAATTACAGAAAATTAATTACTATAAGGTACAGTCTTACTGACAAAATTGACTGTATTCCAGGTAGGTACAGCTTTAAGAAGTTTAACTGCAAGTACCTTGTCTGGGTTGGTATTTCGAGAAAATATTATTATTAAAGGTTTGTATTCATTTTTTCTTATATATATATATATATATATATATATATATATATATATATATATGAAGTTTTATATATTATATTCTTTAAAACGCCTCCAGTTACGATAGCAACTCCTCCTTACACAAAAATCTTTCCAGCCAACTGGAGAATTACCGAAGTTTCAGCCTGCCTCGGCCAATCAGGGAAGTCGAAACAAAACGCTTCGCAGTAGGGTAAGTGTGGTGGTCTCTGATTGGCCAACTGGAAAAAACCCTTTTCCAGGGACACTGCTTCTGGTACCAAAGTCCAGACTCCAGTCCAGACTACCAGTTCTTCGAAATCTACGGTGGTGTTAACAACTGGAACCGGGATGTTCCAGACCAGAATCTAGATTTTAAGCCGGTTGAAGATTTGTTTGGTCGAGATGGTGGATTAAAATCCAGATCACTGGATTTCATGGGATTAATGTGACGGAAGAGTCTTTGTACATAAATGCTGCTGGCTGGAAATGAGATGGTGGATTGTAGTGGATTACAACATTGGATTTATAAGTCACAGTGCCTCCTGAATCACGGCATTTGTATAGCAGTTGTCATGGGATTAATGTGACGTTAAGTATGTGTATAAATCGCATGATATTCTTCGCAATGGCCGTGGGATTAATGCGTTGTATTTTTGTGCGTAAATCGTTGGATTTTCTTAGCAATGGCCAAGGGATTAATGTGACGTTTTTCTTCGTAAATCGCTGGATTTTCTTAGCAGTGGACATTGAATTAATGTGACGTATGTGCATAAATCGCAGGATTTTCTTAGCAGTGGTCATGGGATTAATATGATGTAAGTATTTGTGGTATATTGTGTGATCGGGCTTTTGGGTTACTGGTCTAGTTAACAACCTGTTGATTGATTGATCGGTTTCTGGTTGAAGGTAAATCGGTAAAGGTATTTCATGATTAGCGTCAATTTAGTGTCCATAAATCCCTTTAAAATGGTGTTCATGGTAAATTTTAAGTCACTTGTTTATCTATTGCAAACTTCATTCAAGTGACCTATCAATAAGTGTGGCCTCAAACAAGGCAGGAAAGAGAGAGTAGGTCTAAATATTGTTTTTTAAATGAAATATTGGTAGATCTATATTACTATTCCGCGGCGGCCTAGACTATGGCAGTTGCGGTTTTTCTATGCAGTTTTACCTCCTGAACAAGAATTTTAAGTAATACGTATTTATTCGGACGACTGTAATTAACCCCCAGGGGCTCGTATTAAAGATGGCGAAGTACATTTGACGCCCCAATTCCAGCTGTCTTTCGTATTCGCGGGGACGAACGATGCGGAATGCTTATATAGAAATACCAAATATTTTGACAAATGTAGCCATAGGCGCATATGATGCTGTACATGTATGGTGACTCGAGAAACTGACTGAAATAATGAGAAATTTACTATCTTTTGTTTATGGTTGAACGCTCATCCCTGAATGGGTCTAGTACTAGTAACATGGCGTCCCGTGGAGCTGCTGCTGATCGTAGACAAGGAGTATTTAGACAGGATGTTGATGCAGGATCTTTACTTTAGTCCTGAAGGCTTCTCCAGATCGTAGACAAGGGGTGTTTAGACAAGTGGTTGGTGAAGAATAGTCACTTAAGTCCTTGAAAGGTTATCCAGATCGTAGACAGGGGATAGGTGTAGGATGGCCACCGAAGTCCTGAAGGCTTCTCTAGATCGTAGACAAGGGTTATTGTTTTATGTGAGGTGGTTGTAGGATGGCCACAAGTCCTGGAGACTGAAGTCCTGAAGGCTTCTCTAGATCGTAGACAAGGGTTATTTTTTATGTGGGGTGGGTGTAGGATCTTCACTTTAGTCCTGAAGGCTTCTCCAGATCGTAGGCAAGGGATATTTAAAACAAATGTTTGATGTAGGATCGTCACTGAAGTCCTTGAAGGGTTATCCAGATTGTTGACAAGGGATATTTAGACGGGATTGGTGTAGGATGCCCGCTGAGGTCCTAAAGGCTTCTCTAGATCGTAGACAAGGGTTATTTTTTGTGGGATGTGTGTTGGAACGTCACTGAAGTCCTGAAGGCTTCTCCAGATCGTAGACAAGGGATATCTAGACGGGATTGGTGTAGGATGTCCACAAGTCCTGAAGGCTTGTCCAGATCGTGGGCAAGGGACATTTAGAGAGAAGGTTGGTATAGGATGGGCACTGAAGTCCTGAAGGCTTCTCCAGATCTTAGACAAGTGATATTTAGACAAGTGGGTTGCCAGATGTTTTTGATATGGCCATATCATCTGCAAGTAACTTTTTTTTTTTTTTTTTTTTTGCAAATTGAATCCAATGACACTTTTGTGTCATCGTAACCCAGTTAAATTTAGCTTAGACCTAACCTGTCAGAGCGAAGTTGCAGCCACGTAAACTGGCTTAGGTACCCAATTTAAACATAAGTGTTTGCGTCTTCGTAAGCGTTGTAGGGCATACTGACTTGAGCCGCACGTTCGTATATTTTAACTGAGCAAAAAATCTGTGTTTACTGTGAAGACTTCAAATGATCTCTTGCTTATTTAAACTCTCTTTTATGAGTCCTGTTAAGTGCAGCAACATTTACACAGACGCCCTGTGAAAACAGGTTGTTTTTTTCGGGGAAAATAACGAAAGGACGTCCGAAAGAGCAGCCAACACTAACATATGGAGGTAGGCACTACTATACTCGGTTTTTCTCCATCTGTCCATCCGCCTTTGGTGTTTGCGTATGGTAACACTGCGTCCCGGACTTTAAATAATATCCTATTTCGAATATTAATGGTGTGATTCGCATACAGTAAATTATAAACACTTTTCAGTCGCAAACGTACACACATATTCTTTTATTTGCCTAAAACTTACACAAAGCGTAACTATTTAAAGCCCGGGACGGTGTTACCATGCGAAAACACCACAGGCGGTTGGACAGATGGGAAAAATACAGAGTATAGTACTATAGTTCGCTGGTAGCTTTCTTACGCAAGACTGTACCTCGATTCAGGTTTTCACATTTTTAATCCATTTTTGTATTGAATTTCCAGTGACCAAAAGTATTTACGTACTGCAAAAATTGGTAGGTATGGGGTTCACAAGTGCAATGTTCAAACACGGCCAGTCGAGATACCTGAATCGTTAGGCCTATTTCCACTCATCTTTGATAGTCTCTCCAGAACACTTGAGTAAAATTAACATTTATTAAAGTAAAAACGAAAATAATAACTAACATGAAACGTGTTTTATCAACAATCCAGGTTAACAACTGCAATTTAAAACACTTAATTATTCTTCAGGTCAGGTTAGTTTGTATTGTATGAAGTGTAAAAATCTCTTAATATAAACAAAATAAATTTCAAATTAGAAGCAGAATAAGTTAATTGTGGGGACTTTTATTCATGCAGCAGTTAATATTTTGAACGAAATTCTAATCAACCTACCACTTTAATTAGGCTTATCAAGACTTATTATTTGTTATGCAAATTATGAAGCATAATATTAGGTCTATATAAACACTTATTAGATGTTACGCCGATTAAAAAGCATAATTAGGCCTATATAGATACTTACTAGATGTTTTGCTGATTATAATGCATAATATTAGGCCTATGTAGATACGTATTAGATGTTATACCTATTAAAAAGCATATTAGACCTATATTGACACTTATTGGATGTTAGGCTGATTACAAAGTATAGTATTAGGCCTATATAAAACCCATCGGACTAACAATGGTAGAATTGAACGTTCGTCTGCAGAAACCTCATAATAGGCCGATGGAGAACACTAGGACATTATCAGTTAAGCCATTTTAGATGTGGTCTAGTGGTGAAGGGGAGGTTCCCCCTTCCGGCGTGTCCACTAGGGGTGGTGCTCGTTGCGTCCTACGCGATCATCCGTACGTGACAGAGGGGGGAGAGTTAAAAAGATGAGGAAGAAACTTAAGGAGATTGATGGCTTCTCAAAGGTGTAAGAAGGGAAGACTGATCGCTCGAACGAAGTAAATTGCTGAAGCAGGCATAAATCTATCAATTTGAGCTCGCCAGGATATTCTGGTGCTCTCTCTCTCTCTCTCTCTCTCTCTCTCTCTCTCTCTCTCTCTCTCTCTCTCTCAGGTCGTAACTTGTAAGGCTTTTTGATAAATCCCATGTGTAGAGACTTGCTATAAGTATGGTGCAATTACCAAATGATAAATTCTCTCTCTCTCTCTCTCTCTCTCTCTCTCTCTCTCTCTCTCTCTCTCTCTCTCTCTCTCTCTCGTGTCGTAAGGTGTTAACTCTCTCGAGTCGTGAAGATGCTGATAGCTCACTCTCTCTCTCTCTCTCTCTCTCTCTCGTCGTAAAGGTGTTGATAGCGCTCTCTCTCTCTCTCTCTCTCTCGTCGTAAAGGTGTCGATAGCTCTCTCTCTCTCTCTCTCTCGTCGTAAAGGTGTTGATAGCTTTCTCTCTCTCTCTCTCTCTCTCTCTCTCTCTCTTGTCGTAAAGGTTGTTGATAGCTTTCTCTCTCTCTCTCTCTCTCTCTCTCTCTCTCGTACGTCGGTGTTGATAACATTACGAAGTAAAGGTGTTGACACATACACGCTCGCTCTCTCTCTCTCTATCTCTCTTTCTCTCTCTCTTTCTCTCTCTCTCTCTCTTTCTCTCTCTCGTCGTAAAGGTGTTGATAGCTTTCTCTCTCTCTCTCTCTCTCTCTCTCTCTCTCTCTCTCTCTCTCTCTCTCTCGTTGTAAAGGTGTTGATAGCTCTCTCTCTCTCTCTCTCTCTCTCTCTCTCTCTCTCTCTCTCTCTCTCTCTGTAAGTTCGACAAAAAATGCAAATATATGCACCCTGTAGCCATGAATCATAATCAAATAAATAACCAACCAAGTAATAAAATCCAAAATAAGAAAGAAACAAATAAAGAGAGAAATCAAGAATATCAGGTAAAAGAGAAAAGCAAACCACCAATGAGATATGCAGAGGTGTCAGCAAAAAATTTCAAAGCATCAGCTCCGAAATTCTACTCAAGAGATAATAACTGTATTTATTATGCAAGAGGATATTGCAGAAAACGGAGAAAAGGGAAAAATTGCAGATTCAGACACAAAATGAATAATTATGATGAAGGAAGATCAAATATTATGGAAAAGTTGGATTTTTTAATGTCAGAATTTCTGGAAATGAAAAAAAGAACAACATACCAGAACAGGAAAGAAAGACATGGGTAAAATCCTTATTACTACCAGTATTAAATGACGGAGAAAACACGCAAACCATCATAGTGATGAATGCGCAGGGTTTAGTTACGAGTAACTCAAAAAGAAAAATAGAGTACTTAGAAGAACTAACCCAAAATGAAAAGAAAATAGATATAATGAATATAAGTGAAACCTGGTATTCCCAAGAGACTGGGAATGATGATCAAATAAAAAAGGGTTCCAAACTTATAGATCAGATAGAAAAAATAGGAATCAAGGGGGAACCGCAATATATGGGAAAGACAAAAAACAAGGAAAAATATATGAGAAATATAGTAACTCAGAATGTGAACTAATAGCGGTAGAATTTGAATCTGAAAAATTGATGAACATAGTAATATATAGACCTCCTAATACTAAAGAGTTTGACTTAATAATTGAAAAATTGGATATATGTAGAAATCACAAGGACTGGACTATTCTCCTATCTGGTGACTTCAACTTTCCTTTCGTAGAATGGAAAGAACGAATAGGAGATTGTGGTTGTACTTATACATATAAAAAAGAGAGTAATAGTAGTGCAGAAGATAAGAGGCAATTTGAAAAGCTATTAGATATGCTACTAGAATACAACATTCAACAAATAAATCACCTGCCAACAAGAAAGGAAAATACTTAGACCTAGTATTTGTGAACGAGATGAATTATGTTAAAGAAATAATAGTTTATAATGCGAGTATTTCAGACCATAATGTCATAGAATTAACAGTTCATTCCAAAGCAAGTGAAAAATAGAGATAAGCAAGAAATGAAAAAGTGGGAAGGATATGGAAAATACAACTTCTACAGTAAAAATATAAAATGGTCAGAAATTAATGAAGAATTAAACAAAGATTGGGATAACATTTTCGTAAGTGATGAAATAAGGGTAAATACGGAGATATTATATAAAATATTGGAGAAAATAGTGGAAAAATATATACCGAAGAAGAAAAGTAAACATCATTCATGCATACCAAGAGACAGAAGGATCTTGTTCCAGAAAATCAGAAAGTGGAAAAAAGGTCTTGCAAAAGAAAAAAAATGCATGGAAAGTTATAGAACTAAAAAGTAAGATAGAAAATGCAGAACAAAAGATTTATACAATCAAAAGAAAATAAAAAACGGGACTTGGAAGAAAAAACCCTATTAAATATCAAGCAAAAACCCCAAACTATTATACTCATATGCGAAGAAGATGAATAAAAGAAGAATAGAAATAGGCCCTCTGAGAATTGAAGGGAGATTAACGAATGAAAAAAAGGAAATTTGCAACATACTGGCAGAACGATATAAGAGAGAATTCACCCCTAGAATAGATAATGAAGATAATGATATAGAAGTAAGGGAAGAAAATAGTGAATATTTAGCTGACATAGAAATTAATGAAGCTGATATTGTGCAGGCAATTAATGAAATTAAAAATGGAGCTGCTGCAGGGCCAGATGGAGTCCCTGCTATTTTGTTAAAGAAAGTAGTTCATTCTATCGCAAAGCCACTTGCAATATTATTAAGACAAAGTGTAGATACAGGCAAGATTTTATGATGAGCACAAATTAGCATATATCACCCCTACTTTCAAAAGTGGATCAAGACTAGAGGCAAGTAATTATAGGCCTGTGAGTCTAACATCACATATTATGAAAGTGTATGAAAGGGTAATGAAGAAAAATATTATGAAACATTTAATAAAAAATAATTTGTTTAATAAAGGACAACATGGTTTCGTACCCGGAAAAAGTACACAAACCCAACTGTTAGTCCACCGTGAGAACATATTCAAAAATATGAAAAAGCGGAAAATGAAACAGATGTGGTTTATTTAGACTTTGCAAAAGCTTTTGATAAAGTAGACCATAATATATTAGCAAAGAAAATTAGAAAACACAATATCGTAGATAAAGTAGAAGATGGTTAAAAGAATTTTTACACAACAGAAAACAGATAGTTATTGCAAACGATGAGAAATCGGATGAAACCAAGGTAATCCGGTCCGGTGCCACAAGGTAACGGTGCTAGCTGCAATATTGTTTGTTATTATGATTGAAGACATAGACAGTAATGTTAAGGATTCGGTTAGTGAGTAGTTTCGCTGATGACACAAGAATAAGTAGAGAAATTACTTGTGATGAAGATAGGAACGCTCTACAAAGAGACCTTAACAAAGTATATGATTGGGCAGAGGTAAATAGGATGGTATTTAACTCTGATAAATTTGAATCAATAAATTATGGAGACAGAGAAGGAAAGCTATATGCATATAGGGGACCTAATAATGAGACAATCACAAATAAGGAAGCAGTTAAAGACCTTGGTGTGATGATGAATAGGAACATGTTATGCAATGATCAAATAGCATTCTGTTGGCAAAATGTAAAGCAAAAATGGGAATGTTGTTACGGCACTTCAAAACAAGAAAAGATGAACACATGATTATGCTTTATAAAACATATGTTCGTAGTCCACTTGAATATTGCAATATGATATGGTACCCACACTATCAAAAGGATATTGCACAAATAGAGAGTGTACAAAGGTCCTTTACAGCTAGAATAGAAGAAGTTAAGGACCTAGACTACTGGGAAAGACTACAATCCTTAAAATTATATAGTCTAGAAAGGAGGAGAGAAACGCTACATGATAATTCAGGCATGGAAACAGATAGAAGGAACTAACAGAAATATCATGGAACTAAAAATATCAGAAAGAGCAAGCAGAGGTAGATTAATAGTGCCCCAAAACTATACCAGGAAAAATAAGGAAAGCACACAGGACATTAATCCACTACGCACCAGCATCGATAATGCAGCGTCTATTCAATGCGTTGCCAGCTCATCTGAGGAATATATCAGGAGTGAGCGTAGATGTGTTTAAGAATAAGCTCGACAAATATCTAAACTGCATCCCAGACCATCCAAGATTGGAAGACGACAAAATATACCGGAAGATGTACTAGCAACTCTCTGGTAGACATTAGAGGCGCCTCACACTGAGGGACCTGGGCAACCCGAACGAACTGTAAGGTCTGTAAGGTCTCTCTCTCTCTCTCTCGTCGTAAAGGTGTTGATAGCTCTCTCTCTCTCTCTCTCTCTCTCTCTCTCTCTCTCTCTCTCTCTCTCTCGTCGTAAATGGTGTTGATAGCTTCTCTCTCTCTCTCTCTCTCTCTCGTCATATGTATGTTCATAATATCCTCTGTGCGCAGATTTGTTAAAGATATGGTGCAATTGCTCGATGATTGATAGTTTTCCTTCAGTTTAGCGTCACACACGTTCTCTTGATCTATTGATAGTCAGTTTTGGTATATAAAAATAGATTGGTTGTATAGTGTTCTACTACACTATATACAAATATTAGTATTGCCTATTTTACTTGTGTATTTTAAGTTTTAGAAAATAGAAAATATTGTGTATTTTACGTTTTAGAAATTAAAAAAAGATAAATTATTTATATTTGTATTTTAAGTTTTAGAAAATAGAAAAAAGTTAATTGTGTATTTTAAGTTTTAGAAAATAGAAAAAATATAATTGTGTATTTTAAGTTTTAGAAAAATATATGATTTTATCTTCTATTTTAAGTTTTAGAAAATAGAAAAAATATTAATTGTTTGAGAACATAGAAAAAAATATAATTGTGTATTTTAAGTTTTAGAAAGTAAATAATTTTTATGTCAGTAATAAACAACAGGTGACGAGCTGGTCAAGAGAGAACATTGTCAAATACGAGCTGGTTTGGCCTTTTAAAAAACGAGCCACGAGGAACCGCTCTCGACAAACCGTAGGTGACGGGAGACGAACTTGAATCAGTTTTTGTTTCGTAAACAATTTAATATTGCTTTGCTAACCCACGCGAACTTCGCTGCCCTCTAGGCAATAATGTATCTCAGCGGTCAAAAGCTGACTTAAGCTATTGGTGGTCTAAAACGTGTACGTTAGACCTTACAACACGAGAACATAAGAGCGAAAACGTCTGCGCTGAGTGACCGCACTGAAAGGGCCCACTTGATTTTAACGAGCGTCCAATTCCCGCGGACTAATAATTGCTTTGCAGTGGTTTGACTTCGCTAAAATTAAAACCTGTGAATGGTTGGTATTGTTTGTGGGGTGGGCGGGGGTGGGACACTTTAGCGCTATTTAACTTTGCAATTTATTTTTTTTTTCGTGTTTGTTAGCATTGGTTGTCCAGCCCTTAGTGTTTAAACTTTGGTTTTACAGTCGTTTATTTAGAATATTCAAACCTGGAATAGTATTTTGGTTAACTGGATCCACTTTTATCGTCCTTGGGACGTTTACTTGGTTCCAGATTTGAGATAAACTGGCCCAGTTGTTCAAGATAGCAAACTGGAGAGGCTGGGATGAAATTTTGGCGTACTGGATCCAAATTTCTTGTTCCAGAGACATTTACCTTTCCAGATTTCAGGTAAAATTGTCCCAGTTGTTCCTGGGACGTTTATACAGTTCCAGATTTGAAGATTTAAGATTAGTTTTCCCAGTTGTTAACTCTCTCTCTCTCTCTCTCTCTCTCTCTCTCTCTCTCTCTCTCTCTCTCTCTCTCTCTCAAGTCGTAAGGGTAGTGATAACCGCCCCCCTCTCTTTTTATCAAGCAAAACCCAAACTATTTATAACTCATACGCGAAAAAGATGAATAAAAGATGCATAGAAATTGGCCCTCTAAGAATTGAAGGGAGATTAACGAATGAAAAAAAGGAAATTTGCAACATATTTGGCAGAACGATATAAGAGAGAATTCACCCCTAGAATAGATAATGAAGATAATGATATAGAAGTAAGGGACGAAAATAGTGAATATTTAGCTGACATAGATATTAATGAAGCTGATATTGGTGCAGGCTATTAATGAAATTAAAAAGGGAGCTGCTGCAGGGCCTGATGGAATTCCTGCTATTTTGTTAAAGAAAGTAGTTCATTCTATCGCAAAGCCACTTGCAATATTATTAAGACAAAGTGTAGATACAGGCAAGATTTATGATGAGCACAAATTAGCATATATTACCCCTACTTTCAAAAGTGGATCAAGACTAGAGGCAAGTAATTATAGGCCTCGCCTGTGAGTCTAACATCACATTATGAAAGTGTATGAGAGGGTAATGAAGAAAATATTATGAAACCTTTAATAAAAAATAATTTGTTTAATATATGGACAACATGGCGTTTCTTCGTACCCGGAAAAAGAAAAAAGTTACACAAATCCAATTGTTAGTCCACCGTGAGAACATATTCAAAAATATGAAAAGCGGAAATGAAACAGATGTGGTTTATCTAGACTTTGCAAAAGCTTTTGACAAAGTAGACCATAATATATTAGCAAAGAAAATTAGAAAACACAATATCGTGGATAAAGTAGGAAGATGGTTAAAAGAATTTTTACACAACAGAAAACAGTTCTTGCAAACGATGAGAAATCGGATGAAGCCAAGGTAATATCCGGTGTGCCACAAGGTATGGTGTTAGCTGCAATACTGTTTGTTATTATGATTGAAGACATAGACAGTAATGTTAAGGATTCGGTAGTGAGTAGTTTCGCGCTGATGACACAAGAATAAGTAGAGAAATTACTTGTGATGAAGATAGAACGCTCTACAAAGAGACCTTAACAAAGTATATGATGGGCAGAGGTAAATAGGATGGTATTTAACTCTGATAAATTTGAATCAATAAATTATGGAGACAGAGAAGGAAAGCTATATGCATATAGGGGACCTAATAATGAGACAATCACAAATAAGGAAGCAGTTAAAGACCTTGGTGTGATGATGAATAGGAACATGTTATGCAATGATCAAATAGCAATTCTTTTGGCAAAATGTAAAGCAAAAATGGGAATGTTGTTACGGCACTTCAAAACAAGAAAAGCTGAACACATGATTATGCTTTATACATGTTCGTAGTCCACTTGAATATTGCAATATGATATGGTACCACACTATCAAAAGGATATTGCTCAAATAGAGAGTGTACAAAGGTCCTTTACAGCTAGAATAGAAGAAGTTAAGGACCTTGACTACTGGGAAAGACTACAATCCTTAAAATTATTCTAGTCTAGAAAGGAGAAGAGAACGCTACATGATAATTCAGGCATGGAAACAGATAGAAGGAATGGCAGAAAACATCATGGAACTAAAAATATCAGAAAGAGCAAGCAGTAGATTAATAGTGCCCAAAATTATACCAGGAAAAATAAGGAAAGCACACAGGACATTAAGCCACTACGCCCCACCAAGCATCGATAAGGATGCAGCGTCTATTCAATGCACCAATTGCCAGCTCAATCTGAGGAATATATCAGAGTTGAGCGTAGATATGTTTTAAGAAATAAAAGCTCGACAAATATCTAAACTGCATCCCAGACCATCCCAAGATTGGAAGATGCAAAATATCCGGAAGATGTACTAGCAACTCTCTGGTAGCATTAGAGGTGCCTCACACTGAGGGACCTGGGGCAACCCGAACGAACTGTAAGGTCTGTAAGGTAAGGTAAGGACATCCTAATCCTTGTAACACACACACTCTCTCTCTCTCTCTCTCTCTCTCTCTCTCTCTCTCTCTCTCAGTCGTAAGGGTATTGATAACCGGCCCCTCTCTCTTTGAGAGGTAAGGTGTAAGATAAGGAGACATCCTAATCCTTGTAAAACACACACACACCTCTCTCTCTCTCTCTCTCTCTCTCTCTCTCTCTAAGGAAAGGTGTTAACAGCGCTCTCTCTCTCTCTCTCTCTCTCTCTCTCTCTCTCTCTCTCTCTCATCTCTCTCTCTCCTTCTCTCTCTCTCTCTCTCTCAACAAATTTATCACAATCGATTCCTCTCTCTCTCTCTCTCGACTGTCAAGCTTAGGTCGCAAGTAGACTGATTTCCATAATCTTTTGTCTCGTCGAGGTAATGGCATTTGTTACCCCCTATTCCAAGTCCTTGTTATGTGTTAAATTGAGCTAAAACGTTTGAGTGGCTTAGAATAGGGTTGGAAGTTCTTAACAAACGTAAATTGGAACCAAAGTTTCTACCATGGGGTTTCCAACCTTAACCCCCCCCCCCCCCCACCCCCCCCCCACCCCACCACACACACGTCTACACCCACCTACGCACACATTACATCATTTACACACGCACCTACATACGCCCACGCCACCTCGCATACACCCACACTACATCATTTGCACCCACCCACATACGCCCAAACCCACACCACATACATCCACACTCATACGCATAAAACCACACCACATACACCAACACCTTACACGTCCTCCACCCGTCGTCAACACCTCTCTCACACACACACACCTCCAAACCACGCAACTACCAAAGAGCAAATGTTTTCCAACACTGGTGCATCCACTGACTGGCTGAAAGGTATATATTTAATCCAAAGTCAAGATAGCGTCATTATCGCATTATTTTAGATTCATCGAACCTCATGATCTTTCGACTTTTCAGAAAACCCGTTTTGAGCTGTTTGTCAGGAGATTGGTATTTATCTACCACGGTTGACTACTTAGTTTTCAAAGGAGGTTATGCCTTAACAGTATACTCTACAAAGGATTGATCTACCTAAGCACCGTGCGTTTTGAACTGTCAAAATATGGTATGTAAAATTTCACTTCGTCATGGGTGAGATATATAACCATTGATGTACTACCTACTAAGGCACTACTTCGGGAACTAGCTGGGTAAAATAGTGGAATGGGTAGTAGTGGAAACATTAAGTGAATCATTTACCTATTATGCAGATGCAGTGGTGTTATGCCATTGTCCAAAAACCTTGGTAATTACAGAGCATTGGTCTAATCATGAATACAGTTAAAAGTTTGGGTTTTTTCCCTTTTTTAATAAAAGAAGGCCCCTCGTGGGACACTATGACAGGTCTAACCATGTGACTACTAAGTATCTTTTGTGAACTGAAAGATGGGGGAATAGGCCTAGGAACAAATTTTATTGATTTTGGTAAAGTACAGGAAGTTGTATGCAAGAAACTTTTATAGAGTTTTTTGTAGTATTGGCAGATAACACCTGATAAATATTGCTTCTTCAGAAGTTCAAGCGAAGGTACAATACATGACTACCCTAATATTATTCTCCCTGCATTTTAATAATTTTTACCCATTTCTTAATTTATTAAGTTATATTTATTCATTTTTTAACAAGTGGTATCATCTCTGTATTTCCCTTGACTACCTCGTACTTCCTATTAAGCACCATATTCTTTGGAAGCTTGAATATCAAGTCAGTGGTCCCTTTGGTGGGCTTGTTTTATGTGTATAGGTTTCATATTCTGAATAATAATAATAATAATAATGGGCACAATTTTCAGTGTCGAAAATGATGACTGATTGCAGGTCCACAATAATATCGCATGTGAAGTATAAAGTCTTTAATAATAAGAGCTTTCGAACCTTGTACTAGGTTCATCTTCAGTCAGCGAACATTATTAATTTAAAAATCCGTCGAATAAACTTCTGAACAGGACAATTCCACAATGACGAACGCAAATGAAGGAAGCGCTCAACAGCCCAACTAGGTAATTCCGTTGTTCACGTTCGAATTCCTGTTTGCTATTCTGCTGGAACGTCTTATGGGCTGTGATGATGCTGCATGGTGTTCCCCTGGCGGCGCGGCTGCAACATTGCTGGACGTCACGTCCCCCGTACTGTAATTTGTCTGAGGAAGGAGAGCAGAAGGGGCAGCAACAGGCAGAAGAAAAACAGAGCTGGTCTTAAAACAAATTAAAATTTTAACAGTTTTTAAGAATGTAAAAATTGACTAATGGGTCTTCCCCAATGAACGACTTGTTACCGTAAAAAGCTTCTGAGTTTATGGCGGCGCCTTCCACTAGTCTTCTTGTTTGGACATTATTTTTAAAAATTATGTAAGACCCAACCCAATTCGGTCTATGGTTGTTCTTAAAAGCATGGGAGACTATTGCATTGTTCTGTGCATGAAGTGCATATGCGCGTTTGTGTTCCCTTAATCGGGCCTGTAGTCATCTTCAAATTTCCCCAAAATAATTTTCCTTAGTCATGACAGGGGATTTCGTAAACTCCCGGAATGATAGTATTCTTTTCGTTATTGTTGTTTCTAATTAGTTTATGGCTAATTGTGTTTGGGTATTTGAAAACTATTTTGGTATCTTTCTGGCTACTGTTAACAGTTACATAATTTGTCGAGGTTGGGATTAAATGGGAGGGGTAGGAATCTGTTGGGTTTTTCCTTGGGGTTGTTAACAGGACGATAAAATGCTTTCTTAGCTCGTGAAATGGCTTTGTCAATAAAATGATCGGGGTATCTTAGTCCTCTGAAGGTTGATCGTATGTGCTGAATTTCTCCATCGACAAACTCCGGGTCACATATTTTAAACGCACGTATAGGGCAAAGTTCATTACTTCATTGCTCTTAATGTTATTGGCATGGAATGAATAAAAATGTATGTAACTTTCTGAGTTGGTTGTTTTCCGATACACAGAGAATTTAAATTTATGATTATTGTGATCTCTAATGAGTAGTACGTCCAAAAAAGGTAGCTTGTAATCTACTTCTCTCTCTATTGTGAATTTTATGGCGGGGAGAATACTGTTGGCTATTTCTAATAATCTGTTTAAGTTCTGATCGTTTCTTTGGATGACAACGAATATGTTGTCTACATACGCAACCCAGAGCAATAGTTTTATTGTATCATCACACCTGTTTAAGATTTCCCTTTCAGCAAACTCCATACATAGATTTGCAAGTACGGGGGACAAGGGGGAACCCATAGCTACACCTTCCTTTTGGGCAAATCCTTGGTTATTGAATTGGAACACTGTTGAGGTTACGCATAATTTAAAAAATGCAAAGAATTGGTCTACTGGAAGAGGAAAACTTATGTTGCCAAGATAATATTCTTTTTTTAGATTAGTTAGTACATAGTCTAAGGGGACATTTGTAAACAAAGCCGTAACATCAAGGCTGGCCATATTGCCGTCAACACATCCCAACTCCCTAACGCGCTGGATGAATTGATGTGAATGTTGAAGGTGAGCACCTGAAAATGTTACTAGGAATTTACTGAGTACTTGAGTGAGCTAAACAGCTAGTTTGTTCTGTGGAGATCCACATTTAACAATTAGTCACAGAGGACATCCTGGTTTATGTATTTTGGGTACTCCGTAAAAATGTCGGTAAATAAAGAACAGGTGACGAGCTGGTTAAGAGAGAACATTGTCAAAAACGAGCTGGTCTGACCTTTTAAAAAACCGTTGGTGACGTGAAACGAACTGGAATCGGGTTTTGTTTCGTAAACAATATAATATTCTTTGCTAACCCAAGTGAACTTCGCTGCCCTCTAGGCAATAATGTATATCAGCGGTCAATAGTGACTTAAGCTATTGCTGGTCTAAAACGTGTACTTTGGACCTTACAACACGAGAGCATAAGAGCGAAAACGTCTGCGCTGAGTGACGGCACTGTAAGGGCCCACTTGATTTTAGCGAGCGTCCAATTCCCGCCGGACTAATAATTGCTTTGCAGTGGTTTGACTTCGCTAAAATTAAAACCTGTGAATGGTTGGTATTGTTTGTGGGGAGGGCGGGGGTGGGACACTTTAGCGCTATTTAACTTTGCAATTTTTTTTTCGTGTTTTTTAGCATTGGTTGTCCAGCCCTTAGTGTTTAAACTTTGGTTTTACAGTCGTTTATTTAGAATATTCAAACCTGGAATAGTATTTTGGTTAACTGGATCCACTTTTATCGTCCTTGGGACGTTTACTTGGTTCCAGATTTGAGATAAACTGGCCCAGTTGTTCAAGATAGGAAACTGGAGAGGCTGGGATGAAATTTTGGCGTACTACTGGATCCAAATTTCTTGTTCCAGAGACATTTACCTACTTCCAGATTTCAGATAAATTGTCCCAATTGTTCCTGGGACGTTTATACAGTTCCAGATTTGAAGATTTGAGATTAATTTTCCCAGTTGTTAACAGTCTCTCTCTCTCTCTCTCTCTCTCTAGTCGTAAGGGTATTGATAACCGCCCCCCCCCCCTCTCTCTTTGAGACCTCCTAATCCTTGTAACACACACACATACATTCTCTCTCTCTCTCTCTCTCTCTCTCTCTCTCAGTCGTAAGGGTATTGATAACCGCCCCCTCTCTCTTTGAGACATCCTAATCCTTGTAACACACACACATACATTCTCTCTCTCTCTCTCTCTCTCTCTCTCTCAAGTCGTAAGGGTATTGATAACTGCCCCCCTCTCTCTTTTAGACATCCTAATCCTTATAACACACACTCACTCTCTCTCTCTCTCTCTCTCTCTCTCTCTCTCTCTCTCTCTCTCTCTAAGGAAAGGTGTAACAAAAACAACGCTCTCTCTCTCTCTCTCTCTCTCTCTCTCTCTCTCTCTCTCTCTCTCGACTGTCAAGCTTAGGTCGCAAGTAGACTGATTTCCATAATTGTTTGCGTCTCGTCGAGGTAATGGCATTTGTTACCCCTTATCCCAAGTCCTTATGTGTTAAATTGAGCCAAAACGTTTGGGTAGCTTAGAATAGGGTTGAAAGTTCTTAACAAACTTAAATTGGAACCAAAGTTTCTAGCAATGGGTTTCCACTCCCCGCCCCCCTCCCCCACCACACGCACACGAGCGCCACGTACGCCTACACCCACCTACGCACACCCCACATATGCCCACACTACATCATTTACACACGCACCTACATACGCCCACGCCACCTCGCTTATACCCACACGACATCATTTACACCCACTCTACATCATTTACATCCACTCACATACGACCAAACCCATACCACATACACCCACTCTCATACGGCTAAAACCGCACCACATACACCCACACGCTTACGCCTAAAACCACACCACATACACCCACACTCATACGCATAAAACCACACCACATACACCCACACTCATACGCATAAAACCACACCATATACACCAACACCTCATATGTCCTCCACCCGCCGTCAACACCTCTCACACACACCTCCAAACCACGCAACTACCAAAGTGCAAACTGAAAAGGTTTTCAACACTGGTGCATCCCACTGACTGGCTGAAAGGTATATATTAAATCCAAAGTCAAGGTAACGTCATTATCGGAAAATTTTACATTCCCCGAACCTCATGATCCTTCGACTTTAAAGAAAACCCGTTTTGAACTGAGGTATAAGTCAGGAGACTGGTATTTATCTACCACGGTTGTTTCATTCGTTTTCAAAGGAAGTTATGCTTAACAGTATACTCTACAAAGGATTGATCTACCTAAACACCGTGTGTTTTGAACTGTCAAAATATATGTAAAATTTCACTTTGTCATGGGTGAGATATATAACCAGTGATGTACTACGTAGGTGAGAGTTGATAAGTTTAAGTAAGAGTTGATAAGTTTAAGTATTTGGGATCTTTTGTTAACGCTGGAGGAAGTATGGAAGAAGAAGTAAAACATCGGGTACAGGCAGGCTGGAACAACTGGAGAGCGGCCTCGGGAGTTCTTTGTGACAAAAGAGTGCCGCTTAGGTTAAAAGGAAAATTTCACAAGACGGTGGTAAGAACAGCAATGCTGTATGGTACGGAAACAGCAAGCATGAGAAAAGCAGAGCAGAAGAAGATGGATGTGGCAGAAATAAGAATGCTTAGGTGGATGTCTGGGGTAACAAGAGTGGATAGGATCAGAAATGACTACATAAGGGGGTCAACTAAGGTGGTGGAAGTATCAAAGAAAGTGCAGGAGGGGAGGCTGAGATGGTATGGACACCTGTTGAGGAGAGATGAGGGCCACGCTGGGAGACATACTATGGGGGTGGAGGTGCAAGGAAGAAGAAAAAGAGGGAGACCAAGAAAGAGATGGAAGGACTGTGTGAGAGGAGACTTAAATGAGAAGGGAATTGATGAGGCAGAAGCACAAGATAGAAATAGATGGAAACGGCTCATCCGAAACGGCGACCCCATATAAAAATGGGAACAAGCTGGGAAGAAGAAGAAGATGATGATGATGTACTATGTAGGTACTAAAACACTGCTTAGTGAACTAGCTGGGTAAAATAGTGGAATGGGTCGTATTGGAAACATTAAGTGAATCATTTACCTATTATGCAGATGCAATGGTGCTATGTCATTGTCCAAAAACCTTGATAGTTACAGAGCATTGGTCTAATCATGAATACAGTTAAAAGTTTGTTTTTTTTTTTCCTTCACTTTGAATAAAAGAAGGCTTCTCGTGGGACACTGACATGTCTAACCATGTGACTACTAAGTATCTTTTGTGAACTGAAGGATGGGGAAATAGACCTAGGAACAAATTTTATTGATTTTGGTGAAGTACAGGAAGTTGTATGCAAGAAACTTTTATAGATTTTTTGTAGTTGTATTGGCATATAACACCTGGTTAAATATTGCTTCTTCAGAAGTTCAAGCGAAGGTACAATACATTACTGCCCTACTACTTTTCTCCCTGCATTTTAATGCATTTTTTATCCATTTGTTAATTTATTAAGTTTATTTATTTTTTAACAAGTGGCGTCATCTCTGTATTTCCCTTCACTACCTCGTACTTCCTATTAAGCACCATATTCTTTGGAAGCTTGAATATCAAGTCAGTGGTCCCTTTGGTGGGCTTCTTTTATGTGTATAGGTTTCATATTCTGAATAATAATAATAATGGGCACAATTTTCAGTGTCGAAAATGATGACTGATTGCAGGTCCACAATAATATCGCATATGAAGTATAAAGTCTTTAATAATAAGAGCTTTCGAACCTTGTACTAGGTTCATCTTCAGTCAAGTGAACATTATGAATTTAAAAATCCGTCGAAGTAAACTTCTGAACAGGACAATTCCACAATCACGCACGCAAATGAAGGAAGCGCTCAACAGCCCAACTAGGTAATTCCGTTGATCACGTTCGAATTCCTGTTTGCTATTCTGCTGGAACGTCTTGTGGGCTGTGATGTTGCTGCATGGTGTTCCCCTGGCGGCGCGGCTGCAACATTGCTGGACGTCACGTTCCCCCGTGCTGTAATCTGTCTGAGGAGGAGAGCAGAAGGGGCAGCAACAGGCAGAGGAAAAACACAGCTTGTCTTAAAATTAAAATTTTGTACAAAGTTTTTAAGAACGTAAAAAGCGACTAATGGGTCTTCCCCAATGAACGACTTTACCGTATAAAGCTTCTCCTGAGTTTATGGCGGCGCCTTCCACTAGTCTTCTTATTTGGACATTATTTTTAAAAATTATGTAAGATCCAACCCAATTCCGTCTATGGTTGTTCTTAAAAGCATGGGAGACTATTGCATTGTTCTGTGCATGAAGTGCATATGCGCGTTTGTGTTCCCCTAATCGTGTCGGTAGTCCTCTTCCACTTTCCCCAAAATAATTTTCCTTACAGTCATGACAGGGGATTTCGTAAACTCCCGGAATGATAGTATTCTTTTCGTTATTGTTGTTTCTAATTAGTTTATGGCTAATCGTGTTTGGGTATTTGAAAACTATTTTGGTATCTTTCTGGCTACTGTTAATAGTTACATAATTTGTCGAGGTTGGGAGGGGTAGGAATCTGTTGGGTTTTTCCTTGGGGTTGTTAACAGGACGATAAAATGCTTCCTTAGCTCGTGAAATGGCTTTGTCAATAAAATGATCGGGGTATCTTAGTTCTCTGAAGGTTGATCGTATGTGCTGAATTTCTCCATCGACAAACTCCGGGTCGCATATTTTAAACGCACGTATAGGGCAAAGTTCATTACTTCATTGCTCTTAATGTTATTGGCATGGAATGATTAAAAATGTATGTAACTTTCTGAGTTGGTTGTTTTCCGATACACAGAGAATTTAAATTTATGATTATTGTGATCCCTAATGAGTAGTACGTCCAAAAAAGGTAGCTTGTAATCTACTTCTCTCTCTATTGTGAATTTTATGGCGGGGAGAATACTTTTAGCTATTTCTAATAATCTGTTTAAGTTCTGATCGTTTCTTTGGATGACAACGAATATGTCTTCTACATACCTAACCAAGAGCAATAGTTTTATTGTATCATCACACCTGTTTAAGGTTTCCCTTTCAACAAACTCCATACATAGATTTGCAAATACGGGGGACAAGGGGGAACCCATAGCTACACCTTCCTTTTTGGGCAAATCCTTAGTTATTGAATTGGAACACTGTTGAGGTTACGCTTAATTTGATAAGTGCAAAGAATTGGTCTACTGGAATAGGAAAATTAATGTTGCCAAGATCATGTTCTTTTAGATTAGTTACTACATAGTCTAAGGGGACATTTGTAAACAAAGCCGTAACATCAAGGCTGGCCATATTGCCGTCAACACATCCCAACTCCCTAACGCGCTGGATGAATTGATGTGAATGTTGAAGGTGAGCACCTGAAAATGTTACTAGGAATTTACTGAGTACTTGAGTGAGCCAAACAGCTAGTTTGTTCTGTGGAGATCCACATTTAGCAAAAATAGGTCTGAGAACATCCTGGTTTATGTATTTTGGGTACTCCGTAAAAATACGTCTATAAATAAACAACAGGTGACGAGCTGGTTAAGAGAGAACATTGTCAAATACGAGCTGGTCTGACCTTTTAAAAAACCGTAGGTGACGTGAAACGAACTGGAATCAGGTTTTGTTTCGTAAACAATTTAATATTGCTTTGCTAACCCACGTGAACTTCGCTGCCCTCGAGGCAATAATGTATCTCAGCGGTCACAAGTGACTTAAGCTATTGGTGGTCTAAAACGAGTACTTTGGACCTTACAACACGAGAACATAAGAGCGAAAACGTCTGCGCTGAGTGACCGCACTGAAAGGGCCCACTTGATTTTAGCGAGCGTCCAATTCCCGCCGAACTAATAATTGCCTTGCAGTGGTTTGACTTCGCTAAAATTAAAACCTGTGAATGGTTGGTATTGTTTGTGGGGTGGGCGGAGGTGGGACACTTTAGCGCTATTTAACTTTGCAATTTACGTGTTGTTAGCATTGGTTGTCCAGCCCTTAGTGTTTAAACTTTGGTTTTACAGTCGTTTATTTAGAATATTCAAACCTGGAATAGTATTTTGGTTAACTGGATCCACTTTTATCGTCCTTGGGACGTTTACTTGGTTCCAGATTTGAGATAAACTGGCCCAGTTGTTCAAGATAGCAAACTGGAGAGGCTGGGATGGAATTTTGGCGTACTGGATCCAAATTTCTTGTTCTAGAGACATTTACCTATTTCCAGATTTCAGATAAATTGTCCCAATTGTTCCTGGGACATTTATACAGTTCCAGATTTGAAGATTTGAGATTAATTTTCCCAGTTGTTAACTCTCTCTCTCTCTCTCTCTCTCTCTCTCTCTCAAGTCGTAAGGGTATTGATAACCGCCCCCCCTCTCTCTTTGAGACATCCTAATCCTTGTAACACACACGCGCGCGCACACGCATACATTCTCTCTCTCTCTCTTCTCTCTCTCAGTCGTAAGGGTATTGATAACCGCCCCCCCTCTCTCTTTGAGACATCCTAATCCTTGTAAAACACACACACACATACATTCTCTCTCTCTCTCTCTCTCTCTCTCTCTCTCTCTCTCTCTCTCTCTTCCTCTTTCTAGTCGTAATGTGGTGATTCTCTCTCGTAGTCGCAAATGTGTTCATAGCGCGCGCGCCGCTCTCTCTCTCTCTCTCTCTCTCGTTGTAAAGGTGTTGATAACACACACTCTCTCTCTCTCTCTCTCTCTCTCTCTCTCTGAAGTCGTAAGGTGTTGATAACGCTCTTCACTCTCTCACTTCGTAAGGGTGCTGCTGATAACTCTCTCTCTCTCTCTCTCTCTCTCTCTCTCTCTCTCTCTCTCTCTCTCAACAAATTTATCACAATCGATTCCTCTCTCTGTCTCAACTGTCAAGCTTTGGTCGGAAGTAGACTGATTTCCATAATTGTTTGCGTCTCGTCGAGGTAATGGCATTTGTTACCCCTTATCCCAAGTCCTTATGTGTTAAATTGAGCTAAAACGTTTGAGTAGCTTAGAATAGGGTTGAAAGCTCTTAAACTTAAATTGGAATCAGTTTCTAGCACATACACCCACACTCATACACCTAAAACCACACCACATACACAAACACTTCACACGTCCTCCACCCGCCGTCAACACCTCTCACACACCCCTCCAAACCACGCAACTACCAAGGAGCCAACTGAAAAGGTTTTCAACACTGGTGCATCCCACTGACTGGCTGAAAGGTATATATTTAATCCAAAGTCAAGGTAACGTCATTATCGGAAAATTTTACATTCCCCGAACCTCATCATCCTTCGACTTTAAAGAAAACCCGTTTTGAACTGAGGTATTTGTCAGGAGACTGATATTTATCTACCACGGTTGTTTCATTCGTTTTCAAAGGAGGTTATGCCTTAACAGTATACTCTACAAAGGATTGATCTACCTAAACACCGTGTGTTTTGAACTGTCAAAATATATGTAAAATTTCGCTTTGTCATGGGTGAGATATATAACCAGTGATGTACTGCGTAGGTACTAAAACACTGCTTAGTGAACTAGCTGGGTAAAATAGTGGAATGGGTCGTATTGGAAACATTAAGTGAATCATTTTCCTATTATGCAGATGCAATTGTGCTATGTCATTGTCCAAAAACCTTGATAGTTACAGAGCATTGGTCTAATCATGAATACAGTTAAGTTTGTGTTTTTTCCCTTCACTTTGAATAAAAGAAGGCCTCTCTTGGGACACTATCACAGGTCTAGCCATGTGACTAGTATCTTTTGTGAACTGAAAGATGGGGGGATAGGTCTAGGAACAAATTTTATTGATTTTGGTAGAGTACAGGAAGTTGTATGCAAGAAGCTTAAATAAATTTCGTGTAGTTGTACTGGCATATGCCAGTGATTCTATGCCACCTGGTTAAATATTCTCTCAGCATTTTAGTACATTTTTATCCATTTGTTAATTAAGTTATATTTATTTCTTTTTTTAATTAGTGGTATCATCTCTCTCTGTATTTCCCTTGTCGTACTTCCTATTAAGCACCATATTCTTTGGAAGCTTTAATATCAAGTCAGTGGTCCCTTTGGTGGGCTTGTTCTATGTGTATAGGTTTCATATTCTGAATAATAATAATAATAATAACAATAATAATAACTAATAACAATAACTAATAATAACAACCATATCAATAATAACAACAATACAACAATAACAATAATAACAATAACTAAGTGTGAAGCATTGTGAGTATGGTTGACTACTGTGTGTTGCGTGATGTAATTAATATCATCATGCCTATTCTAGAGATATTTCTGAGGGAATTAAGATAATTAAGCCCATGTCAAAGCAGTGATTTGTTTAGGTACTGTGAGAATAGCTTTCAAAGTGTTTATAGCATTTAGAATCGATAGTTATATAGGTTGTTTTATTTTTAATATCAGCCGCCTCTTAATAAATTTATCTGGTTATTTCACTTTGATGTTTAAAATTCTAAATATAAATTTCACGTAGCTTTATCAAGCATCATAAATGGTTGTGGGTATTTTTTTTTTTTTGCGAAGTTTATTTAATTACACTTTTATCTAAGTGTGAATTAAATAAATATAAGTGTTTGTATTCAATATATTTAGGTTCAGTAACCTAATTTTGGTATGTCTACAATATCTCACCTCACCTCTCTCTCTCTCTCTCTCTCTCTCTCTCTCTCTCTCTCTCTCTCTCTCTCTCTCTGATAAGTTAAAGGCAGCTAACATTATAGCGTTCAGTATACAACAGAAAACGGGAAGGACTTATTCACCATGAGAAAAAGCATTCATATGAGTCTTCCTTTCTCTCTCTCAAAATGAAGATTCAACCAGTTTGAAATGTAATTGTAAACTTTGATATGAATTGTCTAAATTCTCCTAAATTTTCAGGTAAACGATTTTACCTGAAAGAATTTTATTTCAAGTTCTGTCCAACGACGACCACGAGCAGTACTTTTGAAGAAGCCACTTCAATTAGTACTAGTAAGAGGCAGAGTTTCCTACTATAGTTACTTATGCTGAGAGTCGATTGTAATCCTGATATATCTATAGTTTCCTTAAGTTTATATATCCTTAGTTTCCTTTTAGATTTAAGTCTAGACTTCAGAATTGGTGGCTGGGCAGTTTGAGATCGTTTGACCTTAAAAGTAATTTGCTCTCCTAGCAATTCATAGTGCAAATGCAAAAGATATTTCTCTTGACACCTTTCAACCCTCCCAGTGCTCGGCCTTTGGCCTAAATTACTATGTTCAATTCATGATAAGACAGGGAAACCTAGTTAATTTATGTAAGTTGTTTATTAAATACTGAAAATTCCTACCCTAGTAATGTTAATGAATTTAACAATGTTAAAATCCTCTTGTTGTTGACTTCTGGAAATCTTCAGATAACTCTGTGCTCAGATATAAATGTAAAGTACTTAACTGAGGTGTTCAGATAATTCACCCAAAATTCTGATTGTTTCATCAATTATACTTTGAATTATGAAGCTTCGTTTGAAAATGTATGAAAGTTCTGTCCCTTTCTTAGTAGTGTTCTCTCTTTCTCTAGGTTTATGTTCAGACAAACATGCACTTGTTCTTAGGTGAAACTCTCTCTCTCTCTTTCTCTCTCTCCCTCTCTAAGTGATAATGTTGTTTCCTCCTAAATAATGTTTTTTTTTTCTTCTCAGTAATATTTTTTCATCCTCAGTAGTTATCGTTTCCTCCCTAATGTAATAATAGTCCTCCTAAGTATATTATTTTCATCTTGAAACTAGAAAAAAACCTTTATGCTTTGCTTTTATAGTGGTTCACACTCCTTTTGTCGTCTCTAAATTACTTTTGAAAGTATATAAAGACAAAGACAAGAGTTGTGTGCACGCTTTACCAGTTTAAAAAACAGAGCTGTAATCATATGAACCAAATTTATTTACACCCTTTGCATAAGCTTTCTTAATTTGTTCTTTAAGGTTATTAAATTATTGGCTAATCGATATAATTTTTGCTCCACGTATCATCCTTAATTTACCCATTTTTTTTAGAGTTACTTTTAAGGTTGAATTACTGGTTAATATAATTTTTGCTCCTTCACTGAAAATATTTAATTTTCCATTTTGTACAGTTACATTTTGGTACTTTAAAATTTTTTTTAAAGTTGAAAGTGTAAAGAAAACTTGTGTTCGATAGCTTTCAATAGGGCCGTATAATCTCACGTTGAGGCCACGACAGGAGTTGAGTAGCTAACGCTTCCTTCAGCATACAGATGAATAAATGGGTGTTCCCCTTTCAGTGAAGTATTATGTCGTGGCACCAGAAGGAGAATAGTAGGAAAGCACTCGTCTTCACTGGAATGTTAGTGAAGTGGACAGGAGAGCAGTAGCATCATCTGCCTACGCTGACCTTCCTGCCGTTTTCGCCCTTATTTGATATCCATATTGTACTAGCTGGCAACTCCACAAGCTCGTGTGACATTTGAGAGAATAAAGAAAGACGCCTCATGATTGTGGTGGTAAATCACACTTTTCCTCCTGACTGTTGGGCAGTAGTACAGGAGAGCAGTAGCACCAGTGAAGGTTCCTAACGCACATCTCCATAAAATGTATCCACATTAGACCAGATGGCAACTTCAATCTTTTATGGTTTACAGGAACTTTTTTGGGGGGAAAAAATTACTGGTGGTACGTATACACTAACCTCCTGTATAAAAATACAGAAGGCTTCTTTATACAGTTTATTCCTTATAACCTTGTTCATACACGCATACTATATATCTAAAATATTTGTTTTATTTTGTGTATACTATATTATACAATGCTAAATAAATATTTAACTTTATAAATCTCTCAAATTAGTATTATAAAATGCTAAATTAGTATTATAAAATGCTAAACAAATATTTAACTTTTAATACATGCTACATATACACAAAAAATGCTAATCAAATATTTAACTATTCAATCAGATATTTAACTATTAATACATTTTACATACTAATTTGAGAGATTTATAAATACATAATTACAAAGGACTAGCAGCCGTAATAACAGCCAAAAAAAACATTGGAAAAACATCATAGTCCACAAAACTTTTTAATAGTTGCCCTGGATTACCTGCTGCACATGTAGTTTTTCGTCGCTGCTCCTCTTGATGATAAAGGAACTTCTTTATCCTCATAATATATCTCCTTCAAATGGTATCCTTCTCATATTATATCTCCTTTAAATGGTAATTTCACATAAAGAGAGCGCTGGTATGTTAATCTCACCTCAGATGTTCTCACGTATAAATCTGCAAAAAAAATTTAGTATATTTACTAAACAATAACTGGTATGTGTATCTTAACTGGTGTACGTCTAGCTTATACATGTACATAAAAATATTAAATATTAAAAGATATTACCATTCAGTATATTTATACCATTCAATATGTCAGTATATTTATACCATTCATATAAATATACTAATTTAGTATTGAATAACTAATTCAAAACATTACCGTCCTCTTGTATCGATAACTGCAATTTATAAAATGAACTAATTGCAACTTCTGGTACTGACCACTGACTCACAACTAAATACACCGTGTAATTTCTGATATTAGTAATAACTGAATTGTTTTAAAAAAATCAACCTCCGGTATTGGTAATAATTACTGGTAGATAAAAATTTCAAACTCATTATCTGGTATTGACAAGATGAATAGATAATCAAATGGCACCTTTACAAGACTGATAATTGAATAGATAATTAAATGTCAAGACAATAGATTAAATGGCATCTCTACAAAATTGAATAGATAAATACCTCTACAAGATTAATAGATTAAATAGCATCTCAAGACTTAGATAAATGGCATCTCTACAAGACTGAATGAATTTAAATGGCTTCTCTACAAGACTAAAAGATAATGAAATGGCGTCTCAACAAGACTGAATAGATAATTTAATTTCATCTCAACTCAATAGATTAAATGGCATCTTAAGACTCAATAGGTAATTAAGTGCCATCTCTTCACGATTAAATAAATTAAATTGCTTCTCCAAGAATGAATACATAATCAAAATGGCATCTCTACGAGGCTGAATACACAAAACAAGGGTCTCTAAATGAATATCCTAGTTTTAAATTGTGAAATGACAACGAATATATAATTAATGGCAAAATATATATATTGCGACGCTGTGGCATCGTTTTGTCAACCGAAATAATTTCAGAAGTATTAAAATGTCTAAGTATATAAACACTACATACAAAGTTCTGAAAATCATGCAAAGAGAGAGAGAGAGTTATCTTCGTCAGTCGCTCGCTATAGGCCCAGCTTTTCACCTTCGGATATTCCGTCCTCAGTTTGAGAGAAAAAAAATATCTTAATTACGTTACTGAAAAAACTAAAATAAATTTAGATCGAGAGGTAACTAATCTCAGTAAATTACAGTACCAAAGTTATAGGCCTATAAGTAACATTGCTCACATTTCTACCAAAGATCAAGTAGGTCTAACAAGTTACTTGTTCACAATTTTCTACCTCTCGTTTTGCCCCTATTATTATGCCATTTCTGTATGTACCCTTATTTATTTCATTACACATTAATTTATATACATATGTATGTGTGTATAAGCAATATTCAACGTTTATAGTATAATGAAAGCGATAGACTTTGCTCGACAAATTTTCAATACAAAAATACAGTAGTTTAGGATTTAAAATTTATCGTTTTCTTTTAATAAAAAGGTTACTATTTAATGATGGACTTTACTATTTTGTTACTCTCTCATAACACATGACCTTTGGTAAGGAAGGTTTGCACGATAAAAAAAAACGAAGAGAGAGAGAGAGAGAGAGAGAGAGAGAGAAGAGAGAGAGAGAGAGAGAGAGAGAGAGAGAGAGAGAGAGAGAAATTAAAATGGTCAATATGAAATCAGTTTCACTAAAACAATAATCTAGAGAGAGAGAGAGAGAGATATCAAGTCTTAAAAATCACGATATTATTTCAAGGGAATGTGACCTCACGTGGAACGCCATATTTTACCTTAAAATCAATCAATCAACATCACACTTTCACCTTATTTGACCTTTGTGGGTTTCTATAGAGACAAGTACAGAAGTTCCAGCTAGTACTAGTTTTGTGGTCTGGTTGCCGGCCATACTGGCTTCGCTACAGACAGACTTAGTAGGCTCAAACAAAAGCATCCACAATGAATGCTTTCAAAGGATGATTATTATGATTATTATGATTATTATGATTTTTTTTTTTTTTTTTTTTTTTTTTTTTTGCTCTATCACAGTCCTCCAATTCGACTGGGTGGTATTTATAGTGTGGGGTTCCGGGTTGCATCCTGCCTCCTTAGGAGTCCATCACTTCTTACTATGTGTGCCGTTTCTAGGATCACACTCTTCTGCATGAGTCCTGGAGCTACTTCAGCCTCTAGTTTTTCTAGATTCCATTTCAGGGAACTTGGGATCGTGCCTAGTGCTCCTATGATTATGGGTACGATTTCCACTGGCATATCCCATATCCTTCTTATTTCTATTTTCAGATCTTGATACTTATCCATTTTTTCCCTCTCTTTCTCTTCAACTCTGGTGTCCCATGGTATTGCGACATCAATGAGTGATACTTTCTTCTTGACTGTCAATCAACGTCACGTCTGGTCTATTTGCACGTATCACCCTATCCGTTCTGATACCATAGTCCCAGAGGATCTTTGCCTGATCGTTTTCTATCACTCCCTCAGGTTGGTGCTCGTACCACTTATTACTGCAAGGTAGCTGATGTTTCTTGCACAGGCTCCAGTGGAGGGCTTTTGCCACTGAATCATGCCTCTTTTTGTACTGGTTCTGTGCAAGTGCCGGGCATTCGCTTGCTATGTGGTTTATGGTTTCATTTTTCGTATTGCACTTCCTACATATGGGAGAGATGTTATTTCCATCTATCGTTCTTTAAACATATCTGGTTCTTAGGGCCTGATTTTGTGCCGCTGTTTATCATTCCTTCAGTTAACTTCTTTAGCTCTCCCCTCTGTAGCCATTGCCATGTGTCATCAGCTGGCTAGTTCTTTAGTCTGTCTCATGTATTGTCCGTGCATTGGTGTGTGTGCCAGTCCTCTGTTCTGTCTGTCATTCTCCTGTCTCTGTATATTTTCTGGGTCTTCGTCTACTTTTATTAGTTCCTTCTTCCCATGCACTCTTTAGCCACTCGTCTTCACTGGTTTTCAGATATTGCCCTAGTGCTCTGTTCTCGATGTTGACGCAGTCCTCTATACTTAGTAGTCCTCTCCCTCCTTCCTTTCGTGTTATGTATAGTCTGTCCGTATTTGCTCTTGGGTGTGCTTTGTGTATTGTCATATGTTTCTGGTTTTCTGATTTATGCTGCGAAGTTCTGCCTTCGTCCATTCCACTATTCCTGCGTTGTATCTGATTACTGGCACTGCCCATGTGTTTATGGCTTTTATCATATTTCTGGCGTTGAGTTTTGACTTGAGTATCGCCTTGAGTCTCTGCATATATTCTTTTCTGATCGTGTCCTTCATCTCTTGGTGTTTTATATCCCCTCCTTCCATTATTCCCAGGTATTTGTATCCTGTCTCATCTATGTGTTTGATGTTGCTCCCCATCCCTGGTAGCTTTATCCCTTCAGTTCTCGTTACTTTGCCTTTTGTATGTTGACTAAGGCTCATTTTTCTATTCCAAACTCCATCCTGATGTCCCCAGATACAATCCTTACAGTCTGGATTAGGGTATCTATTTCCTTGATGCTCTTACCATACAGCTTGATGTCGTCCATGAACATCAGATGGTTGATTCTGTTGCCTCTTTTCTTGAGTTGGTACCCGGCATCCATCTTCTGTAGTACTTTTGTCACGGGAATAATCATCATCATCATCATCATCATCATCATCATCATCATCATCATCATCACAAGGTCTTAAAGGATACCACCGAGCCATTACTAGACTCAAAAACCGTCGGAAAGATTTCTGTCTCAATGAGAAAAGATGATTGGAGAATTAACACTTTAAAGAAACGAGAGAGAGAGAGAGAGAGAGAGAGAGAGAGAGAGAGAGAGAGAGAGAAAAGCAGAATGAACAAATGCGTGAAAAGCCTAACTACAGCATGCATTGTTACAAAATAAGCGAAACTTTAAAAATGACAGCAGGAACACTTACAGTATTTAGGCCATCTTCTTGATACAGTCTCTTGAGGAATCGTCTCCTTATCCAGTCTTCTTGATACAGAGTCCTGTAGGAACTGTCCTAAGGAAGTTTTCTTGATACAGATTCCTGTAGGTACAGTATCCTATGCCAGTATTCTTGATGCAGAGTTCTGTAAAAACAGTATCCTATGTCAGTCTTTTAGATACAGAGTCCTGTAGGAACAGTATCCTATGCGAGTCTTCTTGATACAGTCCTGTAAATATCTCCTTAGGCCTAGGGCGATGTACCAGTGTAAGAGGTTTCAGTACCTTCAAGAAAAATAATTTAAATTAGAATAAAGAAAAAACAATGAGTAAAAATAGCACCTAGGCTAAACATAACACACAATGAATTTGGTTTATGCCAATTGCAAACAATCAACACAATAGCAGACAGAAAATATATGTGGAACGAATCGAAACTATATAACAAGGACACTTACGTTGCTTTGGCCAACTCGACTTTGCAGCGCAGGATTTTGGGGTCCCTGAACTGGGCCCAGACTTCTACCAGACAAAAGAGCAGCATTGCCCTAAGAACGAAATAAAAAATAATTGAAAACATCACAAAACGCTAATACACACAAGCAACAAAAAATTGGCGAAAATGCACATAAAGCGAATCTGAATTACTGAGTTTTGTTAGCAATCAAATCCTATGAGAGCTTAATTTATGCAAGGATTTTAACTCTGAATAAAGCTTTGTCATTACCCCAGTGTTAAATTTACACAGAATTTATTAAAGTCAATATCAAAATTGCATAAAGAATTGTTTAATTATTGAAGGAAGGTATTCATAGCAAGGCTTTTTCGTTTTCAAGTCTACAACACTTCGAATACTTTGTCACATACGTAGGTCTAATGTTCCCAAGAACTCATCCTCCTAATTTTAAATGAAGCCAGTTCACAGCTCAACCGAGCATTTTAACGAGTATAGAACCTACACCATATTAATCTTGAAATTTATGTAGAAAAATTATTGAAAGTTAGGCTCTACAAGGCTACATAGTTTAACAATAGTTAAACAATCAGCCCAAGAAAAAATCTCACTGGATTCAGTGTTACAAAAAGCAACACCATACCCAGGTCAGGTTTCTTCCCCGATAAAATGAAAACCAGTTTTATTACATAATAATGCAGCAGACTTATGCAAACGTTTAAGAAATCCTACATCGCTTAGTACAAAACTAACTTGTTGAACTTACCACCAGCCATAAGCACTCAGATACCAGCATTTCTGGTTACAGGACCCACATATATTACAGTTTCGAAACCTACTGTGAAACAGGTACACCCGTAATGCCACTAAGTACCACAAGGTACACCGTACCAACATCGCTCTCGTACCTTGTGATTGAATTTCAGTTGACTACGATATCTACTATTACAGTACCACAACTCTAAGTTACTCTGAGTATTCTACTAATAAATCCAAAATTTATATACGTATTTGCCGTCAACGTAAGCAGTGGTCATTTCATTTTTAACCAAGATCATCTTGATCATTTTCCAATACTAAAGTTCTCCATAATATTCTATAAATGTTCAGCCAGCCTTATGAGAGCTGATTGTCAGCTCAGTGGTCTGGTTAAACTATTTTTGTAATAATCATCTGTCGAATAAAATACATAAAGGTTTTGTCGATGGGGTACCATCATTAAAACTCGCAAAACTAAGATATCTTCACCAAACGGTCCAGGTCAGCTAACAAATGTTTGAAAATTGCCAATAAACTTTGTTTTTCTTACAACTTTATTGCAAAAACACAAATACTATCTAGTCCACATTCGCCACGAATACCCACAATTATTGTTCATCACTAATGGAACCAATTATACTAAAACAATTATATTGGCGAAGATGGCTGTCAGCAAATTTACCTTTGCTTTGCTCAAACGTAGACTAATAATAGACACCAAATTAAGAGAAATGTCAAAATCTTCAAAAGAATTTAGTCATTAACACTCATATTGAGTCTCCATAGGCGAGTGGGACAAGAATAACCATTATTTATGTAAAATATGGCAAGTTAAGATAACATTGAAACACACACTAGGCCTAGGAGCCCCGCCTCCCCCCCTCCCCGTTCCCCAAGGAAAAAAAAAAAAAAAAAAAAAAGTACTTAAAATTTTGACAAACTTAAAATCGTCCTTGGAAAAACGCCCGGTTTGAAAGCAATAGTTTTTGTGGTTTTTGATTGCGCTGACCTTATGCCAGCACGGGCTCTCGCTCACAGAGCAGCCCGTAGTTTGGAAGCAGTTAATGACACTTGCCCCTCACCTAGATAATGACTACCTGAAGGTTTTCGGGGGTCGTTATCCCCTCCAAGCGTTATCTATGACTAATATTGCTCTGGGGTCATCTTTATATCATCTACAGTCTTTTGTTTGTGGTTTCACGGTAATCTCCAACGGGTTTGTACTAAACACGCAGCAAAGGTGAAAAACACACCGGGTTAAAACCCGAGGGATCAATATCTAGCTAAGATCCCTAAACTTTCCCAAATGGAATCTGGTCAAACCTTTTAGTAAATCAATTAATCCAGTGGTTCTAAAGCTTGCCCCACCTGTAAACCCGTGATCAATCCCAGGGAATGGACATTTTTTAGGTCTATTTCCTGACAACTGAACCGCTGTTCTACAAAGCGACGAGTTATGCACAAGCTGATTAGTCTAGTGTGGTTGGTGGCAGTTGTGTGTTTTCCCCAACCAAAAACCCAGGTTTCCCAATGTGGTTATACATAATTGTTGGTTACAATTATATAAGTCGAGTTCGGTATCCGTAACACCACTAACATGATACAAAAATCTAAGTCAGAAACTTGCAAAACTCAAAATAAAATTTTCTACTTTCATGAAAATCTAAGATATCACTCAGGTTTTACGGGAGATCAGAGCAATTCATTACTTATTGATAAAACCAATTAGATAACAATTATCAATGAACTAACAGTTACCTAATAGGCCAGAGGAGAGAGAGAGAGAGAGAATGCTTTCTCATGGTGAATAAGACCTTCCCGTTTTCTGTTTGTATACTAAACGCTAGACTGTAGAGTGCCTTTTAACTTATCAGAGAGAGAGAGACTACGAATAGGCTTACTTCTTTTTTTTTTTTTTAATCACTTAGTTACTTTCAAGTTTCAGGAAATTTTAACACGAAAATCTTAAGTTTTATCAAAGGCATAACTCACGTCGAGATTGACTGATTGTCTGACTAACTAGTAGGTGAGCGTGGCTGAGAATAGAGTAGGCTACTCAAAAGCTTTTAGATTTATCTAATAGAAGTTTCACTGGTGTTTTAAGTAAAATGGGTCCTATGTGAGCAACAAAATAACAAAAATTCAGCCCTTTTAATTATGAGATAGTACGTACAAAGGAAAAGTAACATACATGCATACAAGGCACTTTTTAAGACACTGATGTGCCTTTACAGAAAGGCACTTCTCACCGACACATGACCCCGTATACGAAAAGATATGGCCCATAAGATGGTAGATCTATATTACTATTCCGCGGCGGCCAAGACTATGGCAGTTGCGGTTTTCTATGCAGTTTTACCTCCTGAACAAGAATTTTAAGTGATATTTATTCGGACGATTGTAATTAACCCCCAGGGGCCAGTACTAAACACTGCGAAATATTTGGACGCCCCAATCCCTAGTGGATGTCGTATCCGCGGTTACGTTCCTTGCAGTCCGTGCGGAATTATTCTGTAGAATTACCCAATCATTGACCCCAACCACAAAAATTCATTGATGTTTCCACAAAAATATTCATTGACTTTAACCACACAGTAATGGGTACCTGCTTCTACCTAATAACACTCCAAGTCTTTCAAAGCCTTAATTGGTTTAGGATGTCCCAAATCTCATAAAATTTAAGCGATTTCGTGCTTCAATTGAATATTGTTGATAGGCCTATATCATCCAATTAAAATCTCACTAGAAAATGCCTGAACTTACCAGCCAGATTCTGTTTTATATAGAAATAAAACCACTTTCAGATACTAAACTGGTCTGTAATTAAAAATTCACATGATCAAGTTTAAATTTACCAGCCAAAATCAATTTTATATCAAAGTAAAACCACTTTGATACTTGACTGGTCTGCAATTAAAGAATCACTCCAAAATGCTCGAGTTTACCATACAAAATCCATTTTATATCAAAGTAAAACCACTTGAGTAGGTATTTTAGGTGCATTTCCAGTCTGGAACAATGGCTAAATAGTCCATCAAACTCCAAGGCAGAACACTGGCTCTGGAATTTACCAAAATTTACCCAAAACTAACAGATAAAAAGGCACTTTGGTAATTCTACAGAAGCATTCCGCACGGACTGCAAGGAACGTAACCGCGGATACGACATCCACTAGGTATTGTGGCGTCCAATGTATTTCGCCGTGTTTAGTACTGGCCCCTGGAGGGTTAATTACAGTCGTCCGAATAAATATTACTTAAAATTCTTGTTCAGTAGGTAAAACTGAATAGAAAAACCGCAACTGCCATAGTCTAGGCCGCCGCGGATAAGTACCCTAGATCTACCGGCACTTTCACTTAAACCATACATTAATCACAACCATTAAACTCTGTAATCATATTAAATAAATATCAGGAAACGTTAGCACGGGATCAAAAGGTTTTATCAAATGCATAACTCGAGTCCCCAATGACTGACTGGTGGGCGTTGCTGCAGATCTGAGTAGGCTACTCACAGCCTTATAAATGGACGAATAAAAAGTAGTTGCATTGACCTTTTAACTAGAATGGATCCTATGGGTAACAAAACAAAGTCCGCCGTTTTAATTGTGAGAAAATACGTACAAAGGAAGAAAAATACAGCATACAAGGTGCTTCCTAAGACATTGGTGGACTCTAACAGCAGGAACTTAACTAACACAAGATCCCGTATACGGACAGATATGGCCTATAAGAATTCTGTGACCCTACCTACGAAAAACTCATTGGCCCTAAGGCCTAAACAGCCATTTCATCGACCCTAATCACACAGTCATTGATGCTAACCACAAAAATTCACTGACGTTGCATTTGGACCCTAATAGTAGGAACTTAACACAAGATCCTGTATACAGACAGATATGGCCTATAAGAAATCAGTGAACCTACCTACGAAAAACTCAGACCCTAAATAGCCATTTCATCGACCCTAATCACACTGTCATTGACCCTAACCACAAAAATTCATTGACCTTGCATTAGAAAAATATTAATTGACTTTAACCAAACCATTCACTGATCCTACTCAAAATTTTATTGACCTTAACCACATAGTAATGGGTGTCTGCTTCTAACCTTTAATACTCCAAGGCTTTCCATAGCCTTAATTGGTTTAGGATATGTCCCAAAAATTATGAAATTTCTCGATTTCTTTCTTCAATTGAATATTCTTGATAGGCCTATATCATCCTAATTAAAAATTCACTCGAAAAAGCCTGAGTTTACCAGCCAGAATCAATTTTATATAGAAATAAAACCACTTTTAAGATACTGGATTAGTCTGTAATTACAAAATCACTCTAAAATGCTCGAGTTTACCAGGCAAAATCAATTTTATATCCAAGTAAAACCACTTTAGTAGATGTTTTACTGGTTTGTAAGTGCATTTCCAGGAACAGTGGTTAAACTGTCCCAGTAAACCCCAAGGCAGAACACTGGCTCTGGAATTTTCCAAAATTTACCCAAAAATGACACATAAAAAGGGCACATTTACTTACAGCATACAGTAATCGCCTTTATAAAACACAATCCTTGCAACAATGACACAATTCGTTGACCACAAACTTCGAAAAAAACGAAACTTTCGTCGCACACAAAAATTACGGGTGTAGACGCAATGGCCACCAGAAGAATACCTTTACAGATATTCCAAAGTTCCTTGTGACCAATCAGAGACCTCCACCTTACGTAGCTTACGAAAAGCATTACCTGTCGCCTCCTATCATTGGCTACAAGTTTCGTAATCCCGTTACGACGCTTGTAAGCCATCACCTCATTGGCTGGAGTCTTTAAAAACGATTTTTCCAGTCGCAGGAGAGATTAGAAGTTATTTTCAAAGGAAATTATTCTTGAGGTTATTCGTCTAGGACATGTTATCACGATCAGTAATGGATATTGAATCAATTACATAATTGTAATCAACTTGGCGATTATTTTCGAAATTGGATACCTAAAATATTAGATTACAGCTAATTTGAAGAGTAGAAACCCACTTAGGCCCCTCCAAAAAAAAAAAAAAAAAAGTCAGGCTGTAGCCTTGGTATTTTGGAGAATTTTGCATTGATTCCATCATTACGAAATCATTATATGGTGTAATTATGCTGCAATGCGTCTATACATTGCAATTACGTGATTAGCGATTCATAATACGGTATCATACCCAGTTTAATGGACGAGTAGACCTTGGGCACCTTTAAAAAAAGGTATTGGGAAGTTTTGTATTCATTTTTGCGTTAATCTCTATTGGTAAAGGAATTTCCTGAATGTGAATTCTTACAGAAATTCTTAGACCATTCAGTTTTTGGCCAAAAATAAATATAAAAATATATGCGCACTGGACTCATTTTTTGTTTGTATAAGTTTTGAAAATGAGTTTTCCCTTCAAACATAATGTAAAGAGGTAGTTCGGGCTCCTTATTACTAATATGACTGTGATCTTGCAATGTTTTGCAATTTGGTTGCTATTCGAACAATTTGGTTGCTATTCGAAAATGATGCAATCCATTCAAAATTCCTGTGGTTGTATTTTGGCAAACCGTACTGCAAGCCTATGCAATATATCGCAACTTCGCAATAATTTTCGAAATTAGCGAGCCCAAACTATTAGATTTTCGTCAGGACTTTGATTTTTAAAGTGCAATATATAGCAATTTGCTTGCAATAAAGTTAAATGGTTATCATTGCGACTTAAGTCGACTTGATAAGTGTATCAAAGTAACAATTATATCCCCTTGAGAGGTTACTCATGTTTAAATTTTGGTTTTTGTCTTCAGATAATTAGACGAATTCAGCAGCGCCTTCAGACAATTCAAATGCAAATATAACATCCTTAATAACGCTAAGTCCAGATAAAGGCTTAATAATTGTCTAAACAGAGAAAAAAAAATAGGAAAAGATGAGTCAGACCCACAGGTAAATATCCCAAACTTTCCCAGAGCTGGTAACAACATTCCGTTCCAGGTAGGAGTACTTCCCTCCTCCCCCGCCCCCTCGTTCTTCTTCTTCTGTGGAAGTAAGGAGGAAATGCCTTGGACCTAAACACTTTCCTCTTCGTCCACGAAGGTCAACTTAATTCGTCTAATAAAGTACTGTTGGTTATCCCAAACAATATGGACTCACAAAAGAAGAAGAAGACGAAGGAGGAGGAGGAGGAGAAGGAGGAGGAGGAGGAGAATCATACTAAACCTGAGGGAATAGTCACAGTTCCTTTAGAGGACGCGAAAGGTCCTCCCAGCTCACAGACTAAGTCTAATCGTGACCTAGACAGAATCTGATTATCTGAGACTGACTTATCGTGACCAGTAACCCTTGAAGTGGGCACCGTGTTGACATGCACGTCACCAGGACGTTACGTTATGACGGTCATTACGCCATCCGTGTCTGTCCCCTGGGAGAACCCGGATGCGTGCGTGAGTGCGTCTGTGCGTGCATTCTTTCGGAAATAAAGCAGAGGAGGAACGGTCTCGTCCGCACCGTTTCTCGCGCGCGTCACTAGTCGCTTGTCCAGCTCGGCTCTTCTGGCGATGACTTAACGCTGCCTCGTATCCTGTTTTCTAAATTCTCGCTGAAAAATATGCTTGGGAAACAGACTGACCCCCAAGACGTTTTAAGGAAGGGTAGATTAACCAGAAACCTACGCAAAGAAACCTACACAAACAGCGCAGAATCTGTAAAGAAAGAACGAAAACAAAATATAAAAACGACCTTGGCTTAGGCTGGGATTGGCGCGACCCCCAGACTCTCCTACATCGGGTGGCCTCGATTCTGACGCAAAAAATAGATAAGAAGAAGAGTTTTGTTTATGTCTTTGTTTCTCAGGCTTCGGTTCAGTTAGACTTGACGCAGATGTCCTCAGTGCAAATGACTAGTTTTCCAAGAGGCATTGACGACAATGATAATGTGGATTTGGTTACCAGCGTTGGAAATGTCATAAATTATATTGATAATTACAACAGCAGTTATGATTGTTATATGTATTTTATTTGAACAGACAAGTTGTATTCCATTCTGATTTGTTACTCTAGTTTGTCGTTAATTAATCTTTATGTTTTATGATCATTCATAATTTTTGCTTTCCACTTTCATTTTTAGTAACAAACAGTGATGTTCTACAGACACACACACACACCACACACACACACACACACACACACACACACACACACACACACACACACACACACACACAACACACACATATATATATATATATATATATATATATATATATATATATATATATATAATATATATACATGCATGTATATGTATATATACACATATACAAATATATATGCATATAAATACATATATATACATATATATATATATATATATATATATATATATATATATATATATATATTTATATATATATATATATATATATATAATATAATGTATATATATGTATTTATTTATATGCATATATTTGTATATGTGTATATATACATATACATGTATGTATGTATATATATATATATATATATATATTATATATATATATATATATATTATATATATTATATATATATATATATATATATAGTATATGTATATGCTTTAAACCTTTTCCCCTAACAGAGGCTGGCTAGCAGAAAAAACAAGACCAAAGTAGCTGAAAAGTTAAAAAACCTCTGCAGCTTTGATCCATGTTACAAAATTGGACATTTTTGCAAAAAAAAAAAAAAAAAAAAAAAGATATTCTGAGAGAAAAATCAGAAATGGAATATTAGATTTAGGTTGTCCTGTGTGATAAAAAGTCTAATAAAGAGATATAAGCTTCAAGTTGTTCTCTCAGCCAGGACCGGAGAAAGTAAAGCGACCGAACAAGAAACAAATATGGCTCTGTTTCAGAAATCTAGAAAGAACCAGACTCTGAAATGATGTGCTAAAGAGACTAAAAACTGGACTGGTAGCATCGTGTAAAAAAAAAAAAAGGTTATAGCTTCCAACAACCTTATTTGGCCGTGTGGGAATCTGGCGGTGTCTTAACTGAATAAGAGGAAATGACGAAGAAATGGTGCTGGAAGCAGTTGCATACCATGACGTTATATGAAAAAATAGAGAACATTGATAAAAGATTAAGACAATTGTTATATAATAAAAAAATGACCTTCGGATGGAACAATGGCGATGATGTATTCATGAATAGTATGGTGTTACGTCATATTTTTCTTCAAATGTTTACTGGTACACCCTACATATACGCGAATATATGAAAGTACTTGTAAAAATTTAATTCCAAATACTTTGTGACCGAGATGAAATTTCTCGGAATGAATCACTCTACTTCATTTAAAGCTCCGGACAGTTTCTGGCAGAATCTTAAAACGCATTTCATTCAGAAGAAAATATGTAATTCATTCGGCAGGAAATTGTGTCACAATCTTTGCATATGGCGAGAATGAGGTCACTGTCACACTCACACTTGCGGTAAACTTCTGACTCAATTGTTTACCTAAAGTGTCAAATGAACAGAGTCTTAATTCTTTAAATTCCTGAGGTTGGCCTTTGATATGATATAAACCAACACAGGAGCTAAGTGTTAAGTTCTGATTCTTTATTATTCTTAGAAGTCCTGAGTTTTGCTTTAGCTATTAATAAACCATTAAAGTAATCACTAACAAATGAGCTAAGAGTTAATGTCTGTTAATTGAGAATATATTAAAGGTCATGTTCACAAGGAGGTTGAAAGATCAAGCATTTGGGAAACACTGATGAAACATTAGAAATCCACCTCACTAGCATAGAAAGGAAATTGAAATATTTGGTCTTTGGCAATGAGGGCGAGACAGACAGAGATTATTGGAAGGAAACGACAACATTTCTTTGATCTTGTAAATGAAGGAAGACGACTTTTTTTCATTATTTTCAAATCCTCAAACGGGTATATACATAAAGCCCAATCATGCCTGTGGTAATGTCAAGGGCACATGCATGACTAACGCTGAAAGCAGTTACAGACGATGCGACGAGCTGGAAGCTCTTGCAAGCATTGTCTTAGGACTTCTATTTTTGTTTTGCTTTTGAGAGCTGATCTAGGTTTTCAGAACAGTGCTTGCTTTAGATTTCAAGGATTCCTCTGCAGCTTGTGAAAGGTGTTATGTATCTCTTATTCCTTATTTCAAAGAGAGGTAAATTTGTTCCATAGTTTTTTGTAAAAAGTGTCAAATTTACTTCCTATTCCTAGTGTCAAAAAACGTAATACTTATTCCATATTCGTGCTTCTTAAAAGTATATCATAATTTTTGGTGATACTTGTTCTTGAAATACTAAACATTTTCCCCAATTGTAATATTAAAAACGGCAATCTATTTTCTACCTTCTCTAACGTATCCGTCAATCTGACATTCTGATACTGCTCTTAAAATAAATTCAATTGATTCCCTACTTTAGTTTCTAAAATGTATTATTATTATTTTTATACATGCTTTTAAGTGGTATTCTAAACATTATACAATAAGATGACCACTCTAATTACATAGAGGATCTATATTCTAAAGGGCCATACATAGACAATATGAAAAGCATCATAAAACTGAACTTAGACAATCATCACGGAACTTCATGAATTAAAATAAAAATCTCCTCTTATCCTTGGCACTGTTTGAAGTGAGTTGATTATAATACCCTAAAATTGCTTTTATGATTGTAACCACGACCAGACGGTTATATTTATTAATTTTTTCTACAAGCCAACTATATTAGTCATATAATTTTAACATTTCTTGTTCAGAGCAAAATATATGAAATCTGGGAAAATGGGGTATTTTACATACTAGATTTAGAAGGACTGGCAGTAATACTACCAAAACTTATTAGAAAAAATATTACGTAATAGTAAACCTATTTTGTAATTTCCTGCTAATGAGGAAGTTAATAAAAAAGATTGATGCGCTTTCGAAATAAAAAAAAAACTTTAGATTTTGGCATTTCCTGCTAAAGAGGAACCCAATAAAAATGGGTCTACTTTTCATAGAAAAAGGATTAGCATTCATTTTGAAATTTCCTCACCACTAGACAGTCCACAAAAACTGAGTTACTTTGATTAAGAATAGATACAAATTAATTTTGTAGTTTCCTGACCATAAGGAAATTCATTTTAAAAAACTTTGCTATTTCTTTTACTTCGAATACAATAGTTTAATTTGCAATTTCCTGACCACATGGAAATTGATAAAAATCTAAGTTCCTTCTATTTTGATGAAAAAAATATCAATTACTTTTTCAATTTCCTGATCACAAGGAAATTCAGTAAACAATCACGACACTTTTCGCTTGAAAAAAAAGAAATGATGACGTCTAAAAAAAGCTGATTTATTTTCTATAGAATATATCATTCCTGCAAAATGTTTTTTATCAAAGGCAATACAAGCATAGACAAAATATAACAAGGCATGATCCGACTTCCAGCTTACTCGGGGCGCGTGCAAATATCTACTGTCAATTAGAGCATTCTGTCACCAACGAAAATTAAAATAAATATGCCACATTTTATTACAAATGATTGTTCTGTACTGTTTAACATGATCATTATTTACTTTTTACATTTGCATTCTAATCAATAAAACATCAATATCCTATCCTAAAATTCCTGTATCTCTAACTCAAAGCGAAACACCTTTTCAATATCCGGAGACTTTTGTTGAAAGATATATCAGAGGACTTTGAAATACTCTGGTCAGTAAGAAGTCAAAAAAAGGGAAAATGAAACTGGGCTATTTACGACCTATAAGAGGAAAAATGAAACTGGGGATATTTACGACCTATAAGAGGAAAAATGAAACTGGGGATATTTACGACCTAAAAGAGGATGAAACTGGGCTACGACCTAAAAGAGGATGAAACTGGCTATTTTACCGACCTAGCAGGAGGAATAATGAAATTGGCTATTTACGCGACCATAAGAGAAAAATGAAACTGGGGATATTTCGACCTACAAAGAGGTGAAAACTGGGCTTTTTTACGACTAAAGAGGATGAAACTGGGCTATTTACGACCTACAGGAGGATAAATGAAAATGGGCTATTTACGACCTAAAAGAGGATATGAACAGCAAAACACTGAGCCATGAGCTCAAGACTAGGAAGGAAAAAGATAAAAAAATCCCTGACCTTTACATGTGCCGTAGATGGAACCAAGAATTTCATAGTATCTCTTACATTGCAATGCACAGGAAGGAAGTAGTATACACCATCACTCTGAAAATAACTCTTGCAGACATAGATTCACTGAATAGACTTTATTGGATTGCATTTGCTCGTTACTAAAGTAATACAATGTATGACCTACATTGGTTATGGCCGGACCTGAAAATATCAAATATTCAAGCATAAAATTTATATGTATGTGTACGTGTCTATCTGTCTATTCCTCAATCACCACAAACATGGAATCCCCAATTTCAGAGAACATGACTCCAAGGACTATAAATCCCGTCGAGGCAATTCCTCGAAGATTAATTGTCCTCGGCCTTGGCTCCGAGAGGAGGAGACCGCTCGTGAGGACCGAGTGGGAATCCTTGGAGAGAGAGAGAGAGAGAGAGAGTTTAATGGGCCTTCGAAGGCATTTCCTTCGGTACTGGCGACCTTGCCGATGGCCAAAGTGGAAATTCGGAAGGTTGTCGACCGGAGTCTCTCGAAGCCGTTCCGAGAGATGAGAGGAGAGCTCTGGTAGTAGTCTCATTTGCCTGAAGGCTGTTTATTATTAACTTGATAATGGCTGCTGCGTGCTACGAGCGCAAGGTCTTGGTGTTGGGCCTCTTTCTCGGAAGATTTAAGAGAGATTATGAAGATTACTGACTTGAATAAAAAAACAGTGGATATTACTCAAAATGTCCTTTATTATTTTCAGAAGTTGAAAACTACGAATGTAAAGTTGGGCTGGCTCTCTTGTGAGAAAATTAGTAAAAGTTTGACCGGTATGATAGCCACCCACAACATTATTATTATTATTATTATTATTATTACTTATTCATATGGTAGCTAATATGAACATCGGCCTGCTATTAGCAAATATCAGCCCTGACGAGAAGATAATAATAAGAATTGAAAAGACCACATATAAAATCAATTCCACTGATGCTGCCATCCTTTTTAACCAAACATGTTTGAGAGAGGGTCTCCTACCTTCATATAGTATTATTATTATTATTATTATTATTATTATTATTATTATTATTATTATTATTATTATTATTATTATTATTATTATTATTATTATTATATTTTTGCCTTTATTATTTGGTAGACTACTGATCAGTATAACGACAATCACTATAATAAAAGAATGCCTTCAGTATTTCTTAAAATGAAAAATTTAAAAACCGCGAATATTCATTATTATTATTATTATTATTATTATTATTATTATTATTATTATTATTATTATTGATTATTATTATTATTATTATTATTATTATTATTATTATTATTATTATTATTATTATATGTTTGCCTTTATCATTTGGTAGACTACTGATCAGTATAACGACAATCACTATAATAAAAGAATGCCTCCAGCATGACTATTTGGAATTGCTTCTTGCTGAAATTGTCTGTGTCTGTCTGTTAGTCGAATCTGTTATCATTTACGAATGAATAGAGTTTAACATGACAATGTTAAACTGTTGAAGTTACGTCTGTTAATAACCTATCATTTAAATCTCCCGTGTCGTAAATATTTTTAAAAGGTTTGGAAAATAGGTTGATCTAAACCAATTGGTCAAAAAAACCAGATCCATCGTGTTAGGTATTAAGCTCTCATTGCCTTCGTAAATTATCAATAAACCATCAAGAATTCTACATAAATATTCACATATTATTTGTAGATTAGTCAACTCATGAAATTCCACTCCCTGCCACTCTAAATATAACCATTTTCTCAAAGGCTCATCCGCAAACTGCCTTTCCCTCTAAAGCATTCCAAATACGTGACAGAAAGGAGATTCTATGACGTCACAGCGACGTCATCACCGGTTGTATGACGTCACATACACTCACTCACGAAACTTGTGAGCCTTTATCTCTGACGTCTGAATGGCTGAGTAACCAAATTCACCCAGAGAGGAGGGGGTAGGGTATGTCTGGTCCTATCCTAAGGAGGAGGAGGAGGAGAGGAGGAGGGCGTGTGCCCGAAATCATAATTGGGCACGGTGAACTTTACCGTGCCCGGTACTTTCCGGAGGTCAAAAGTTGCATCGTACATCTGGCTTCCTGGTTCCGTCACGCGATTGGTGGAATTTCTGCGTGTTGCCACTTTGCATGGAAATTGTGCAATTGAATTTTCTAAGTTTATGTGACAATTTTCCTTTTTTTGATGTTTTCTAAAATAGCGTTTTTTAATTTTTTTCATTCTTGTCAGCTCTGAGTGTTTACAAAAATTCCGTTTCTAATATAATTAAAACTAACAGTTACTTATAAATTCAAATGAACAAAATTAACCATTATTCTCATAAATAGGTTCACTAAATCACAGAAGATACTCTGATGAATATATAAATAAATCAATAGTTGAAAATACACCATTTTTATAAATTTCGATCGGAACTAAATTAAATTCATAATAACTAAATATTCCATTCAACATTGAATGGCTGTAAACGTATTTAAGTAGTATGTAATGATTTATTTAAGTGATCTATGCAGTATTTACAAGCTAATCTCCATCTTGATAGTTCACTAAGACTGCACTATATTGCACTGTAAACATACAAAGTTAGCGAACGCCAGAAAGAAATAGAATATTTTGACAACTGAAAAATGAAAATGTCATGCAAATAGAAAAATTATTTGTATAATTTCCAAATTATCAGTGACACTGCCTTTGAGTCCAAATAAAAGATTAATAATAATAAAATTATTTGTATAATTTTAAAATTATCAATGATAATGTTTTGAGTCAAAGTCAAAAAGTCCCATAAATAATAAAATTATTTGTATAATCTTTTAAATTATCAATGATAATGCTTTTGAGTCTAAGTCAAAAAGTCCCATAAATAATAAATTATTTGTATAATTTCTACGCGATTATTAATAACTTTTTCAAGTCCAACTCAAAAAGTCCCAGAAAATTATTTGTATAATTACTACGCGATTATTGATCATTCTTTTAACCACGCACTTACTCAGAGTGATTTCAACGCAGTTATTCTGTTTGTAAGGCATAAGGATTTAGCATGTTTTTCGTGAACGATATAACTCAAGTCTTTTTCAAGCAACTGTTCAAGCAACTGGAATCAGGACCATTTTTAAGGATTTTTTTTTTCTTTTTTTGCAGGATAATTTTTTAAGGATTTTTTTTTTTTGGATATTTACGTTGAGAGCAGGGTAGTGTTGATGTTATTTTAAATTAGCCTTGAAATAGTCCGTCTTATCTTAAGATATCGATAGAAAGCTAAGGAATGCGACAATATATGCAGGCATTATTTTCCGTTGATACTAATTATAAAAATAATAGAAAAGATTACCAATCACTGTATACATATATATATATAAATTTAAATATGTTTATAAATAAATAAATAAATAAATATATATATATATATATATATATATATATATATATATATATATATATATATATATATATATGACACGTTCAAGAAACAATTAAAAACGCTATTACGTCTCCGCTAAAACTTCTCATGAATACAATACAATGCAGCCCTCTCTATGCAACAGGCAATGAATAAGCCCGATGCAAGAGC